>NW_024342473.1:11035337-11485683 GCF_902729225.1 Pteropus medius | reverse complement strand
CACAGAGACAACCCCTCCCCAGAATCCAGGTTGTTACCTGTTTTCACTTTAAATTTATCATACCAATTTTAAGTGGGCCCCTTCATGTTGCCTGGGAATCATACTTTACAACCCTAGGTTCATCTTCTCTCTCTCCCTCCCTCCTCCCCGAGGACGTTCACATTTTCTTCTCTTTTCTCAAATCCTAACACTACTTCCCTTGGGCCCTCAATTTATAACCTGACTCCCTGCTTCACTGAGGATACTGAAGCAATCAGAAGAAACTACACAGATGTACCACATCTCCCCACCTAGCAACATCTGCACCCATGTACTATCTTCCTCTTTCCACAGATTTACTTTCCTCCTCTTATCCAAAGCCAATCCCTCTATCTGTAGAGCCCACTCAATCTCACTTATTCAAGGATATCACTCCAGCAATTCTCCCTTCTCTCTACTTTATCAGTTTTTCACTCTACTGGATCTTTCACTTCAGCCTACAAACATCCTGCTCTTGTTCTTACCTAAAAAAAATAATAATAAAACTCAACCACACTCTTCTCACTAACTCCCAACTATTTCTTTGCTTCTATTTGCTGTGAAATTTTTCAGAATAGTTTATAGTCACCATCTCAATTTCTCTCATTCTAATCTCTCTTAAAACTACTTCACTGAAATTGCTCTCTTTAAAGGCACTAACAACCTCCACACTGCTAAACCCAAAGGTCAATTCTCAATTTTCATCTTACTTGACTTATTAGCAGCATCTGGCATGGCTGATTACTGTTTCCACCTTGACATTCCATTTTTGCTTGGAGAACTCTACACTCTTGGTTTTCTTACCTCACTGATCATACTTTCTCAGTCTCCATTGCTGGTTCCTTCTCTTCTCCCTATCCTCTTGATGTTAGAATGTCCCTGGGCTGAGTCCGTTCTTGGTCCTCTTTACTACACTTACTCCTTTGCTGATCTCATCCAGGCTCAAGATTTTAAATGCCATTATATGTCAAACTCCACACATCTATCCAAATGGCTACTTGACATCTCTACTTGGAAGTCTAGTAGCCATCTTAAAGTTAACATGTCCAAAATTGAATTACTGATATATCACCCTGCTCTTCAAAGTCTGCTTCATCTGTAGTTCCCGCATTGCATTTGACGGCAACCTATCCTCCAAAACTCACAGGCCCAAATCCTGGAGTCCTCCTTGACTGCTCTCTTTTTCTCATACCTTACATCCAAAGTATCAGGAAATCATGCTGGCTCTACCTCAAAATATAAGCCTAATTTGACCTTTAATTTATTTTTATTTTTCAATTAGAGTTGACATTCAATATTATTTTATATTAGCTTCAGGTGTAGACCATAGTACTTAGACATTTATATAATTTACAAAGGGGTCCCCAAAGTAACGAGTACCCACCTGGCACTGTACTTATTTATTACAATATTACTGATTATATTCCCTATGCGTGACTATTTTGTATTTTGTGACTATTATATTCCCCATGACTATTTTGTAACTACCAATTTGTACTTATTAATCCCTTCCCCTTTTTCATTTATCCACCTCCCATCTGGCAACCATAAAAATGTTCTCTGTATCTGCAAGTTAGTGGGTGTGAGGTGGTATCTTGTTGTGGTTGTGATTTCTCCAGTGGCTAATGATGTTAAGAATCATGTGTTTACTGGCCATTTGTGTATCTATTTGAAAAAATGTCTATTAACTCCTTTACCATTTTTAAATTGGGTTGTCTTTTTATTATGGAGTTATAAGAATTCTTTATACATTCTAGATGCTAGATCCTTATCAGATATATGGTTTACAAATACTTTCTCCCATTCTGAGGGTTATCTCTTCCTGAGCATCCTTTAAAGTACATAAATTTTTAATTTTGATGAAGTCCAATTTACCTATCTTTTCTTTGGTTGTGTATTATTAACTTTTAAGGACGAGACTAGAGGCAAAAATTAGAATATCCTATAACCAGGTAAGTTGTTCAGACTTGTAATAAGCAGAGAACTGGCCAGTCACTTAAATTATGAATTCCCATTTAGGAAACACGACCACTTTATCTTGGTGGAGGGTAGGAAGGAAGTTACCCATTTCTAAGTTTTTAATAACTAGATTTTCAGATTAAGCATTTGGCCTTTGAATACCAAATAGATAATAAAATGCAAAAACATAAAACCTGAGTCAGATTTATATGTTTTTCAGGGCTGTTTGCCATAATATCTAAGTTTTCATAGTTCTTACTAGAACTGGAATTGTGTTTTCAAACTGAGCACATTTAAAATGAATTTTTTTTCAAGAGTTTCAAACTAACATTTTTCTCAATCAGCACAAAAATAAAGACTGGCATAACCTCACTGTTCCATTACTGCTTGATAAATAATACTAAATAGATAATACATAATCCCAAATAATTACTTGGATTATATAACTTGCAATGTAATTATCCCAAAAAGCGATTGTAATTATAGTAATTTTTTCTAACAAAAACAAACTGGTCTTTAGTGTCCTGAAAGTGAGAGGTGGCAAAACTGTCTACATTTCCCTACTTCATACTCAGTATGTATTTATTATATGACATATTATCAATTTCTGCCACAGAAGTCCATTTCTAATTTGTTCGGTTTATTCCCACCCCTCTCAACAACACCCTCCCCCCCGCACCCCGTATAGATTTTGAAGTTTTTAAATGCTTTTTTCACTGATTGCCATAATCAGATGATTTTGCTTCCTGTTCATGTGATAATTTAAATAGCTTTTTCATATATTAAGAATATTATGTTCACGAATGAGGTGTCCTCAAATAATTTTCTTTATTGATACTATATAGGGGTTTGGATCATGTTAAATTAGCCTTAGAATGAATTAGGTATGCTACCTCTCTTACTACTCTTTAAAATCTATGTAAAAATATATTCCTTTCACTAAATAATTGTTTGTATTTCCTCTAATACCTCTAATAACTTTCTTTACTTTGCCAACCACAACTCTTTGACTGAAAAAAGTTTTGGGTTTAAAAAAGCTTTGAGTGGTGATAGCTGTACAACAATGAGAATGTATTTAATGCCCCTGAACTGTACACTTAAAAATGGTTAACATAATAAATTTTATGTATATTTAACCACAATTTTCAAAAGAAAAAAAAAAGGAGAGAAAAAGAGAAGGGGGATGAAAAAGAAAAAGTAGAGAAGATGACCCCCCCACAAAAAAAACAAATACACCAGTCTTAGTACCTGCTGGCAGACAACATTCAAGAAAAGCCTGCTGAGAGGAAGGCCAAGTTCACTAGGCCCTCAGACAGACCACCAACAAAGCCAGACTCTGCAAAGAGCATAGTAAGTAGGTCACCTTGGAAGAGTAATATGACCCACCTTATATTCATAGAGCTTTGTCTCTACTCTAAGATGTGGGGCTATACAAGAATGTCCTTCACACTTCCTAGGACCTGGGTTGCATCCAAATGTCACTGTACTTTCCTATCTAGGGCTCCTCTTAGAGAGAAGACAGTTAAGTTTCCCTCATACCACATAAGCCAGGATCCTCTTAAATGTGGAATTAAGCTAATGGCAATATTTTGGTTTTTGGTTAAGGGCAAACCAATAGATGAAGTACTAATACTGTCAAGAAAAGAAAGCAAAGGTATTTCAAGGTAAAGAACCAAGAAAAATCCAGTGTGCCTCACTGCTTTGCAGTTCTCTTAAGGATGTTTAATGTCTAAAACAAGCAGAATGACATTTTTTCAGAAGACACTTTTGACCATAATTCCAAAGTAATAGAGTGTGTTCAGTTCAGCTTCAAATTTATAGCCATGCAGAACTTGGGGGCAGATGTATGAACTTTAATGTATGAACTTGGGGGGCAGATGTTTCAAAAAGTGGTTGAAATCGAATAAGCTTTTCTGAAAATAGTTCTCATAAATATCATAAGCACCACTAAATAAAATTTTATTCCAAATTGATCCAGTTTATGTACCATACCTTAAACATATTTTTATAGTGAAGATATTGTCTGCAACAATGCTTCATTAATGATAAATGCTCAGTAAGGATTTGCTGAATAAATGAATTAGAAGGACCTAGCCTCAATTTGAGTTTGTTTTGGTAACAGGGAGATGACAGCAGAGACTAAAATCTCCTTATTTTTTCTAGATCTATCAGGCCCTTATTTTGAATGCTACTGCAATAAAACAGTACCTCATACATTTGTAATTCAATGCAACAGACACATTAGATCTCCTCTAGACAAAATAAAGTGGGAAGGAAGGAGGACCTTTCTTCAGAAGGAGCTACTCTAATGATAGCATGGGTTAGCTCAGACCTCAAGTGATCTGAAGGGCCCTACTCTCACTTAACACTCAAGTGCTGACAAAAAACTGGGGTGAAATATTTGACTTCTATAAAATTGATCAGCCACTTGACTCTTTATCTCAGGGAAGATGGGGTAAACTCACTAAAAAGAGGATTTTTTTCCTTCTCGTCTGTAGTGTTTCACCTAGCAAAGCACATGTGTTGAGGATCAAAGTTTTACAAGACAGAAAAACACTACTTGGGCAGCAGTTCTTAAAGGACTGTGTAATGAGTTAAATTATATCCCCCAAATTCATTTGCTGAAACCCTAGCCCCAATACGACAGAATGGGTCATTACCAATGCAATTAGTTAAGATGAAGTCATACTGGAATTGGGTGGGCCCTTTATTCAGTATGACTATTGTCCTTATAATAAGAAATCTGGACACAGACAGGCACACAGGAAGACTGCAATGTGAAGACTGGAGTTATGCTGCCACAAGTCAAAGAACTATCAGAAGCTAGAAGAGAGACCTGGAACAGATTCTTCTGTCACTGGGAGCATAGCACCTTGATTTTGGACTTCTAGCATCTAAAACTGTGAGACAATAAATACCTGTTGTTCTAAGCCATCCAGTTTGTGGTACTTTGTTACTGCAGCCCCAGCATATGATACAGATAATAAGAGCCTCATGTGCACTAACCAGCCTACCAGCTTCAGACTGCATTTCATATCCAGCTTTCGATCACATTAGCCCAGGCCCCAAGACCTCACTCATGAGCTGCTGCAACAGTTGCCTGGTCTCTACAACTCCAGACTCTACGTCCACTTGCTTCAGCTGCCAAGCCCACCTGCACACCACCTTTCAAAGATGTCAACTTCTTTGCATCATTCTCTTGTTAAAAAAATCTCTAAATGACTCATCAATGCCTACAGGAAAAAGTCGAGATTCTCCTGTCTAGCATTCAGGCCCCTCTCTACTAACTGCTAGGTGAGATTCTGCTAGTGACCCTAGAAAATATAACCATTATTACAGATATCATACTTCCTCCCCTACTTCCTTCCCTGGCTGTCACTCTCCCCCTTTACCAATTCAAATCTGGACTATTCCATCAATACTACCGAGATCCGCTTTCTCCTTGACTTTGTTATATACTCAATCCCACAACAAAGAACACTTCTCTGACCTCTGGGCATTTGCTGCTGTATAAGTCATTCTGCACTCACCTCAGACTGCCTTGTATAGTTACCTAGCATTTTAAAATTGCACACTTTGATTCCAAAGGTGAACTATGAGCTCTTTAAGGAGAGAGTTCATGTTTTACAATATGGGGGTACTTCTCAAAGCTAATGACAATGCTAGGCATATGATAAGAAAGCTCTAAATACTTGTTGAATTAACTATTAAACATATATTAAAAATTCTTAGAACTATTATTTTTGGCTCTTTAACAAGAGACTTAAAATTTAACAAATCTACAGATTTCACGTAATCCTAATGGTTCCATATACATCTGAATAATTTAAAACTTACAAGGAACAGGAGGAAAAAACTCTTTAGGGCTTTCAGTCCCAAGTTACTTACCATTCTTCATCACTACATTGGACCACACATTGGCATTCAAGGCTTGAACAATTCGCTTTACTCCTGTAGATTCTGGGAAGTCATCTAATTAGGAAGATAAAAATATATATGTATTTTTATGCATGCACTTATACATACATACCTATATGTGTATATATATTGCCTAAGTCATATTTTTTAATAACTATAGCTCAATTATTTTGCTTAGTTACTTCACATTGTAACTTATGTAATAAGGAAAAAAATAAAGCAAATACAGAGTTTAGAGCTCCTGACAAGATAATAAAAACTAAAACAATTAAGGAAAATACACAATATAATGAGTTTATATGAGAACATCGTACTCATTGCCTCACCAGTGGCATCTTTTCATATTCTCCTGAAAATGTTAGTTTGCATTAATTACACAATCCTGGGAGAGTACTAGAGATACCAATCTTGCTTATTTATAGAGAACAAGTTTCCTGAAGGCAGGAATGGTTCTCTTAGTATGCTAAATAATCCTGTAAATGCCCTGTCTTCTGGGAATCATAAAATAATAATTATTGTTTATAACACATATCTAGAAAATAGAGAACAATTTCTTGATCAGAGAAAGATAGTTTAAGAGTGAGAAGTGAAATTACTAAATCCAGAGTGTTAGAGACAGGCAAAGTGTCATTTAAAAAATCCCAACAATTTAGTTTAGTTATTGGTATTACCCTACTTCTAAAATTTAATTGGTACTCCTCTAAACAACAGGTGGTAACCCTAGTCGGCATACCAATAATAAGGTGGTATTCTTAGCTACATTGCAGGAATGAATGCATATAAAGGAAATGGAGATCCATCAGCAAATGAGTATTGTAAGACTGAAAGAAAAATGTCTCCTACGAGTTTACAGAGCACACTCCACATAGAACCTGTCTCCAGTGGCCTGGCCTGGCCTGGCCTGGCTCTGGGTAGTTTACAAGAAGAGCACAGTATTAGAAGTCAAAAGATCTGAATTTGAACCCAGGCTCTGCAACTTATTAGCTTTTGATCAAGGGCAAATCACTTACGTTATTCTTAAAAAAAAAAAAAAAAAAAAATGTAGGCCTGACACCACTCCGCGCACATCTCCCCTAGAGGAAAGATGCATTATCCTGCCTATTATCTAATTATTGAAAGAATAACTAATACTTCAGATGATATAACCAGGAAGCAAAAATATAATCTGAAATAAAGAGCCAACAATAAGATCAAATTTAATACCAACAAGCATAAAGTCTCATATTGATGTTCGAATAATATATGCAAATAAGGGATGAGAATATATATGGCTTGGTAACTGTATTAAAAAAATTCTAACAAGGTTTTACTTATGTTACCAAAAGATGATATGCCAAAAATCTATCTCAAGATTAATACAAGAACATGTTCAGACAAGGAGCAAGAAGAAGTGTAAGGGTATAAAGGAACAGAAATTCCAAAATGAAAACAAATTTAAATAAAGGACTCAAACGTTGATTCTCTAGGACAATAGGAAGAAGAGAAAATTCTAGTGAGAGAAATAAGTGATTACTCAGGCTCACATACACAACAGAGGGTGCAAGTTTTAGGGGACCTAGAAAAACATGGAAGAAGAAATTGTACTTGTTAATTTTCAATATCCTTAAAAATGTACAGGGAGAAAAACCAGCCTTTTTATTTCATTTTTGTTCTCTTCTCTGGCAGGGTTTTATTCCCAAAGGTAACATTTTGGAAAAATTCTAAGCAAGCCTTAATATAGAAAGACATTTCTTATTTTTAAAATAAGCTTTCATGTAATGATTACTTATAACCTATCCATGTACTTTAACTTGATTGGTTGCCCCTGCCTAGAATGTCTTTTGGAAAAACTGGCGTCTTCTCAATGCCACCTCCCTACTAGTCCTCTAAATACAATTCCAGTACATTTACAATTTCTTCTCCATGGAACAGCTGACATTTAAGAGTTCACGGTGCCCATTCATTCTTTGAAATGATCTCTTCTGTCTCTGAAGTATCACAGTATCAATATATTTTTTTATAATACTTATAACATCCCACTTGGTAATTCGATTATTTATATTCATGTTTTATCTCTTGTACCAGGTTATAGGATTTTGGGAGCCAAAATGTGTCTTATCTTGGTACATCCCACAGCAGCTAGCATAGGTGAACTTGGAAGGAATAAAGATGAAAAAGAAAAATGAAAGAGGGTACAGGAAGAAGGGGGAGAAATAGAAGGTCCAGACTGTAGTAGAGGCATTTAAGTGCAGAGCTACCCCAAGAGGCCATCCTGGGTCTACTTTTGGTTTTAAATGTCCAAAAGACACACAAATAGAACTGACATACCTCTATGGTTTCTGAGAATTCAGTCTTAAGTTACTAAGAATTCAAAATAAGGAGCATAAACTTTACCTATTTATGAATATAAGTAGAACTCTTCATTTTGGGCCATGGAGAAAGGATAAGAGATTGGGGAAATGACAGATTTAAGGTAGAAATCCTCCAACTTTATCCATAAGAAAAACATCTCAAAAGTCCTAAAATGGGTAGTGAAACCATATAAATGGATTACTTGATTAATGTTAAGACCACATCAATGGGTTTCACACAAATCTTTTCAAACGGCTAAGGGAAAAACATTGTTTTTTGAATTTCACTGTGATTCTTCTTCCCTGAATCAAATAATCTCATATCTGAATCCAAATGCCACATTTTCTCCCGACATCAACACTTACCATCGTCCTCAGGCAACTCTTCCGGACTAAGTTCTACCAATTCAAAGCCATGTTTGATACACCATTCTTGAGCTTTTTGTCGGTTTACACCTAAAATAACATGCCAAAAAAAAAAAAAAAAAAAAAACTAAGTAAAAAAACAAAAATGAATATTGCTGCAATACTCTCCACAAATCTCAATGTGTTTCCATTAATGTCGATGTTATTTAAAGGCATCCAGAATAAAGTAATATAAAGAAAATAATTTCCTAAACCCAAAGTGTCAAGAAAGAAAAGAAAATGTTGCAAGATTCCAAAGAGAAATAGCTGAAAATATTTATGTAAAGTAATAAAGCAACATGAGAGGTACTCTTCTAAGTTAAGAAAACTAATGTACTCTGTTTATCAAGGAATGGCAAATGTATGTGCCAACTACCGTCCCATCAAAGTATCTTACCATTTTCAGACACTCTATCACAGACCAAGATCATCACCTCAGGTAACCATCCTTCTACCAGTGGAAGCCACGTGGAGACACTATCAAGACCAGATTTCTAGAGGGAGGGAAAATAAACAAACAAAAATAGAAAAAGATACATTAGGAGAACACATAGAAAAGGCAGGGGGGGAAAAAAGAAAGCACAAGATAATTTCTTATTCAAGATTCCATGAAAAACAAAATCTTACTTGTGTGCTGTCAAAGTAAACCACAAATGCTTGGACAGACTCTGCAATCTCTGCAGTGATGAGAAACTTGTTTGGCACTACGCATAGATTGATATCCGCCGAATAGTATTTATTATCAATGGTCCAAGGATAAAATCTCACAGCATCAGTGGATGTCGCTTCCACAATAAGATCTTCTGTTCCAAGGATATCTTAATAAATGACACAATATTACCATGGAAAGTGCAAAACCAATATACATTGGTCAATTTTCTCAATAAGATACTAGATTAATATGGTAAGTCAGCTGATTCCCTTCATGCAAAGATTTCAAAGGATCTCACATTTATTAGAGTATTTTCTTCTCTGGTCATTTGATTGTAAAAGTAACAGTGACATAATTTAACTCACTGGCTTTTTTCCCTTAAGAACACAAAAAGTATTCTGACTAGATTAGACAGTAGTAAAGAACAAATAGTCATCTAACCAAATGCCCAGATAAAAGTGAGTAGAAGAGAAATGATGACAGCTGTTATTTATTTTATTGTTTATGTACTTCATGAAGATGGAAGATTATAAGAATCCTAAAGAATTTGTAACTATTTTGTATTTATTGAGTGCTAAAAGGAAGATAGCATTAAGGCTAACCCATTAATAAAATGAAGAGCTACACATATTCCTTGCTGCAAAAGCTTACACATTAATTCAACTATAAAATAAAAAGAATGTATACTGATAAATGACCCCAATTCCATTTATAATCAGCCTTGTTCAGATTTTCTGAAAGCCAACTCAAATTCTTCTTTGACAAAGATATTTCTGGGAAGTTTTAAATGCATAATAGCCAAGCAAATTAAATGATTTAAAATACAACGAAATCTTTCAGAAACCCATGTGCAGCATGATATGACTAATGAAATTCTCACAGGAAAAGCTAGGTTAATGATAAACAAAAATATATGTAGTCATGGAATCAACGAAGCATTTTGCCTCCATAATGTCATAAAATGTTTAGAACTGGAAGAGACATTAGAAAGTGTTCTAAACTACACTCCCGTCTCTCATGCCCATACCCACAACCTCCATTTTATACAGATGTGGAAAATGAACTTAGAGGAGTAAAATGACATGCCACTAATTGGGTTATTATAAAAAATGTACAGCAAAATGGCCACAAACTCCTTTTCAATGCCTAATATGATGAATATGTAAAATATTTCTCAAACTCACAATTAGAAGACCAGTGAAAAGTAGAAATTAAATTTTAAATTCCAGAGCTGAGATTATGTATTTGGAACATTGCCATAGTTTTTTGCTCAACAAAAAGATATGGGGAAATTATGTAGTCCAAACAACTGCTAGGAATAATTAATAATATATAAAGCATGGATGTGTGTACATGCATTCTTTTCACTGGTAAACTTTCATCATGTTGTTATTAGGAGGAAATGAAAATGAAACTTCTTAAATAAAAAAATTAAATTTAAAATAAATTTAAGACTTTACTTGAGGCAGACTCTGAAGCTTCTAAAAAATTTTCACCGAAATCAGAATTATTATTCTTAACAGGTCTGTGCCAATACTGAAAATCTCAGTTTACCCAGTTTCTTTAAAAATGCAGTTCTGCTTAATTTCTACCTAAAATCATAATCTTAATTATCAATCAATTTCATAGCAACCAGCTGCAATGTCCCTCATGGAGTCTCATGACAAGTTCAGGTAGGAAATAAGCAGGAAGAACACATAAGTTATTAAAATCAAAGACTGTTTTCATCTAAATGTCTCACAGGAAAAAAACTCCTAGATCAAAGTCTATATTGCATTCAAAGCTAATACTCCAAACTCTAAGCAGGTGGCACAGCAATATGCCAATAAAAGCACATATGGAAGAAGACAAACTAAACCAAGGAGAGTAGCAAAAAATGTATAAACTGATTACTTTGAAAGGGTAGGAGGAACCACCATATGGATCCGTCTTCATTCATGGGTAATTTTTTAAAATTAAAAAAAAAAAAAGACTTTTTTTTAAGGGGGAAGCAGAAAGAGCAAAATAACGAAATCATTTGTTAATGGGGAAAGTACAAGGAACATGGGGCTGGTTCTCCTACCAGTCCACAATCTGTTCTTGGTATTTCCTAAATGGGTTGTATTCCTAAAAACTGAAATAAAATTTGGGTTATGTTTTTTTTCAAGACAGTGCCTTCAACTAATATTAAAAATAAAATCAATTAAAATGTCATATACTTAACTAACAGAAACTTAGAATATCTGGATCTATTAAGGATAGCTCATTTTATTAATCAATGTTTAGAATACAAACAAACCAATGAGTACTCAGAGCACTTAAAATTTCAATTTTATAATACCTTTGATTTTCAAATGATTAAGATATTGACTTAACACATAGAAAGAAGCTATTTCTCTTTTCCCTAACCTAGATGACAACAGAACCAATAAATTGGGACAATGAATTTCACCTTTCAATGTTTTAGTAGCTGCACTTTTTTTTATTCTTTGTGCTGCCTAAAACGATTTGATAACTCAATTTACTTATTTTTAACATTTTGTCTAATCATATACTTTCAGCAAGGCCGCATATTGACTTTATCACATCAGTGCCATATTACAACTTGAGAGAGAATAGTGAAGACGGTCTCATTCTAGTTTTTATCATAAATACAATGTAGTTTAATTTTAAAAATGTAAATGTCTATACTAATTTAGCTTTTCTTCCTCTTTTCTGTTTGATTTCAAATGTTTAACAAGTTTATTCTTTTCCAAATTAAAACAAAAATGACTCAAATGCTTATGAATATGGCTAAGAGTTTCTGGAGATCAGCCAGTATAATTCGCTCATTTCACAGATGATAAAACTGAGAGCCAGAAAAAAGACGCCACATACCTAAAAGGAGCACAGCCTAAAACAGAATCCAGGTCACCAGCATTCTTACTATACTATGAAGCATTACACGTTATGATATACAGCATCTGAGCCAGATCAAACTCAAGTGTCTAATGGTCACAAGCCAAAACTAACC
Organism: Pteropus medius; assembly: GCF_902729225.1. Classification (NCBI taxonomy): domain Eukaryota; kingdom Metazoa; phylum Chordata; class Mammalia; order Chiroptera; family Pteropodidae; genus Pteropus; species Pteropus medius. The sequence goes on along the minus strand of NW_024342473.1, from coordinate 11,473,409 downwards.
TATGGGCCTACAATACCCTTTACCCTTTTATGAAAACCAAAAATAGTCAGAATGAGGGCACCATAATTCATGAGCCTGCAGCACAATTACCCATCAGAAAACTGTCCATGGGTTTTGGGTATTCATATGTCAAAAGTGAGTCATAATGTATAATGATCTTGTGTGTGTGTGTGTGTGTGTGGCAGGGGTGAGGGGGTTGCCAGACAAAATTCCTAGAAAAATCTGCAATGGTCTCTTTTCTTTGCCCTTCACTAAACTGAATTTGATGTAGTCAAAATGATGCACAAATAAAATCAAGAGCAGCTTCTCCCTCCTCCTGGTGGATGTCAGCCTGTCTCATTCACACTGTTGGCAGCCACCTGGTGGAGCTGTAATACATCATTTTTTTTTTTTTTTTTAACAAACGCTAGGTGATTAATTGCTGGGTCTGTTACTACAAACTTGGTTTCGCAGCTTAAAATAGTTAATTTATAGTGTTTTCAGATGAGAAGTTAAATGTTGACCCAGATCCAGTAGCAAGTATAAACCTTTCCCCCAGTTTTAAGTGCAAGTATAAATCTCTTTCCCTGTTTGAGAAACTGTTTTACATAGCCAACAATTCTCCAGCAACTCCTATTTACTTTCTCATTTCCTTGGTGAACTTATTTCCCCTAGAGTCCCACATGGCAAGTTAGTGAAAAGAAAAATTTGGGAGAGTTGACGAAAGCTGTGTGCCAAGGAAGCATTTCGGTTCAGTAATCCAACAACTCCCTCTTCCACTGGCCCTGCTTTCCACTATTCCCCATCTATCCTAATGTTCCTTCCCTCAGAGAAAGTGTACATTTGGGAAGAAAGGAGGCAGCTAGCTTTCTATGGTTCAGGATAAGACTTGATACTCTCTTTAGCATAAATTAGGAAGCCAACTGAAGTTCCAAGGTGAATTCCCAAACCACCACAAATATTCATTTAGTTTCACACAAATATACTAAGACATACATGCACACATATATTGCCCCAACCTGCCCCCTCACCTATCCACTCATGCCAAAAAAGACAAAATTAAGTGCTTTCCAAACTAAGTGCATTGATAGTGTTTTGGTTTACTTAAATCTCCTTTAGTAGAATTAAGGACACTTTTAATATCAAGAGAACTAATATACACTTAGCCAATCATCACATTCTTTGTGAAGAAAAGTTGTCCAGTGGTTAAATCATATATTCCACGCCCTGAGGAAATAGCTGCCACTTCAAATCAAGATGATCCTTCCAGAAATCAGCACTCTTCTGAGAATGCAGTTGTTTTTATTCATTCTCTCACAGAACTGAACCTGCCTTTACAACTAGGTATCATAAGCTCAACCCCAGATACAAGTGTCTTTTACGGTATTCACTCTTCTGGGACCCAAAGTTCCTTTCCCTTCTCTTGTTCATGGCAGTACTAAGCAGACCAGAAAAGGCCAGGCTATAAAACAGACAGCACTGACCTGGGGTCAGACAGACCAGCATCTGAATGCTGGCCTTCTATATGACCAAGAAAATAACTCTCATTGTCTCATTTCCTTACCTGCAAATGGGGACAAAAACACTTCTCAAATGGCTTCTTGAAGATTAAGTGAAACAACACATAAGAAAGTACACACAGTAGGCCCTCAGTAAATGTTCATTTCCTCCTTCCTAGCTCAGTTTTTTGCACATGTGACAACACTATTGACAGCAGGATGGGTTAGAGATGCACTGAGGAGAGTAAGAAACATTAAGATTAGGAAATAATCATCTCCTTTAAGCTGTTCTGGCCCCACCCTTTTCAAAACATGCCTTCTCATATTTTTCTTTTCCATTGTTAAGGCATAAACTGAGACAGAAGAGAAAGCAATTAGGAAAATTATAGGAGGCAGCAGAGTCTGACATCTGTTGAAGGGAAAAGTAGCCATTTTAAAAGCAAAGAATTGAGCAAAATGTGATTTGGGAAAAAATATGAAAGCCAAAGTTTTCATGAACCTGCAAGGACAGGCAGAAAGAGACTTAAAAATTGTAAAGGTTCATATTGTTGCAACCAGTTATATAATTCCATAGCCCAATTTCCTGAGGATGTCAAACAAGGTGGGTGTTGCTCTGTCAAATACTTTGTAGCAGTTAATAACTAACAAGTTATTCCTCAAGTACTAGGAGTAGATGATACTGCTGCAATGGAGCCTGAGTGTCATTTAAAGGTTAAAACTGTGCAGTGTTAAATTTGGGACTTTATACAGGCAAATGTCGGGAAATTCATATCTGTGATTCTCTGAGTAATCGCCCTGCAACCTCCTGGTGCAAGCACAATAGTTAAGTTTTGGGGGAGTCAAAAGTTATACATGATTTTTGACTGCGTGTGTGTGTGTGTGTGTGTGTGTGTGTGTGTGTGTGCTATGTTATGTTGGGCGGGGGGGCGGGGTCAGTGCCCCTAATCCCCACATTGTTCAAGGATCAACTGCATATGCAGAACTTGTTTCAGTCTATATGACAGATCAATCACTGGAGCAGTATTAAGTTGCTGAAGGAAGAATAACTGGATTGAGTTAAAGCAACATACCACTGCTTTAACAAGAATACAGCAATTCCGGTTTGTTTACAACACTTAATTACTTTTCACTCACACACACCTTCTCTTTGGTCACACTCTAAATTCATCACATCTCCACGTGCTTTGGGGCTTTTTATATCACAGTGGAAAAGTTTTAAAAGTTGAAGCAGAGGAAATCCAACTCGGTCCTCCTCCTTTTCCTCAAGTTTACTTTTTCCCAATAGCCATCTGGAACTGGATACCACAGCTTCAACTTAAAATAATGGAGGGAGCCCGAGAAGTTACATGGTCTCTGCTCGCCCTTAGAAGACCTCACAATGCAGTGAAAGACAACACATGCACACACAAAACATAAAGCTGGCAGGAAGGAGAAAGAGAATATGGAGAAGTGTTTTAAGAGAGCTAAGGGGGAACCATCAGCCTTTAAGTTTTATGGACTGTATGCAAAGATCAATGGCACAAATGATGGATAAATTCCTACCCAAATTTGGGGGTGGGGTGGACTTCTTTGAATTTCATCACTGTTATCTGTTCAAAGTCATAGTTCTAGATATATATCTAAAGCAGTGATTCTTTATAGGGAGGTGATTTTGCTCCTCAGGGAACATATATCAATATCTGGAGACATTTTTGGTTGTCTCCAAAAGTGGGGAGACTAGTGGGCAGAGGCCAAGAATACTGATGATAATCCTACAATGCAGAGGACAGCCTGCACAACAAAGAATTACCCAGTCCAAAATGTCAACAGTGCTAAGGTTGAGAAACCCTACACAAGAACTTGTGAAGCTGACTTAGCTGTTCATGAAATAAAATAAAAGTTCTGGAATGTAAAGTTGGTTTTATTCTTTCTCATAGAACTGAAACTAGCCTTTACGGCCAGGCATCAAAACCTCCCACCACATATATTAATGCCTTTCATTTATATCTGATAAAACCTATCTCTCATAAAATATATCTCAAATGTCTTCTTTACTTATTTTAACCACAAAAACTATCCGGCAATTAATCTTAGATGCTTTGAAAATAATTTATGAATGGTGGTTTTCTGGAAGAAAGGATACAAAAGCCTAAAAAGAACAATTATGAGATAAAATATATTTATATTCAAAAGGTAATTTTTCAAAAACAAATCACCATCGAGAAATAAAACCTCACAAAAGATGTCAATGTCTACTCAGGAAAACAATAGTATCTGCAGCAGACGCTAACTTACTGTGAAAGAAGGTAAACCTGTCTAGATAAATTTCCCAAACAAAATAAGTTTCATGAAAATTTACTTTCTAGCCCCTGTATTCAAATATTGAAAATAAGTTTGATCCTTTGGAAAACATCACAAGATAAGAGATCAAACATCCCAAGCTAAGAGATCAAACATCCCAGTTTCCAACGTCCTTCAAGAAGGATAAAATCATGATTGGGCAATATATGGTCAAAAGAACTTGGAAAAAAGAAAACACTGATAAATTGGACTTCATCATAATTAAAAACTTTTGCATTTCAAAACATACCATCAAGAAAACCAAAAGACAAGCCACAGAATGGGTGGAAATATTTGCAAATTATATATGTGATAAGAGATTTGTATCCAGAATACTATATCTAAAGTTCTCTTACAACTCATTAAGACAAAAAGCCCAATTTAAAAATAGGCAAAATACTTGAATAGCCATTTCACCAAAGAAGATGTATAAATGGACTATATGCATGTGAAAAGATTCTCAACATAATTAGTTATTGAGGAAATGCAAATCAAAACCACAATGAGATATTACCTCATACCCATTAGAATGGCTAAAATAAAAAATACGAACAATAACAAGTGTTGAAAATGTGGACAAATTGGAACTCTCACACAATGCTGATGGGAATGTAAAATGGTACAGCTAGCTGCTCTGGAAAACAGTTTGGCAGTTTCTTAAAATAATACAATAGTTTCTTAGGATGCCCATAACAGCATTATTCATAATAGCCAAAAAGTGGAAACAACCCAAATGTCTATTAACTGATGAACTGATAAATTGTAGTATATCTATATAATGGAATATGAAACACAATCAACATGGATGAATCTCAAAAACATTAAGCTAAGTAAAAGAAGCCAAACACAAGAGACCACATATTATATGATTTCTTTTATATAAAATATTCAAAAAAAGGCAAATTTGTGAAGATGGAAAGTACATTAGTGGCTGCCTAGAGCTGGGGGTGTGAATGGGGAGTGACTACAAACAGACACAAGGTTTCCTTCTAGGATAGAAATGGTCTACCCTTAAAACGGGTGGATTTTATGGTATCTAAATTATACTTCAATAAAGCGGCTAAAAAAATAGTGTAAGCTGGAAGATAACACCCTCATTTAACTTATGAACTAGGTGACTGAGGCAATGTTTGAGATACTTAGAATATTGATTGCAGATGTAAAGACACTCAGTAAATATCTGTGGAATGAAAAAGTTAACTTGCTTAAAGTCAGCGAGGAAGAGCGTAGCACTCAAGGCTCAATTCACATATTTTCCCCCACGAAAATCCTGAACGACTCCAGCAAAATTCAGACAGAATGGGAATTCTGTCAGCATTAACAGTACTCTGCATTACCAAATGAACATACATTTTCTTGCTCTGAGCATACTGATTTGACCCAAGCACAATAATACTTTTCCCCACCTCTGTGTACAACCAGCCTTCAGGTCTGTGTTGAAAATTAAACCCTAAATAAGTTATTTGTTACTGAACCTAAAATATAAAGGCTCTTTTAGAGTTTCACAACTATTCTGTCTTCAACTACATCAATCTTGCTTCCTGGATAAGTAATTATTAGAGATGTGTTTGTGGTATCTGTGTACACTTGCTCCAACATAAAGACAATGTCATATCCAGATTATTATTCTTGCCAGGCATATTTAAAACAAAATTATTTTCATACTTTAACTTTTAAAAAATGGTTTTACATCAGATTTCATTAGCTACTGAGTGTCATTATTTGTTGAGGAATTATAAAGGTCAAAAAGCAGCAAGTTGTTTAAACCAAATGACCAGTGCATACTTTGTAGGTGTTTTTACCTTTTCTATATAAAAACAAGCAGTTAGATGGCCCTGAAGTAAAGGTCTGAGTCTAGATATACTCAATCTTCCATGATGATACAACAAATTTGTAACCCTAATGGTTTTGTGCAACATGGGCTGATTCTTAATACTCTTCCACTGGTGTCTCTCCTCCTACTCTCCACTCCTATTTACTGGAATGCCATTTATTAGGAAGACACACACCTTATAATCATTTAACTCATCAACGAAGGGATTAGTCTAAAACTTCAAGTTTTAGAACACAAAAAGTCAAATTCCCTACTCCACAAGTAAGCAAGTATATTGGGCATCAATAGAGGCATTTTAATTTATTATTAAATATATCATAGTTTATGTACGAAGGCTCCAACTACCATAAAAGAAAAAGTATAAACTTATTATAAGCCAAAAAATTCTCATTTTAGTAGTAAAACCTTCTACTGTAATTTCTCATCTCCCTAGCTCTACATTGAATACTTGAATTTTGACTCCTCAACTTTTGAGCTGAAAACCTAGAAAATCACAATTTCTTTGGGCTTTAATTTCACACAGACACACAGACACACACCACACACACACCACACACCACCACACACACACACACACACACACACAATAACTTTAAGCAGCTTACCTGGAAAACAATATGTGCTTTTTGAGTCCCTTTGGGTCTGGAGGGAATATGAACTTGTATTTAATATTTCCCTCCACCGTAGGTGATGACTTACCATTCTTCTTTTAATAAAGATAAAAATCTAAGCCTTCTTTTAATGTTAAATGAAAAAATTTAAATGTACTGTCATAACTAAAAACAAACCAAAGTACCACCACCCCCATAACCAGTTGAAATCACTGACCACTTACTGAATCACTCTGTAGTGACAACTCTAGGCTCATTTGGTAGATCTTGATGGCCCAATCTTTCTTCCTTTGAAGAAAATAAATTCTTGGAGATATACAATCCAATCAAAAGCAGAGTCCTCCTACCACAACAAAATAAGCAACTTTGCTTAAGCAAAATTACTTACTTCCAGAGTAAACTAAAGGCTCCACTTAGAATATCTCATAAAACAGCTACAGAAAAATACAAATTAAAGACCCAAGCTCTTATCCCTATTCCCTTGCGAGATAATGTTGGCTAAGCTGCGCAACAGTCCCCGTCTACAAAATAAGAATGTTTGCCCCAGTAAATTACTTTAAGATCCTTTTGTAAGTATAGGACTCTGACAGACCTAGAAACAAACTCTCAGTCTTGCAGAAGAATGAATGTTTCCCAAAGAAGCAATGTCATAAATGATGACTAGCTTTGCCTGTGTAATTATTTTAATACCTTATTTTAGGGTTAATCTTCTCTACCATTTCTCACTCCAATGACACCTTAAATAGTTCTGATTGCTAAGGAATTCCAAAACATTTCATTCACATGCCCCATGCATACAAATTCTGAATGTGAATCTATGCTCCAGCACTTATTACTTGAACACTTTGGGCAAGTCAGTTAGTATTTTCAAGCCCTGAATTCTTCATTTATAAAATGGAGAGAACTGACTTTATAACTTCACAGGGAAATAAGAACCAAATTAAACAACATAAAAACATGTCCTGGAAGAGTACTGATATACATAGAAGTGCTTGATATAAGATCTCCAAATTCCCACATTTCATTAAAAGAATTTGGCTCCAAATGTTAAGATGTAGAACCTGAATGGCATACAGTTGCTGAGTTGGCATAACGTACTTTAAAACCAAACAAGTCTCCAAGGACTTTTCTATCTAAAGTTCCTTCCAAGCAAGTAGAGTAAGAAGTTAAAACTTAGGTATCGACATTTTATTATTTTCACAGGTGAAGCACACACTTTCACTATATCCCTCTTGAGGGCAGGAATAGTACTTCAGTCATTATTTCAGTTACAGTAACTGGCACAGAGACTAGCTCTGTGCTTAATATATATCAGAATACAATTCTCCCGAATAAAAGTAAATGTTCATATAAGTGAAGTGGGAAGAGGTCTGGCCTTGAAGTACAAACATCTGCTCTCACACCACATATAGCCTTGCACAAGTCGCTCAAGAGTCCTGAGCCTTCATTTTCCTTTAAACGTCTACACTGTAAGTCTGTAATGCCCCTTTTATCTGATGCCAGACATCCACCCAGAATACTGTAAATAAGATTCTTGAGTGACAAAATGAAGAGTTTCTCACAAAGTCCATGCATGCATTTTATCCATAGTAGAGGGCTATGGATTTTTATTTAATGTATATTTTTAACAAACTTGCTTATTTGGTTATGAAATATTTTCCATTGTTGACTGGCTAAAAGCAGTAAAATGGACCAAATGTCAAAGGAAAGAGAAACCAGAGAACCCATAAAAGCTCCTCTTCCTGATGCATGGAATGAAACCCTTCCCCAAAAAAGATCAGATTTCAATTCAAAATCATACTATGGCCTAATACCACTGAACACCTGACAAAAGTCATTTATTAAGGTAGTCTCCATCTCTTATGCCAAAATTAGACTCAATTTGTAATTAATTTGATTCAATCTTTAATTATGGTAAAACGTAATGAATGCTCAGCAAATGCTGCATTCCAATACCATTACCATGAGCCTACTCATTAACCTGGAAAAGATAAAGCTCTTTTACAGTTCACTTTTTCCTACTCAAGTAATCGGTTCACTATTTGCTCTTATTTTTCACTATATAACATTAATGGAATCATAAAGGAAAGGTCATCTAATTTTAAAGAACAAAAAAGCTGGCTTTTGAGTTATCAAAGAGGTATTTTGAGTTATCAAAGAGGTATCCATATAAAGTGGATCATTTTATGGAATTAATTTTCTCACAATGATGCCATTACACTTTGAAGAAAAACAGTATTACTATGGGCCAACTCTATGTAACATATAGCCTTACCGCTAACATGTTTCAGATAATTAACACATATTTTATGTTACTTGTATTATATACTGTATTCTTACAATAAAGCTAGAGAAAAAATGTTAAGAAAATCATAAGGAAGAGAAAATACATTTATAGTATTTATTGAAAAAAAAACCACATATAACTAAACCCAGGCAGTTCAAACCCGTGTTGTTCAAGGGTCAACTGTAATTCTTTTGGAAAGTTAAATACGCCAAAAATCTTAAGCAAATTCTGATACGTTCACTAGATGTAATAAATGATGGGAACCAATTTATTAGGTTAAATAAAAAATATCAGAACAAAAATTACATATAAAGTGTTATATATAAACTATATTTTATGTAAATATACGTATTATACAAATTTGAATGTGCCAGTCTCTGAGTTAAGCGCAACAATCCTGAGAAAATTATCACCATTTTACAGATAAGAAACTGGAGAGCAAAGGTTAATTGTGCTTAACTTTCAACTGAGAACAGCGCTCTGACTCGAGGCCACACGTTAAAAACAGGAGTCCTGAGTTATGATCGACTTTCCAGAATCCTTTAGTAGAAGTGCCTACCACCCAGTCCTATGCCCTCTTTAGTACACTGGTCTCCTCGCCTACGGTTTCTTTTCAGAATTACTTAGTTTGTTGGTCATTATGAAGGTCCAGAGGCAACGGGACTAGGCACAGTAATACTAACGTTGGTGGAGAGCCTACGTCTCAGTAGAGAAGCAAGGCAGTGAATTAACTGGAGTGGCGGGGAGAAGGCTAACAAGTCTTATAATATATACATTAAAATAGTCAAGGGGAAACAAACTATCTCAGAAGCAGGGATAGCAACAAAAATCTAAATTCCTGCACTTACACTCGCGTAACTCCGTACAATTTCGAGACTGCCTTCGGAGGATTCCCGCAAAAACCTGTGGACTGCGCGGGACAGGGATTACTCTTACTTTACCGAAAAAGCAGGAAGAACTGCAACAGTGGCCCAAGAAGACAGAAAAGGAACGAGTGTGAAAGCTAGTGCAAACACCTGCGGGGACAGGGCACCTTCATCGAATCTGAGGGGCACACAAGGGGCCTTAGGCCCGCGGCGGGGACTAAGGCCCAGAGGGAAGCCGCGGTGCTGAGGCTGTCGCCCGCCGGAGTTCCAGAAGCTGGGTGGTCGGTCCAGGAGCCTAGCTACTTACGTTGGACCAGCCGGTCTCCGGTGAAGGTGGAGGAGCAGCTGGTGATTAGAGCACAGGGGATGCCCGCAGCCATAACGACGCTCGTGAGCCGGTTCCGTCAGGAAGCCGCTTCCGCCTTGGGCTGCACCACGGCTGCCGACGCGCAGGGGGGATGAGCCAGGAAGGGAGCGTTCTCGGAATGGCCGGGCTACCCTGACTCCTCCCTCACCCCCCTCTTCCGCTCCCGGCGTAGGACAGGCCGGGCCGCGTGTGGTGTTGCCATGGGGACCAGCTCCCTCCGCAGGAGGTTTCTGCTCCTGCACACCCGGACTCTGGGAGGAGGTAGCCCTCCCAGGTCCTAGCCATGGCTCAGGGTACAGAAAACTACGACCCAATCGGAACCATCTTAATCCAGGTGGGGAACTGGGCCCCGCCAGGCTCTGCCTAGCTAAGACACTTCTGAACGAGCCCAGCAGTGCCGCCCCCAAACTGCCTCCAGAGAGCTGCCAAATATGCCAACCCTCACCTGGCTCATGAGCCTACCACACTTCCAGTGCCCATGCCCTGGACGTTGCGTGCCAGGAGCATGATCATGCTGCCTCTGTTAAAACTTCTAGACCACCTCACCCCATAACCTTTACTTTGGAACACTCCACTGTACATTGAGGCACTATTTTAAAACATTAGGTTCTGAGACACTTAAAACCAAGATATAGGGGAGTGGGAATGATACAGACATGTTGGGGAGGTGGTGTGAACTGCTTTTCTTAAGCACCCAGTTTTTTGGATCTAAAACTCCCTTGCAGATAAGTCCTGGGCATGTAGTGTATGGCATGGTGACTATAATTAATAATGCTGTATTATATATTTGAAAGTTGCCAAGAGTAAATCTTAACTGCTCATTACAAGAAAAAAATAACTGTGTGGTGATGGATGTTAACTAGATCTAATGTGATTATTTTCCAATACATACAAATATGAAATTATGTTGTACACCTGAAACTAGTATGTTATGTCAATTATCTCACTAAAAGAAAAGCACCTTGCTTGGGAAAACACATATAGGAAAATATATTAATGGTAATTTGGGTTGCAAATGAAGTTAAAGTTTCGAATATAAAAATATGACAAATTTAAAAAGCAGGGGAATAATTTTTTCTAATCTGAAGGGGGAAATATCCAGAAAGTCTTAACTTCTCCAATATAACACAGTTTGTAATGGTTCCACTAAGATTTTTCTGAACTAGTAAAACCATTTTTTTCCCACATTTACCTATTGTAGTTGAAAAATGTTTCTACATATATCATCACTTTTAACTCGTATATTTAATTCCATATGACTATAATTTGCCTAAGGTCACTCTGTTAGGACTCTCACTCAAATCTACAATGGCCAAAGCCTCCAAGCAAAGACACTCCTACCAAGCAGGACATTTTAGATTAGAGATCACCTCCCTGTATCTAAGGGCAAAGGCCAGACCTCTCTTTAGATAAGGTTAATTAGTCACTACACACCCCCTTCCAAATCCAGGGCCCATTTTACAGACTCCAAACAATTGGAACACTAATGGAGCCTCTTATCCAGAAACAGTCAGTTCTTCCCCACAGTATACTTTATTTGACTACAGAAACAATTAAGTTTCTCTTTAGTGTCTCAATTTCTCCAGACCTGGGACAACTCTAAAAAAGAGACCAGATTCTGGGGAGAATTCTCATGCCTAATTTCACACTTTCCCTTGAGATAATTCTTCTTCCTAGGGCTGCTCCCCTTGTGGTTTGGAATAGTGTAGAAAAATGTATTGACTGAAAAGGCAGAAGCATTTTCACTTCAGAGTGGGATTCAAAAGTAGCTGTTTGATCTAGAATACAACATTACACTATCAATGTCTGTTGTCAAATTGTAAAATAGAACAGAAGAGCTAAGAACAGTCATAACCATGCTGATTCGCACCCCTACTTGCTTAAGGAATTATTTTAAGTAGAGGCTGTGTAGAGAGAGAGCCCCCATGTTAATCTGATTATTGAGGCCGATCTCTAGATACAATGTAAAATTCTCCCCAGTAATATATAGAATATGTGGAAGACCTTTCCTACTTCCCACTGAGTCCTGAGTATTTGTGAGCATACAGCACCATTTTCAGACATGTAACGTGGATTCTACTTCTGCCTGGGGCTGTGATTTCTTTCCTTCAAACAGGCTACCAATAAACAGTACCTCTAGTGGAAAGAACACGTGATTGGGAGTCAGAACACTGAGGTCCGACCCTAGCAATCACATTTTTCTAGGTAGGTAACTTTGGGCTAGTCAATTCCCCTTCCAGGCCTCAGTTTTCTCTTCTGTAGGAAATATAGCTTAGTTTAGATCCCTCTCTAAATAAATCGATTAAATTTCTCCAAAGCTATATAATTTCTCTTTATTGTAGACTTCCTTCACCATTAGCGTAGGCAGTCAAATTGTTTCTGTCAACATTATATATATATATGTGTGTGTGTGTGTGTGTGTGTTTGTGTGTGTGTGTATATATAGGTATGTATATATATATATATATATATATAGAGAGAGAGAGAGAGAGAGAGAGAGAGAGAGAGAGAGAGGAGAGAGAGAGACTAGTAGAGTCTAAATCAGATATAGCTTATTAAGCAACTCTTAGACCAGTTCTCAAAATGTGATCTAAGGACCAGCATCATCAGCACCAATTGAGAACTTGTGAGAAATGCAAATTCTCAGCCCCCACTCCAGACCTGCTAAATCAGAAGTTCTGGGAATGGGGCAAAGCGATCTATTTTTCACAAGCCTTTCAGACAACTCTGATGAATGCTCAAGTTTGAGAGTTACTATTTAAATTGTATTGTAAAATATAAACCGTAATACAATTTCAAAGAAAAATCACAATAATCAAAGCTAACATCGTTTTTTTACTAGGTTTCATGCACAGTTCTCTGCTGTATATATTTTTAATTCATTTAACCCTTACGACAAGGCTCTCAGATAAGTACTGTGGTTATTTCATCTTATAGAAAGGAAATTGACCAAACATAAATATTGTGGGTAAACCCATATACGTAGAAAATGCAAGCAATCTTCCCAAGTGTTTTCAATCCATCAATCCTGGTATAAAAAGGAAGTCTTGTCTTGGCTCTTTTTGTTCCTCTGGATATTTAAACTCTGACTTTTCCACTGACTTTTCACCAACCTCTAGCTTTGTATGTTTTTGTATATGGGTAGATATTATGCATGTGCTGGTTAATGGTTAGGCATAAAGGCTCTGGATTCAGACTGCCTGGATTTGAATAGTTCCACCAATTAACCAGCTGTGCTACCTTGCACAGATTACTTAACCACTTTAAACCTCAGATTCCTTCAAGTATAAAATGGCTATAATAATATGAACTCCCTCGTAAGAGTTTTAAAGGATTAACATATAAGGTAACATAAAGTATAATACTCAATAAATACTAGTTATCATTTGCTCTGGTCTCTTACTGTTTAATATAACTTAGTTTTGTGTACATTTCTGTGTCTTTTGAAGATTAATCTGTTCTTTAAGTTGCTGGAAGAAAGGGAAAATTAATTTTAGCCTGTCTTTTAAACCAGGACTTCTCCATTCTTAACTAGAACTTTATGGGTGTTGCCATTGGCAAACAAGGTATGCCTTATTTCTCTGTTACAAACTAATTTTTTGAATATTCCACTTTACTTAGTACAGGATTGGGCCCATTTTATCCTGGATGATTGGATAATGATCTACTCATTAATTCATTTTCCAGTAATTTATGTTCTATTAAAAATGAATGGAGTTGGGCTAATATTTACTATAATTTAGAAAACATAATAGAAGATACAAATTGATAGTAAAAGTAATATTTTGATAAAATATCTAAAATACTTAAGAGAAAAATCTTTAAATACAAATAATCAGTCCTCTAATTATAAACTCTGTGCGACTTATGATGAAAACATGTACCTTAGATATTTAGATTTTCCAGGATAGTTCTGGTTGTGAATATTCTGTCGCATTGTCAGATCATATGTTAAAGTCCATGTTTTCTGTTTTGGTTCAGGAAATAGGAGTATTATCTCCACATAGAGTTCTACTAGGCAGCATTTTGTTAACTACTTTTAACTTCTTTCACTTTTAAGTCTAAATTCAGATTTTTTTATGATTTTAGCTGGATCTTTCCTCAACTAATCAGAATAGTGAGATTTTTACTATGGCAATAATAATCATTATTACAATTAAAATAGTAGCCAACATTTATTGAGAGCCAGACACTGTGCTAAGAGCTTTAGATTTTCTCAATTCTGTTAGGCAAGTATTATTTTATCCCCAGTTTACAGAAGAAGAAACCAAGGTACAAAGAGATAAAGTAACTTGCCCACCAAGGTGATAAATCTTAAACAGGTAATGGTGTGTTTGTGAAACAGTCTTGAAGAAGTGTGGCTGTGATTCTAGGATGTTTCCAAATGCTTTCTTTTATTAGTCACTCTTAGAGGCTTTGTTTTTATACTTTATGAATAAAAATGTGGTACCTTTTTAATATATCTTTATAAATGCTTACTTGACCCAAATATTAAACATATGTTTGTGCAACAAGAATTACCTAGTCTTGCTATCAAAATTAGCTTTTTAATTGGTTTTGGATATCATATTTCAAAAATCCAACAGTGGTATGTTAACACCAACTCTGGAAATATTGGAGCTAACTAACACTTTGACATTATCACTGTTTTTCTTACCAATCCCTCTGTCTAGTTTGCCAGGAGCATAAACCATAAAAATGAATTGAGGAGTGATGAGAATGACTCAGCCAACTCTATCTTTAGCAAAAATGAATAAAATGGAATTATGAGACTGCTTTTGACAATATGGAGTCTGGCTGCTTGGCTCTTTTAAATTCTAGAGCAGATCTTTACTTCATTAAATATTTCAAGAGCTTCTTATTAAGCAACCCTGTTCCCAAACTGTTAAAATGATAATCTTCCTCCGAGTAAGAAATGTATGGAAAGCAATGCATTTAATGATCAAAGAGATGAGAAGTAACATGTAAAATTTCATTTGGTGGATTAGATTTATTCGAAGAACGAACAGAGATGTAAAACTTAATCTCTTTTCCTACTCTAGTATGTTGAAAAATTTTCTATAGTACTTGTCTCTATTGCAATTGTACAAATAAATGTGCGGTTATTAAGAGGGGAGAAGAAACGTTCTGGCAAGAAAAGTAAAGTGAAAAGCTCTTGAGAAAGATTAAGATAGCAATTCAAATTAGTGAACATTTACTAGGTGCCAGTGCAAGGAGTTTCACTAGGTTTTACAATTCAGAAGAGGAGAATTAACATTAGTTCAATGCCCTTCTATGTGGCCGACCGTATATAACGCACTTTACATACTTTAACTCATTTTATTCTTGCCACTATTCTGAGAGGTAGCTATTTATCTCCATTTTATAGATAAGAACACTAAGGCTCTAAAAAGGTAGGTGAATTTGCCACGCTCAGTTTAGTAAGGGAGAAAATAGGATTCTTATTTATATCTGTCTGGTTCCAAAACCTATATTCATTCATCACATGCATGACTTCATTTTCATTCAACAACTCTATGAAATAGAACCTTTTTTTTTTCTTGGTGAAGAAACTAGACAAAATGTGGATGGTATATATGGACATTGTGTGACTAGTGATAGAACAAGAAATTATGTTCATCTACCTTTTACTGATTCTTACTATTACTAGACCTATACATATTATCTCATGACTCCACCAAGAAGTATAATTTGACCACATGAGGCAAATGAAGAAGCCAGACCTTTGGTTCCCTGATAGTAATCCAGTGGGGTTTTCACTCCTTCTAGCACTTGACAGGCATAATTACAGAATGATACATGAAGCTACAATACTAGAACTACAAGAGGAAAATTTAGTTCACTCAAAGGGGTCTGGAAGTGGGTCTTGCCCTTGAACTGCCTCTTTGTACTTTCTAAACGTTTTTAGACAATAGATGATAAATCAGCTTGCAGCAGTAATTTGGACAAAACAATTGAAAGAAGTACATCTTCACCTTAGTGCCTACAAGCAAGCAGTAGGTGTGTTCAAATCTCAATCTGTGAGCCCTGAAGGCTTTACATGACAATTTGTGCAGAGTACAAATGACCAGATGTGTCTGCCAGACTGTGATGCCCATCAGTGAAAAGATGCAAATTCTGATATTTTGAATATCTGGCTCAGTGGGGATATTCGAGAGTAATCAATAACATAGGCTGGATCAATGTGTAAGTCCAATTAGACTAACAGAGAAAGGTAACCATTTCAAAATGCCTTTAGCAACCCAGTCTGCAGATTGTTATTGGTGTGACTATTGCTGAAACAGGTGTTGGGCTCATAAACTTGCATAACAAAATGTTTTTCTTGTGGCAGCAGCCCATACAATAATTGGTGCCATCTGTATTTATCTTTTGAAGTTTGGTTTCTAATATGAATGCACAGAGAATCTTGTGCTAATTTCATAGTACCTGTTTTATGGTGAGGATGTTTGACATTGGAGAGAGATTTATCATTTCTAAGGAAAAGACAAATTGAAGGAAAATGTTAACGTAATAACATATGTTGCTTTTTCTTCATGGATCTTTTCTGACTACATAAAATAAAATAAAGGCCAGACACCTACAGAACTGCTTCTTCAGAGCAGTTCATGGGGACGATCCAGCTAGAACAGAAAACCAAGCATGGCTTTCACAAGAACCTCTCTACTGGAAGTTTTCTTACCTTTTAACCAATTAGTAGAAATCAGAATTTCGTACAAACTTATCATTACTGACTCAAGTGCTTTACCATCTGAGAGAGCAGAAACCATTTGAGTTGCAATTTTAGTTTGGATTTTTTAATGGGGAAAGAAAAATAGAAAATTGTATGAAAGCTTAGCTTTTCAAAATCTGAAAGACAATAATGGAATATTTTAATAAAGAATACCTTAGAACCATAAACACAGTTCTTTTCAATGAACACCATAAAATCAACTTTATTGTCTCTAGCAAGTCAAGCAAATTGGAAACCTTTAAAATAAATGTTTTAGGTGGACTGTGTATATATTCTTGTAATATTTCATATTTTTTATACATACAGGTCCACGAAGACCTTTATCAATTAAAGGAGAAATTAGCAAAATTCCCACTCGAGGAAGGAGGAGCAACACTAGACATTCAGAATCTTGAAACAGCAATCAAAAGGACTGAAATGGGGTTAAGAGTAAGTAGAACTTTAATATTAAATAAAGTATCAGGAGGAGACAAAGATTCCTCTAGAAGAAGAGAATTGTGGTTCTCATAGGACCCTGTGTATTCCTATAACAGGTGGATTTGGAGTGGTCATCAACTTTCTCATTCTGTTCCTTTTTTTTTTTTACTGATAATGATGATGATTATTAACTGATTGATTGATTTATATCCTGTCATCTTTTGTAAAGAATTTAATATATTGATAATGTAAGACTATGCAGTGATAACCACTAAAATGCGGTTTGATAAAAAGAGTTTAGAATTTAAAAAATAATCACTATCAGTCCAACAATATGCCTGACCAAAAAGGATTCATACCAATACATTGTAGAGAGTGCCTATTGGATTCACTGGGATTCTAAAAGAATAACAGTTGACTTTTCCTAAATAGCTTAAATATTCAGACTTCCATTAATTAAAAAAAAAATAAGTCCTGAGGGTGTAATGTACAGCATGATGTCTATAGTTTAAAATATTGTATTGTATATTTGAAAGTTTCAAAGAGATTTGGTCTTAAAAGTTCTCATCACAAGAAAAACTTTTGTAACTGATGTGGTAGATATTAACTAGACTAATTAGGTAGATGTTAACTAACTAGTTATCATGGTGATCATTTCGTAATATATACATATCTCAAACCATTATGTTATATACCTGACACTAATGTTATAATAATGTTATATCTTATAAACTAAAATAAAAATGTATTAGCACAGGGGTCCAAATAAGGACCATCTCCATCTTCTAGACCTCTGCCAGTATCTTTGCTTTTGCCTCAGACTTTCACTACTGTCCTATCAGCTTTATCGCTTAGCTCCTGAGGCTGTGAGAGATGTGATTTATTTTGTAGCCTCATCAAACTAGCATCCCATTATCTTATATTACCTGATGGTAAGAGGTCTGGAACCAGCTGGAGTCTTCTGGTTGGCCATTTTAAATAATCTGTTACCTGAAGGCCAAATTCTTCCCTCAGATGCTTGCTTGAGGTCCCTGTAAGAGAAAGACATTTCTCCATGTCTCTATTGCCTAATAAATTTACATGGCTAAGCGACTTACTGACTATTGAGCATAATTTCATTTGTGAAGAGTGCTACAGGTCACTTAAGCTTTGAGTTTCAATTTTTATTATGCTTTTTGGGATAAAGTAATTTGGCCTTGAGATCCCTAATTATACCTTAGGCATATAATAAATACATAGCATGTTGTGTCTTTTGGCTTAATTACACGATTCAGAGTGTTAACCTAATGAAATGAAGTAAATTAGCTGGGTATCTTAAGTCCACTATAATGGCCTAAACTTTAACTTTTCTGTAACAGATTCACATTGAGAAGTATTTAAATGTTGTAAGCAATCGTGTGTTAACGACTCCTGTTAATGATGATAAGTCATATACCCCTCACACTTCCAAATGGTAAGTAGAATAGCCATTTTAGGATCTAAAATAAGTACAAAAAAATAACTTCTCACTCAGGTGAGATGACTGCAAAATTTTCTGGCTCTTTTCATATTCATTCTGTTTTTTTATTTTTCGTAAAATGTATCCAAAATTCAACTTCTAAAGGAAATATTTTAATGCAAATCAGTTTTTATGCTATTTGGATCACATAGCTCTTTCTTTACAGTTTTTAGCATATGTGATTTATTATAAAGGTAATTTTGATATACAGCATAAAGAAATAAAAATTAAACTTACTTGAAATCTTCATTATGAAATACTTTCTAAGAAATGATTTATTAAAATTAGAATTGAGTTAAAGAGAAATGACCTTGCCTCACCTTAGAGAGTCTTACACATCAGCCTCCTGAATTTCATTGCTTGTAGATTAAGGTTTTGTACTAAGCTTAAAAAATCTGTGGCTCTTATTTGCACTGTAAATATATACAGTAAGTCCTCACTTAACATTTATAGGTTTTTAGAAACTACAACTTTAAGCGAAGCAAAGACATACAACAGTGAAAACAATTTTAACATATGCTAATTGATATAAAGAAGATTTAAGTATCTACAGTATATTTCTGGTCACAAAAGCATCACAAACTTTTAAATAAAGACCCAAACACTTCTAATATTAAACATTGAGATAAATGTGAGCTCTATATACATTTATGAAAGAGTAATAAAAACAAGAAAGATAGTGATTTTCCAACCTGCTCATTCCAGTTCAGGGTCACCGGTGGCCACAGCCTATCCAAGCACCTCAGGGTGCTAGGCGGAACACACCCCGGACAGGATGCCCTTCCATCACAGGGCCACTCACACCCACACCCATTGAGACTAGGACAAATTTAGACACACTAACTCACGTAACGTGGGAGAAAACCGCAGACTGGAGAAAACTCACGCAGACGTGGGGAGAACGTGCAAACTCCGCACAAACAGAGGCCCTGCCCGAGAATCAGTTTTTATTTTCTCATCAATGCTATAATAAAACAACATTGGACAAAATGTTATCTGAGGACCTGCTGTATCAAGCATCAGTGAATAATATCAGACAGTGAGGTCAAGTTTAAGAAATAATGCAAAAGAATTGTGGAAATCTGTAGATGAAGACAAGTCCTAGCACTCAGTAGTGGGAACAGAGTTACATTGCACCTGTCCCCTTTCCCCCACATGAAGGTAGTGCCACAGACATCCATCATCTCTTGGTAGGGGCCACCCTTCCCCGGTCTAGTTTTCAGTCATTTATATTTTTGACTTTTAAATTTGGGAATAAAAATGTGACCTGTAAATAGGTTAAAATATATAATGTTTTAAAATGAGGAAACTGTAAGGAAGATAATAAAAGAGATTCTTGGAGAAGAAAATATTGGAGGTTAGTGGAGGCCTATATAGATGGCAGCTAGGAGATCTGTAGTAGGTGGAGAAGGTGTGCGGCCAAAAGATAAAACATGCAAACAGCAAGTAAGAAAGCCTCAGAATGGAGGGGGTGGGAAAGTTAACAGAAGAGAGTTTTCACCAACTCTAATGGTGAAAGCTTCTCCTGTCTCCAGCTTTCTCTTTGCTCTCTCATCTTGACAAAGAGCAGTGAGCACTGGCTGTAGATGTGTAGGTTATGATATCTGAAAAGAGCAAACTAGGTAGCAATTGCAGCAAACAGAAAAGTTCTGGCAGAGACCTTTTTTTTAATACAATTCTCCCTTTTCAGTGAGGGCCCTTGGCTGTTATTAGGGTCTAGAAGAATTAAGGAAGACATTAATTGGGGCATGAACTGTCTCCCAAAAGTGGTCCTTGAATCCTATCTTTCCTACTTAATATAATAATGTAATCAAGAGGCCTTCTATCAGGAAGATGGGAAGCCTGGTAAGTTTATATGAGCCTTAAGATGGCAGGAGCATCTCCATCATAGCTGTGAATGTGGGTGCTGATGTGGCCTGCAATTTGAAAACTGAATAAGATGGCTCAAGGTCATAAACTGGAGCAAAGTCCAAACTAAGTTTTCAAAGTAAACAGGCGTGAGGCAGACCCTGGGGGTCAAAGTGTAAGTCACAAGGAGTGACTCAGGGAGGAAGAGAAGCAGCAGCAGTTGATGGAAATGGAAAATGGGAGACCCAGGATATCAGAGACCATTGCCTGTGACTGACATTTTCCCAGGCAGATAGTCACACCTGGTCCTGCACTTACAGGTGTGCCCCAAGAGACTGTCATGAATAGACTTGGATTCAGAGTCTATGACCTGCTGGGAGATTATATGCAAAGCAGTAAACAGAATGCAGAATTCCTTCAGGGTCTCATGCCTGGGAAGAGCAGGACTGGCCAGTTCATTGCATTTTTCTTGTGAGGTTCCATGACAAAGTCCTTATAATATCCAAGTAAAGAGTGTGTTTTTCATTATGAATGACATGACTCACTGAGGAACAGGTTGCTTAGTCTCAATGTTGATCAGGTTAGAGAAAAGATTTAGCTTCATGCAGTTTTAAGCTGGGACAGATGCTGGACCTGGCTTTTTATCCCACATGGCCATTGGTCAAAGAATTTGGGCAAGCATCCATAAGACTTTTATATTTATTTATTTATAAATTACATACTTATCATATAGAGTGATTATAAAATATACCAACATAGAAATTTTTTAATGAAATGAAGATGAAATGAATACTTTAAAATAATTTTACTTCGTTTATTTTTACTTCATTAGCAGCACAAAATTTTATTCTCTTGCTTAAAAAGGTTATTAATTATGTTTTACTTATTTAATCTTGTTAATCATGGTGACTTTATACTGACTGTAGCAAATATCTCAAATACTGACTGTAGCAAATATCTCAAATAATCTGCACTGAGGCGAGATTCAGCATTGATGCTGGTTAGATGTAAGTCCATATTTCAATTAGTCTTTTGGATGATCTTTAAGTTTGGAGTTTTTTGGGGGGGCTGACTTTTCACAAATTCAATTGGGCTACCATAATTTTTACTTTTGAATGTGGCTGAAGAAAAGCTCATGTTAGAAGTAAAATTGTCGGTTTTGTCATTTTCTTATTTTTCATTAACGCTTGCTATTATTATCTTCCAAAATACCATATGGTTTTTTGTAAATATCTTTTAAAGATACCTGTCCATTTTTTTCAGTTTCAGGTTCAGTTTAGTTAACACTAAATAATATAATCCATGAACTCACTGCATGAGAGAGGTGCAGTACATTCTAATACTTTGAAAGCAAATATGCCAATGCCAGACTCATAGCTCATGCCTTTATGGTTTGGAGCTTCCACTCTTATGGGGCCTCCAGAACTGCCAGTGACATAACTAACTATTGAGGGATCCAGTGACAAATACAAAGTAATTTCTTTTATATTGTTTTTATTTTATGTAAATAGAAATTCTTATACTCCCTTCACATGACCAATGGCAATGTCTTGTGTGTCATCTATAATGTGGGCACACTACTTGAGAGACCACAAGTCAAGAGTGATAGCTCTTAAACTGTGGTTTGCGATCATCTTTCACTGGCTCAAAGATGGGGTCCCAAAGTCTGCATTTTAACAAACACTCTTGGTATTCCCAATGTAGACAATGCATGCTTGGAATCCGTTGGGCAAGCAGGACTCCCCAGAATCAATATACTTTGGCCACGTAGAGGATCTACCTTTGTATGATCAAGAGCCTGGTCTTGGAAACTCTTCTACCCAGATGCTATGAAGGAGTAAGCCTCCGGCACTGGGATTGAGCCAAAAGTGGGGCCTGGCAGTCAGAATGGTAGGACTGCCAATGTGAGTCTGATGGAGTGTCAGAGGCCAAAAGCAACTCCTTCTGAGAAGGGTGGCATTTAATAAGGACTGTAGATCTCTGTTGCTCCTTTGACAGCAGAGAACAGTTGCTATGAGTAAATGAGAATCAACATTGTTCAGATACATGGGGTTTCATTCCATCCATGGAAACCTAGGAAATTGGGAGAGTTCGTTCCAAATGACTACTATCCCTGGATATACCTTTAAAAATGATTTAGAACAGACATACAATAATCATCATCCTTATTATCATCATTATCATGAATTTCATCCTCATCAATATTTTTATAACACGACAATTTGCAGTGGATTTTTTTAACCCATGAGGTAAATAATTACCCTTTCCTATTAAAGATGTGAAAACTGAGGCTCCCACCAGTCCCAGGTCATATAAGTGATCAATGGTGAGGTCCAGATTTAAGTTCAGTCAAATGTCTACAATCTATAACCTTCTACACCAGAGCTGCCTGAAAGACAGGAAGCCTAATTTTCACGAAAGACAGTTTTCATTTTTAGCAAGTATTGCTCAAGGGAAAATCTGGTAGTTTTGTCTAGTAGAAACAAAAACCAGTAGGTACACAAAGTGATAATAATAGATGCCAGCAAGTACAAGATTTTCCTAGCAGTCATTCAGAAAATAATGAGAAGGACATTATCAAAAGTGGCATATTTTCTCCAAAGAGCTCAAAATGCTTTCGTGTTGTTTTCAAAATAGGTTTTCACTATTATCTCCACTTTGGCAATGATTCTTCTTCTGTGTCAAAGTGTGGTTCTTTCTCTTATCATTGCCGGCTTTCACAGATTTTATTGCTTGTGATATCTGTTCACACTGTTCTTAATGACCACGTTTTGCTTATTGACACTAGGAGGGTGACTACCATCTGTACCAACACTATCAGAACTGCAAAGAAATCTTCACTTTATATTCTGTTGTGCTAGTGTTTGAGCGGGGGAAAAAACAAGAACGAAACAAATAATAGTGAGAAACATAGGGGAAGAAACGGTTTCTGTTAAATGGGGAAGGTAGATTAGAGGGTACATTTTCACTCAGTTATTAAAGTACCTTGGAGCCAATCTCTTCTGGGTTATTTACAAAGTAGTACACAAATCCCATTTACAGAGAATATGATTACATTCTAGTCACAGAGAGAGATGAAGCACAGGTAATGAGATGTTAACATTTGGTAATCTAGGTGAAGAGTATTCAAATAGTCAGTGATCTTTCTGTTTTTCTGTGGGTTTGAAAATTTTAAAACAAAAAAATAAATTTAAAAAATATCATAAAGTAAAAAAATAACTAGAAAATCATTTGCAGCAGATATGACACAAAAATTACTAATATTCTTAAATACAAAGAGCTCTTAACAATAAAAAACTTGACATAGACAAAAGAGCATTGAAAGAGAAATGCAAGAAATGAGTAAATATTTGAAAAATATTAAAAATATTGAACATATTTAAAATGTTTAATCTCACCAGTAAACAAGAAAAATGTAAATTAAACAATATATTACTACTTTTTCTTTACAAATTAGCAAAACAGATCATTTAAACCAGGCTAATACTCAGTGCTCATGAGTGGGCGGCAGGATTGACATATCTTAATACTACTGGTATCAGCACTAAGTTCTTAAAGGTAATTTTCCAACATATGTGAGATTTTTTAAAATTATGTTTTAATTTATAGTTGTACCTCTAGGAATTTATCCTAGGAAATAAAGAACAATATTCAAGAATCTCTGTATAAGTTTGATCATTTCAATGTTATATCTAATACCAATCGATGTTGTCCAAGAAGTTTTAATGATATGGAAAGATTCTCACAGTATATGTTGAGGGGGGCAGGAAGAAGTATACAACATTATATTTCAATTCAAATTCACTTCCAAATACATCATCCATGGAAGTAAGAGTCTTCATAAAATGTATACTAAGAATTTCATTTCTAGGAAGATGGTGCAGATATACTATATTCCTTCTGCTAAGCACATCTAAAAACCCAGGACATTATACATAAGACAAATCTAAGAAGACTTTGGAGGGTGGAGAGAAGGAAGTAAACCAGTTAGGGACCTTGGGACACAGGAAGAACATGGTGGTGAGTCCCCCGGATTTTCTTTTTTGCCTCATAAGTGACCTGCATTATTTTCCTTTTCTCCGAAGAATTTTTTTTTAACAGTTCTTGCAAGACAGGTCTCTGGTGACAAATTCTCTCAGTTTTTGTTTGAGGGCATCTTTAGTTCCCCTTCACTTTTGAAAGTTAATTTTAGTGGATATAGAATTCCAGGTTAGTGGTGTTTTCTTTCCTCACTTCAAATATTTCACTCTAGTCTCATCTTGCTTGCATGATTTATGAAGAGAAGTTCAATATAATTCTTATCCTTGATCTTCCATAGGTAAGTTATTTTTTTCCTCTATCTTCTTTCAAGATTTTCTTTTGTCTTTGGTTCAATAGTTTGAATATGACATGTCTCGGTATAGTTTTTTAGGCATTTATCCCACTTAGTAGTCTCTGAGCTTCCTGGATCCACATGTGGTTTAGTGTCTGTCATTAGTTTTGGAACATTTTCAGCCATTATCACTCAAATATTTCTTCTGATCCTTTCTTCTTTCTCTGGTATTCTTGCTATATGAATGTTATGCCTTTTATAATTGTCCCACAGTTCCTAAATATTCTGTTCTGTTTTGTTCATTCTTTTTTCTCTTTGCATTTCAGTTTTGGACTTTATATTGACATTTCTTAAAGCTCACTGATTCTTTCATTGGCCATATCCAATTTATTGATAAGCCCATCAAAGGCATTCTTTATTTCTTACAATATTTTTGATTTCTAGCATTTTCTTTTGTTTTGTTTTTTTCTTACAATGTCCATCTCTCCATTTATATTAACCATCTGTTCTTATATGTTGTTCACTTTTGCCATTTGAGCCCTTAGCATATTAGTCATAGTTAGCTTAAATTCCTGGTCTGATAATTCCAAAATCTCTATTATATCAAAATTTGATTCTGATGCTTGCTTTGTCTCTTCAGAATGTTATTTTCTTAACTTTTAGCATGACTTGTCATTTTTTATTGATGTATTAAGCAATAGGAACTGAGGTAAGTGGGCCTTCATCTGGCTCAGAGTTTTGCTGTGTTTACTGTTTGCTGTAACCGTAGGTGTCTGAGGCTTTAATTTCCTCCACTGTCTGTTTTGTCTCCCTTGTTGTCTTTGGGTTTCCCTAGAAACTCCTTCCTAAATAGAGTCTGAGCCTTGCAGTTCTTTCCTTTGTAGTCCTCTTTATATAGAAGCTCTATAGGTGCAGTATGTCGGGGGGAAGCATTTGATAATCCTATGGTTAGGTCTCAGTCTTTTAGTGGGTCTGTACCCATGGACTGTTACCTTCACAAGTTTTTCTCAGCATTTCCCCCCTTAGGTGAGACAGGATGGCTAGAGGGGGCTGGAGTTAGCTCATTGCCCTTCTTCAGGTCAGATTAGGCTTTGGTAAAATAGTTTTCTTTGAGAGCCTACCTTCGTTACAGAGAACAAAGAACAGAACTCTCTGAGAGTATATTGAAATGGTTTCTTTTTCCTTCTCCCTGTCAGTAACAAGAGGGGATTTTGCCTCTGACCTTTGCTGTGAGAATGAGGTGGAGCCATTGGAGGTAAACTCATGAAAATATGGGGTTCCCCTAAGACTTGGCCCCTCAAAGTTTTTAAATCTCAAGCTAGTCTGCATTGAGCCTCCAGTGGCTCCTCAATTGGAGTTTAAGTGCTTTTGCCAGTGCTGGCTCCAGCAGCAGGCTTCTGCTCTTGAATTTTATCTGTCTCTCTCTTTCTCTCTCCAGTTTTCAAGAGAGCGGTTCTCCCTGTGATCTAAATTCTCTTATGGATCCTAGGAGAGCTGTTTTTTGGTTTGTTTACCTTTTTTCTTCTTGTAAAGTTGGGAGTGATAACGTCTAAGCTCTTTATATGTTAGAGTGAAACCAGAAGTCTATACATTGCTCTTTAATGATAGCTTAATAAAAGTGGGCATCACAGTAGAATCAAGAGATTGAGTCACTGGTGGTTGAGTTTTATTGATCTTAATTATGTTGGTCATTTTAAAGAACTGGAACCTGCTTTCAAACTATAAATTTTAAGATATACATATACTCATTCTTACAACTTTATTTTGTTTTGCATTGCTCTCCCATGGAACTACCCATTGGTTAATAAGGAAGACTTTTAACCACCTTTGATCCTTAAGTCTCTGCAATTATATAAAATAGTAGAGGTTTAAAGAATGTAAGTGTGAACTGCTTAGGGACCAGCATTTTGAATATATTTAACATTGACTATCCTGTGATTTGATTTTATTAAACAAAATAGAGCATATTGTATTTCCCTTTACCAACAGATATTTTATAGTGTAATAATTCTGTCAACTTTAAGTCATATAAATTCAGCCAGAGATAGAGCTCTCTATTTATGCTTTAATGGTTTTCATCAGACTTGGAAGTTCTTATGCTTAATAAACAACTGCAGTTTTATAGTGGTAGAAATGTTAAAGATTGATATAATTTTTATCATTACAAATAGCCTTTTCTGTAAAATCTAATTTAACTAGGACACATTATTTTTAAATTATAAGTTGCGAAGCTTTTAAGATAGCAAATTTGATTTTAAATTCTCCCCCACTCCCTCTTAGGTTGCTTCCAGCTGTAATCGATCAGAAAACATTTATTTTCCCCCTGGAATCTGAGGGTAAACTTTGGCAATCCCAGCGTCATACATTTCCACACGACTTTCCAAGAATAAAGGTAGTAATAGAGAAATCCATAGAGACAGAGGGTGGATTAGTGGTTGCTTGAAGTGGGGGCAATGGGGAGTGACCTCTAATGAATGTCGAGTTTCTTTGGGGATGATGAAAATGTACTGGAATTAGAGAGCGGTGATAGCCGCACAACTCTGTGAATCTAGTAAACACCATTGAATTATACACTTGACAAGGGTAAATTTAAGGTATAGAATTATATCTCAATAAAGCTGTTAGAAAAAATTTTAAGAGTAAAGGTAGGATACTTGCTTTATGTCTAAATGAGAAAACATATCACTGTTTTTTCAGATACATTCATGGCATTGTCAATTTCTATGACAAAAGTTCTTTCTTCAGAAAGCACAATAAATCAAAAGAAGATGCCTTCAAATTTTTAAACAGAGCCCTAGAAGGAAAGTTTCCAGGTGGCAAGGAATAGAGCTCAAGAGGTTCCTGACTTTGCCTCCTTTGATTCCTGATCCCTCGCCTAACTCCCCAAAACTAGTAATAACTCACCTCAGTACACTGACAGGTATTCTTGTCAGTGCTTTGGGAATACTAACTTGTTTAACCTTCAGAACAATCCTAGTAGGAAGCATTATTATTATCTTCATTTTATTAATGAAGAAACTAAGGTATAGAATGTTAAAGAAATTGGCCAAAACAGCATAGCTAGTAAGCATCAGAGCTAGGATTGTGAACCTAGAAAGGTAGGGATACAGAGTCATCCTCTTAACCACTGTGGTACCCTTCTTAATAGCTTTATAACTTGTATACCATAACATTCACCCTTTTAAAAAGCATTTGATTCCCCGGTTTTTAGTATATTTGGAGTTGTGCAGCCAACACATGGTACCCTTTTTATAACCGTTTATATTAGCCTATATTCTTCCTTCATCATACTTGCCACAATTTGAAATTAGATATCGAGCTATATAATTTTTTTTAAATGTCCATCATCCACTAAATTATAAGCTTAATGAGAACAAGATCCATGTTAGTTTGTTCACAGCTATATAATGCCAGGGGACTCTCAATAAATGTTTGTTGAATGAATAAATGAAACCACCACAGTGATTTCTCATCCCCATGTAAAATATCAGTCCAGGCTCCTCTGCACTCCCAAAGCAGCCTGCTCCGACTTTTGTCATTGTACTTGCTATGTTAGGTTTGTTCATCCATTTTCTCTGGAGTACTTACTGCATGCCAAAGACTGGGATGAAGAATTCAGGCCTGGTCCCTGGTCTCATAGAGTTTACATTCTAGATGGGGGGAGGCGGACTATCGATAAGAAAATACCAGGTAATAATGAAGGCTTTGATGAAGATAAAAGGGAATGTTGTGGTACATGGAGCTTAAACTTCTCATCTTCCTTACTATTAAGTATCTACTTCAGTTAGATTTTTATTATTTTGCCAGGAGTCTCAGAAGGGCCATGGTTGGTCCACAGTGGAAGATTGGAGATCTCCGGTTTATAAAAACAAGAAATAAGATATCTGAAGTTAGGACTGGTGTGGAATGTATAGTTGCTATTGTTATTCCAGAACAAAATAAAACTGTGGCCAGATATTTATTTTCCCAAAAGTTTTTTGAATCCTGATAAATGATTATAAAGATGAGGAATCTTATGTGCTGAGAGTGCATAACCCTGGGTTCTTTTAAGTGTTGTGAACATGAGTGAGCTTCATTTAGAAAGGGGCAAGGACTGTTTCCCATCCTGATTTTACCTCCAAGGCCTGGATCCCTATTGTTGTTTTATTTCTAATATAAATGACATCTGCTTAAAAGTGCATAACTGCTGACACAAAAGATATCCCTAATTTTGCATTGTAAAGTCAATGACAAATAGTGCTGTTTTGCCAGCTGTTCTGGCAAGCCTACCACACCAACTTAAAAGCTTGTATTATTAAGTAGTTGTAAAATCCAACTGGGATATTACCACTTTTAATTGCCCACTGCCAACCTTTTAAACTAGGTAAAACCCCGTTGCTTCTGTAAACTCTCTTTCTCCAAAGTGAATAGCTGTTTTTGGAATTTCATCTCACCCCAAAAAAACTTAAAAGACAAAGTTAAGAGTCGCTCAATTGTAATTAAGAATTATAATTAGGAATTGTTTATTAATTTTCTTTTACATTTGAAAAAGCCATATTCTGATGGCTTTTCTTTATAATATAACATAACTTAGCTCCCAGTCAACACCAGCCCAGCTCCTTTTTGGGGCACCTTGGGCACATGTATTCATAACAGTTAAGGGTTTGAATTAAAAACAACCAAAGATAAGGCGGAGGGAGGAAGAGAAGGAAAAAAAACTTATAGATCAAGAGAATATTTGATTTCTTTGTTGTGTCTGGCAAGCTGAGTCTGAAGGCAATTTCAAAATAGAAATTTAACTGTTTAGCTCAAAGGACCAGAAGAAGTGTGATATTGTTGGAATATTTGTAGAGTAGGGAAAATAAAGCCATCTTATTGCTTGAGAGTTATTTCCTATATTAATTTTATAAAATGGAAGCTTTATCAGTCGAACAAAAAAATATTGTGTCTAGTATGATGTAGCCATGTACAACACCTGTGTCTTAGATGGGAAGAATCTTTAATTTTGTGAATTGTGATCTAATTGAGAAAGTAATTTTCAAAATTTGATCAAAATTAAAGTTTTGACATTAGGAAGAATATGTTGAGAGATCAAAGAAGGAAAAAATCCCGACAACTAAGGGTTGCTTCACAGATTTTCACTGTGAGTTATACCTCACTTAACATCAGGGTGGAAATTTTGTTGATGAGATGGCAGTTGGATTTTACAGAGTAGAGTGGGGAGAAGAGAAGGCCTGTAATGAGCCAACCACTGTGAGCTCTGTTTTCTCATTAGAATGTAAGCTCCACGAGAGCAGTGACTTTTTTAAAAGCATTTTTTTCCTTTTCCATGACTTCTTAAAAATCTTTTTATCTATGGCAATGTTCACACAAACCAAGAATAGTATATGAATAACCATTTCTCTTTCACTTAGATTTAACAATTGTTAACCTACTTTTTGTTGAAGCGTTTTAAAATATAGACCTAATGACTATTTCATCTCTTAATGCTTTAACATGCATCTTTAAAAATGAGCGTATTCCTACTTACCCACAATACTATTATCATACCTAAAAAAATTAACAATAATTCTTGAATATAATACCTGGCTTATATTCATATTTCCCCAATTATCCCCCAAATGGCTCCTACTGCTCTTTTATCCAAACCTGGATCGGCTAAGATTTGTCCATTGCATTTGATTATTTTATTTCTTAAATCTCTATTAACTTAAAGCAGAGAGACTCTGTTCATTGCTATAACTAGTACCTAGATAGTGCCTAGCCTGGAGTAGGCTCTCAATAGATAACAACATAATTATTAGAAGTATGGGTTCACATCCTTACTCTACCACTTACTACCCGTACCATGGCAAGTCACTTAACCTCTCTGTGCCTCAGTTCCTCACCCATGATGGACATAATGATAGTACGTACCTATCATAGGGCCATTGTAAGGATAAATGAGTTAACATATGTAATTGCTTTATAACAGTGCCCCATATGTGGTGAGTACTATATAAGTGTTAATTCTTCTTATGATTTGTTGATGAATACTGGCCAACCTCTATTATGTACCTAATACGTACCAGGCACTATTTTAGGCATCAGCCAAACTCCTCTGTTCTCATGGAGCTTACATTCTGTGAGTGTGGGGTAGACATCAGGAACACAAAAAACAATTTGAAAAGTAAATATATAGTGTATTAGTTAGTGAGAGAAAAGCTGGGGAAAGAAGGGATATTGGGATGGTCTCACTTGTTAAGTGACACTTGAACAGAAATTTGATGGATGTGAGGGAGCAAGTCATTTGGCTGTTTGGAAGAAGAGCACTCCAGACACAAGAAACAGACTATGTGAAGATCCTGAATTAGGAGTGTGAACAGCAAGGAAGCTGGAGAAGGATGGTCAAGGAGGAGAGAATAGGAAAAGTAGAAGGTGGCCAGAGCTTGTAGACCACTGTGAAGACTGAGGATATTACTCCAAGTGAGATGGGAAGCCAGTGGAGGCTTTCCACCAGAGAACCGATATAATCTGATTTGTAATTTAAAAGGGTCACTCTGGCTGCCATGATTAGAATATGATGTCATAGGACAAGGGCAGAAATAGGGAGACCATTTGAGATCTCATGTAAGCCACGAGGATAAAATAATATCTCATCTTCACAATATTTTGAGGAAAAGAATTCTTGTTATTCTCATTTTACAGATGAAGAAACTGAGATGAGAGACGGTAGTAATTTAAAGTTGAGAAATGGGAGACCTGGGATTCAAACTCATGTCTATTTGACCTCAAAGTCCTGACTTTTCTTCACCACTGTTAAAAATAGCTCCCTTCCTGTGTTTGCCACAAAGAAATTTATGACTGAAAAAAAAAAGCAGAATAGATTCCTGAGTTTACCCACAAATGGCCTTGACTATCTCCATAGTTATCCTCAGGTCTGTCCCTCTAAACTTTCCCAACGAAATTTCTCAGAGCAATGCTCCTGATAAAGGTGACTTTTTTTCTGATTTGTTGCAGTAATACTAACATAGCAATTATGAAGCCACACTAGAGTTATGAATAATACATTATGATACTCTATCATATGCAATACTATTTTACTGTAATTGGTTCCCATTCAGTTGGTTTACATATACGCTTTAAAGAGGTTTATACTTTACAGTGTACATAAGTTATAGATAATGGAACAGATGATTAAGATGGTATTTGGGATTATATATATATAAAGAGTATCAAAAATAGGCCCTTAGGACAATATATTCTAATAACATTGTTTCTATAAGATTCAACTAGCTACATATTTTTGACTCATAACACCTTTTCCAGAAACATAAGCTACTTGCTACAAGTGCAAAGATTACTAGAATTATCATTTTCCATGCTTCGGTAACATTTCAAAAATGGCATCCCAAATTTTTCATGCCTTTCTGTCTGGTTTACCAGGAGATGCTAACTTCTGGGCATTCAGGAGAGCCATTATTCCCTGTCTATCAACTCATGAGATTAGTGGCAGCAAAGGAAGGGAAGTCATGGAGTTAGTAATTGGCCCAGGTGCCATAAAATTTGGACAGAATTCCTCCTTTGGCACACTACTGCTATAAATCTAATAATTGTGTCATTGTGGCATATTGTAAGAATAAAACAAACACGGTGAAACTAAAAAAAAGTCTCATCACTGGTGTGTTATTTCATTTCCTCACATATTTTGATTTTAATGCTACTATGTGCTAAGTGCTGGAGATATAAATCTCAGTTCTGTGAGAGATCAGTCTGTAGGCAGGCATTCTACAGACAGTATAGTGAGTGCTATAATAGCAGTTTGGAAAAAAATTCTCCGGTGGGGCTAGGAGTGTATACCTAATGCCTGGGCTTTGTTGTAACTAATAAGTACATCATCTCTAAAGCCTGTTTCAAGCACAGCAGTCTCTGACCTCCATGACCTAGTTGGCCAGCTTATATAGTGTACTCTTCTAACAATTCTTCACTATAAGGACTTTCAACCCATTGGCCTCTCATTATTTCACTGTCAATTTTGTCTATTATATTTTTTCTCCTTAGCTAGATTAGCTAGATTGTGGCAGAAATTGTTAGTTCCCCGGAATGAGGCTGTGATGGCTAGAATGCTAGCAATCATCTTAGACCAGAAGGAGAAGGCCTGTACATTAGAGATAGCAGAACACTAAGCTGGAAGGAGCCTGGTTTCTAGCAACTTCATGGACTTCCAAAGCAGCCCTGAACAGCCTATCTCTGGACTTTATATACACGAAAGCAACAAATTTTGTCTTATTTAAGCGATATTCTTCCCATTTCCAGTCATATACAGAAAAACTTAAACTTTTCATTATCAAGTTTATCAATTGTTCTGTCTGAATTTATATATTATGACTTCTCCCTTGTCATAATGGAAGAAGTGGCCCATGTTAAGGTCAGCATCTTATTAAGACCTTAGGTTTTGTAGCTATTCCCTCTCATTAATTATCAATTTCTCACTCTTCAATCATTCTCAGATCTTTGCATGACTAGCTCAGTTTTTTTTCACACAGGTCTCAGTATAATTGACATCTCCTCAAAAAGGCTGTTCTTGACCACCGTATCTAAGATATTCTCTATCTCATTATCCTAGTGTATTTTATTTAGAGCACTTATGGAAATCTGTAATGTAGGAAGGAGCCAGATCATGCCACCCTAAGGGAAACTATTAGAGGATTTTAAAGAGGTGAGAGACATATTTAAATTAGTGATCAGAGGTTCAGTCATTGTGGAGGTCATGCAGAGGATGAATTGGAGGCAAGGAGACCCATGTTAGGGGCCATTACAGAGCTCTACGTAATAATCAATCAGGCCATGGAACAAAGCAGTGCCTGTGGGGATTAGAGAGAGAATAAGGGATCTGATGGAGATATAGGAAGTTGAATCAAGAGTATATCAACTTACATTTCTTTATAATGTGGCATCATGTTATCATCAAAAGAGACTTTGGAGTCAGAGACACAAATCATAAATGTGACTCCCCACATTTGGGTTGTGTGACCTTGATAAGTCACTTAACCAGTTACCCTCATTGGTAATATTACATACTCCTTTTTGTCATTTTATGAACTAAAATAAATCAAGTGGATTATGATCCACCTAGTATGATGTCTGGCCCCAGGTGGGAGCTGAATAAATGTTAGCTCTGCCCCCAACCTTTCTCTTACTCTTTAATTCAACTCCTATAGGAATCAGAAAACAGGATGGGCACCTCTGAATAGTAGTTAAGTCTTAAGGCTTTGTCAACCCGAGGCAGAGAGGTGGCAGCTGGACTACTTAGAAGCAGCTTGAAGTTAAGTGATGCTGCGATTGTCGATCCCTCTAGCCCCGAGCAGGGAGGTAAGAGGGAATATCATAGATTATAGAATGTTAGAGTTGAAATGATAATAAAATATAGATAATTACATTTTAATAACATGGTAATTTCAAATATGACTTTTCATTAAGAAAATTTATTTTTGAATAGACACAGAAATAAAATGAAATTCATGTAACCATCATCCAGCTTTAGCAGTTACCGTAATTTTACCATTCTTATTTCATCTATTCCCTCTACTCTTTTTTGGTAAAGTCTTTTAAAGCAAATCCGAGGCGTCATATAACTTTACCCTTAAATACTTCAAACAAGGACTTAAAAAGCATATTACCACACCTAAAAATTCAATAATGCATTGATATTACATAATTCCCAGTCCATGTTCAGTTTCCCCCATCTTAAAATGGTCTTTCTACTGCTATTTGTTTGAATCAGAATGTAAACAAGGCCCACACATTACACTTGTAGCTTATTTCTCTACAACAGTTTTCCTCATTGAAAAATATCATTTATTGGTTGAATAAACCATGCCATTTTTCATACAGATTTTTTCCACAGTCTGGATTTGGCTGACTGCAATCTCATGGTATCATTTTTACATGTTCCTCTGTCTCTAGTATTTCTTGTAAACTAATAGTTTTATCTAGAAGCTTGATCAGATTCAGGTAACATCTTTATGGCAGGAATACTTCATAGGTGGTGCTGCGTACTTCCTTTTATAGCATATCAAGAGGCAAATTTTTTCTCTTTTAATGATGTAGAGACTGATCAGTGAGTCCAAGTATTAATCTATCCTTTATAGTTCCCACAACATTTCACCTACTGGTATTAGCAACCATTGACGTTTACCTAAATATATTATTTCATTAGGGATTGCAAAGTGGTGATTTTGTAATTCTCTCTTTCCTTATTAGCTTCTATGAAGAACTTTCCCTGATCGACTCTTTGGTGAATCTTAAAAATAGATACTCAAAAAAGGCAGGATAAATGCTTGATTCTTTCTTTTATTCATCAACTTTAACATTAATTTATCAATTTAAAGTTTTTTTGGGAGATGGAGAAATATTAAGAACTTAAGATTTTTATATACTTGAAGTGTTTCAATCCATTGCAGTCATTATTTTTTGACCAGTAAGAGCCCCTTTCAAGTTGGTTCCTAAATAGTACTTTCTAATTTGCAAGATACTTAACATATATTAGTCATTTAAACCTTACAAACAGCTCTATAAAGGTAGGTACTATGACTCAGTTTTGCAAATCTAGAGCATATGGTTTGAACCAGGACTTGGAGTCTTTTGTTCTTCCATTAAATGTAATAATAGTTGAAAGAATTAGAATGTTAAGGGAGACTGGATTCTTTTTTTTTTCTTCTGGTTTTAAGATTAAACAGCAGATCTCTTTAACCTGTGGGAATATGATATTAAGCAATATACACTTTAGAAGGCATTACTTGTAGCAAACACTGTTGAGAATAATGTTATGCTGATAATACTGTAACTTAGTAAATAGCCTGTCTCAACTTTGCTTGTGAAGCATTTCAATTTTGATTACTCTGTGTGGGATCTACTGCTCAGATGTATGTCATTTTATGGTCTGCCCGTGTCTAGGGAGCTGGCATTACATGGTGCCTAGTGTTTTTAATTCAGAACTTTTTCTAAAAGAAATCTTAGCCTCTTATGTTCAAACCCTAGTTTTAATAGCATAAGCTATTTCCTTCTTATATAGCTTTGTGGGCATAGTAATAAAATAAATACCACAAAATCACTGATGAGATGAAAATTGAGCTCCCTGCTTCTGTGCAGCCATGTAGGTAAAACAGTAATTGGCTCTGATAATAACTTTTGTTCTTACAAACCAAAGTCTAAATGAGAGTCACATTTGATATATCTGCTTGTAATTACTATCAAAAGGAGGGAATGCAAAGTTTAGATTGTTTAGTGACTCAACGTAGATTAAATAAATCGCTATCTTTTCTTGACCAAGGAAAAAATTCTGAAATTTCTGATATTTATCTTAGTGTTGGTAAAAAATGATCCTCTTCTAGAGCATGCTTTTCTACTTAATAGAATGATTAATTTTGTTTTTATTTTTTAAATCTATAATTGTTTCTCTGAAAAACTTTTATTACTCAGTTTGATAATGTAACTCATGCTTATAAATATTTTCTTGTATATTTATATAAAGGGTTTGTACGACAAATTTAGGGCATGAATGTATTTGATAGTGATTTTCAGTGAAACCATTTGCTATATTAATATTATTTAAATGTTGAATCCTTTACTGTTGTCTTGGCCTTATCCCCAGAGGCTTTGATTTAATGAGTCACGAGTGGGGCCCAGGCAATAGCATTTTTAACAGCTGCCAAGTGATTCTAATGTGCAGCGAGGGTTGAGAACCACTGTGTTAGATACTATATTAAATCTTTTAAATTATTAGTTCATTCAGTTGTCATAATTGGTCTATAAGGTTACTATTATCATTGTCCTCATTTTTCAGATTGGAAAATAGAGGTTAAGGGAAGTTAAGGATCATAATGATCATGCCTATGGTCAAACAGGCTGCAAAGGATGGAATCCAAATTTGAATTCAGGTAGTTGGATTCCAGAATGCCAAGAAAGTTTAATGTAAAGATCAAGGGAGAGAGAAACACTTTCTGCCAGGCTTTGGGGGGCAAAAGTAGCAGACAGATGACTACAAAAGGAGAAGGAGACACGTGGGATGATTAAAGCAGTGCTAGCTTCATGGGTATGCAACATGTGCCTGTGCTCGGAAGGGTCCCATACTGGGATTAAAGCCCTGTGTTGCTGTCTGAAAATGTTTACTACATTTTGAACAACAACGACAACAAAAATGTAGAATCCTTTCATATGTTTTTTTAAAGGAAAATTAAATTATGTCTACTATATATTATTATTTTGGTATACACAAGCTTTAGTGCCAAAATAATAAATATTAGAATATTAATACTTTTAAAGGGCCTTTCCTATTGCTTTAGAAGCCAACTAATAAAGAACTGATATTACAACCTGTCATTTCTGTTGGATTTCTATTTACAGTTCAATTTCTTACCAGAAATACCTGTGTCCAAAGCCACAGAAATGTAGAAATGGGAAGAAAACAGCTAGATTTTAATGTCAGTTTTAATAATAATTCTGTATTTGATCATTTCTTTCCTACACCAGTCCTATAGCCACAAATAGTTGATGTAGCAAACTAAGTAAACCGCTGTGGTCCACTGAGCCAACGATCCCAGAATTAAAAAATTCTAACAAAGCTTAGACATGATAGATGAAGCTATTACCATCAATTGTATCCAGAATACACATTTAAAAAACACCCTAATTATAGAAACCACATCCACTCAATATAATACACATTAGCAATTTCCTGATCCTTGGTAGAATGGAAATTATTCTGAAAGTTTAATTAAGAAGGAAAAAATTATGTTCAGGTATTAATTTCTATAAAAGAGGCACTCAGCTTCCATGCAAAAAATCAGGAGTAGTGCTGTGAGTGTGAGTTACCTATAGAAGGAAAGCCATTTATCACTAGACACAACATTATTTTTGTCATCACATGTATTTCAATGAGTAGGGAAAAAATAGGCCTTATTTGCAATCTGTTTCCCTGCATGGGTTAAATAAAGTGGACAGTTGACTGCAGGTTTTTGGAAATTTGGTTTAAAAACTTCTATTGAAAAATAAAAGCAAAGTTTGGAGGCTCTGTTAAGAAATAACTAGACAGCATACATTCTGTAGGTCTTTTTGTAGTCTTCCCCTTCACTCTGACCTTAGGCACAGCCCATTTATGAATGCTTATGATCAATGAGATAACTGGATCAAGAACTAATCTTTCTGGTTTCTACAACCATTTTAACAATTGCATCAGATCACCCTCGGAACTAAGATACTCAACTGAAAGAGAATCAGGTGTTTTAATTGCTTACAACACCTCCTTTCAAAAAAGTCACAAAAGCTTCATATTTACAATTCCACTTATGATGGACACATCCAAAATGGGCACATCCAAAAGACAGAAAGTATTAGATAAGTAGTTGCCAGGGGCTGGGAGGAGGAGGGAATGGGGAGTGACTGTTAATGGGTATGAGTTTTTTTTTTAGGGTGATGAAAATGTTCTGGAATTAAAGAGGGGTGATGGTTGTACAACTTTGTGAATAAGATAAAAACCACTAAATTACATGCTTTTAAAGGGGTGGATTTTATAGTATATGAATTATACCACAATAAAAATTTCACAAGACTTCAGAAACTGTTGGTTAATTCTATATTCCTTAAGTGTCAAATTGCCTTTTAGCATCACATTGTAGAATGCCAAAGCAGGGGAGGGTCAATAGTTCTTCTAGAGACGAGCAAGTCCAACTGCCGCATGTTGTAAATAAAGAAACTGACTTCCAAAGAGGAGAGGTGACTTAGCCAAGGTCACACACAGGCTGTTCAGGGTAAAGCTAGACCGGAACTCGAGTCTCTGGACACCTACCCTAGGTCCCTTTCCACCAGTGCTGCCTGCACTGGTGCTTGCTATTTAAGCATCTCAGCTGTAACTAATTTGAATTATTTAAAATGAGGATCATGGGGTTCAAATCAGGTGCTTTTATTTTTTTCTAATGAAAGCATACATTTTTGTCTATAGATAGCAAAATCTCTGTGAAGGAGTAAATACATTTGTTGTATAAATTTACCAAGACCAAACTGGGTGTACCTGTAAATTATCCCTCAAGGAAAGTGCCATATTAACAGACCAAGGGAGCCCTCTACCTGTGTGTTCGTAGTATAGATTTCATTGGCAAAATCCTTGACCTGGAAAGCTAAAAATAAATCAAGACCAGGTATTCTAGTCCTTTGTCTACCTTTGTTGGCTTCTAGCATTATTTTTGAGAAAAACGAATGCTGTCTGGGGATGTATTTGTGTAAGAAGTAGAGTGGAGGAAAATCTACAGAAAGTTCCTTTTCTGTGAATAAAGAGAACAATTAACAGTATAAATAAAAACCCTATATACATATATATATATATATTCCCCGTGAGAATTACATTCAAATAATTATTTTCAAAGACCTTTATACTCCTTTGAGGACATAAAATGTTAGTAAGCATTTCTGTTCATCCAGCATGAAAGTTTCATTGTTTCTTTGTTTCAGCAAAAGATAGGGTTGAATGTAAAAATAATGCAGGATCCTGAAAACATCCACCACAGAGCTGCTGTAAATGCGAACTATGGAATCAGTTTGCCATATATTAATGAGA
Source organism: Pteropus medius (assembly GCF_902729225.1). Taxonomy (NCBI): domain Eukaryota; kingdom Metazoa; phylum Chordata; class Mammalia; order Chiroptera; family Pteropodidae; genus Pteropus; species Pteropus medius. The sequence continues at coordinate 11,434,273 of NW_024342473.1, read as the reverse complement.
GAAGAGCACGTGTAAGTAATGAGTTGTTTTAATGAGCTCTTAAGTTTTTTAAGAATTAAAAGTCATATATTAGTAGTGTAAGATATAATGTAGATTTTAAGTAAAGATTTTGATCCTTTGTCCTTAGACTTTTTTGAAGATGAAATGAAGAGGCTTTCATTCTGCTTATAATTAGAAATAATTAAAACATGTAAACTTATTTTTAAAAATCCATGGTAGCTCATTCAAATTTCTATTTTATTTGATGTTTCCAGACAATCTAGTACTATAATTTTAACAAAGATGAGATAACAATAAAGAGAATTAATAGAGAAATTTTAAATATTTTATTTCTTTGATAGTAGGCTTACCACTAGAAAAGCCAAAAATAAACAACATCCTACCATCAATGTCAGCAGCCTACTATACATGTAATACACAAAATTTAAGAAAATTATTCTAAATCTGAAGTAATCAGGGATTAATGAGAGGGAAGATAATCAAATGGATATTCAGGGATCTCAGAATCTGCCTGTTTTTGCCATTGACTTGCTTGCTGGTAAGTGTCCCAAAGCAAGGATTGGACTCCTTCTGTGTTGTGGAGTTTTCTTAGGAGAATTAAGAGTAATTCTTCATTTTAATTGGGAAATTATTTTATTTGAGGTCATTTCTAATACTGAAAACAATTGCTGAGGTGACAGTTATACATTTTTAAATACATTTTAACCTTTGGCTTCTCTCAAAAGCTCTTAAATGTATATTTTGGTGAAACCAAAACTAAAAACCAGATTTTAAAATTAAATTGCCAAACCATTTTTAACCAGCATAGTAGTCTCTTAGATTAATCTTCCATATTTCCTACAGAGATAATTTCAATTGCCTACCTCATTCATGTAACCCTGCAAAATATTTTTAGTTTCTTTATATGTGCTTTATGTTATTCTAACAGGTTTAGTTTAAGAGCACTTTATCATAGAAATACTTTTATAGCCTAAGAAATAACCAGAAAGTTAGGTATTTTTATTCCTGCTGAAACTTTATTTAAAATGTCACTGTGAATAATGTGAAAGGATTTTTATCTGCTCCCATGAGCCCACAGCCCTTGAAATAAAAATATTATTTCTCTGGCTGTAGAGACAGAAGCAGATTTCTCTTTTGTTGTTGGTTTTCCCCCTTCAATCTAGAATTAATATTGGCTTAGCTGGTGGAGCACTGAAGATTTGTAGCCCAAGGCAACTGCTGCATCTCATGCAAACTTCTGATGAGTATTGAAGTTTAAAAAGGCATAACTCTAGATTTAGAGAGGATTATGCTTTGCTTTAATGAATCTAAGTGAAGATTCAAACATAAATTAGAATCCAAAATTATGACCAATATTTGGGGTAGAATTTCAGTCATTTATTATATTTTTTTCTAATTTCCAGATAGGCTGAGTGCCTTGGATATTGTGCTTTGAACACAGACGATAGGGGCAAGCTCTTTGCCTCATCTGACATATAGATAATGCATATTCATTTATTGTATTAAAGATCCTTTTTTTCCCCCATAAAACCTGACTCCATAAAACTTTACACCAGAACACTTTAAAATGTATGTACATTAGGTACATTTTACTCAAATCAACTATTAGCATTTCAGCCAAAATAGTTGGCCCTATTGTTTTATGTTGATATATCAATATGTGATGTACTAACTGAAAAACGGTATTTTCATTTTGTATTTATAAAACCAAAGCATTGTACAAAAAGTCCTCTGAAAGAAATACTCAGGTATTTGGTTTTAACAATCATTTAGAGTACTTGGGAATAAATACAGTTGTGATTTACCACTTATAAAAATGTTTTTGAACGCTCTTACTCAAACTGAAGCAATGTGTCTAGTGTTGTGATATACAGTTAATTAGAAAAGCAGCATCAAGGCTAATCGCTTTTTAGAACTACTTGAAACACTCAAAGGGGATTATTATTTGGCTGCTGAGGGCCATGTGTTTCCTTACTTCTGAAATTTGAACAGCTTGTCAAAAGCCTGTAAATAATCTTAGACATTTTTGATGGAGCGAATTTGAGTATGTAGCTAATTTACATTATTAGTTTCTAGAAACTGATATTTTCTTCATTTTGTGAAGAGGTGTATCCTTCCTGATAATAAGGGGCTGATGCAAAGATTTTAGCACATTGTAAACACACATACTCCAGACTCATGTACACATACACACACTCACTCCCTCCTCTAAAAAATTTACTGCCTTTATTATATCCTGTAACTCTTAGTAGAATCAATTTACAACAAAATATTAAAAGTGAAACTCACTGATAATTTTTCCAATATCTTAAATCTGGCAAATTAATAATAATAATAATAATAATAATAATAATAATAATAAACCCTCCAGCAGGTTTTTGAGTAGGGCCTTTTGGGTGTAGGGAGACAAGAAGAGGTTGCTGACACTTTGTGCTTACTCACTGACATTTAATTCTGGTTAGACTTTCTAATAAAACACATGGAAAGTTCTACAGAAAATTTGACTTTGATTAATTTTTCTTAAATAAAAAGGGTTTCTTAAAAGGCTTGAAACATGGGTTTCTTAAAAGGCTTGAAACATGTATCTGTTAACATGAATTTTAAAAGAACGATTATGAATGCATAACAAAATAGCCAAACAAAACATTGCTTTGAATTGCTGCACAAATAACTCTGATTATAACTGTTATGACCTAGAAAAGAATCATAAAAACATTTTTCTTTTTGGCAAGATATGAGTTGCTATAGAATTATACTAGTTCTTCGGTCCCACTTTCCAAATAAATAAATATATAATGCAATGTAAACTTAGAATCTTTTATTTATTCATGAGGTTGAATTTAATACTATTATGACTTCTAGATTTTATGAGTCATATGTTATGCAGTGTTTTTCACTAACTTAGTTGGGTAGCAACCACACTTCACAAATCATAGTTTCATTCTTTACTGTTTCACTTGGGGTATACATAGTAATCCCTCTCACTGAAAACACATTCATTTCTGAAATGATAAAGTAATGGAAAGTGAGGCAATCGTGTTAATGTCAAATGATTAGAAGCACCAGAAGTAAAGGGCGGGGGTAAAGAGGGTAGGGGAGAAAGAAGGGCAATTTCAAAACATGATTGTCTTTTAAGCCCATGCATATGGCCACAATTACAGTCACAACATAATTTGGCAACGGTAGCAGAATTAGATTTAAACAAATTGATGTTACACTGCAGTAATTCAGAATGAGCTTGTTGCATTTATAAACCATAACAAGAAGCAGAGTGAATTAATAAACCCTTCTTGTCACTAAAAATAAAAAAGAGAATAATTGCTGAGACGGAGTTAACTTAACAGATGACTATAGTCAGCATCCTTTCAGCCTAGATATGGGAAAGTGAAGGTCACCCCCATCTCAGATGACAAAGAGGGAACATTTTGTTGGTAAACAAATTAATCTTTTGAAAGGTCGCCATTTGTTTTAAGTTTTTATCCAGTTCTTGTCATCTGGAATCAGAGATTGACTGTCATTTCACTAGGCAGGGGTGCAGTTGAAGCAGACAAAGCTGCTTCTGTACATATCAGCACTCCTTGACAAAACTCGGTGCCTGATTGGGATGCTATGGGCTGCTGGTTTACAGCTGTCTCCGGACAAGAATGGAGGCCCACCCCTGAATTCCAATAAGATAGGCCTGCATATTCCGCCTGCTGTAAGCTGGCCCTCTGCCCACAAGTAAAATGTATTGTAGTTCAAGCCAGCAATTATCTCTTTTACTTCCTTCTGTGCTGCTTCTGTTCCCTTTTTCCAAAAACAGATGTGGGTATTCACTCAAGTTCGGCATCTATTCTCGCTCACACCTGCCAGGGCAGAATTTTGACAGAGGTAGAGTTTAAGGGAGCCAGCAGACACGATCAGATATAATTTCTTTGAGAGGAGTTTAAAAAGAAAATGTTGATTTTTCAGGAAATGTGGAGTCAGCATCTTGGTCCCCTCTTTTTCCCCAGGAGCATTGGTAAATTAAATTAGTTGAACAAAAAGAAATAGCTTTAAAGACATTCAGAAATGCCACGTCCTGTTTATGACGCACAGACATTACCCAAGGACTGTGATGGCATGCACAACCTCTCCAGTTCTGTCATTGAAAGAGAGTTTTCCTTCAGGTTGCTTAGAAAGAGTCTTCAAGGGAACAATGACTTCTCATGTTCTTGATTCACAGCCTATGAAATGTACTTCACCACCATGGTGGTGGTGGTAGAAGTAATGCTGTGTTGCTTTTGTATGTTGCTTTTTAGAATTTTAATTCTGCATTAAGAGCGCTGAGAAAGCTGAAGAAAGCGATGTGACAATTGTCATTTGACTGGTGTCTGGCTCTCTCACCAAAGCCCATTACTCTGGGAGTGGAGAGAGGCAATCAGAGGCTATACCCTCATCAAACAATGTTCATAAAAATATCTAGTTGTAGTAAGTTGTTCGACTTCTGGAGAATGCTGTGTATCTGAGTTTCTGTGCTAAGATCCTGCACTCATTCCCAAACCAACTCTATGCCAAACTCCAAACATTTTGTTTCTAGCTCTAACCATAGTCATTCTGGGTCAGACTACCTGGGGTGAATTCTAGCTGGATGGAAAATGTCCCAGAGACAGCTTCCATTTCCTCACGTGTAAAATGTTCATAATAAGACAATCTCATAGGGTTGTATTGAGAATCGAGATTTAAATGAGATCATTCAAAGTGCTTCAAGGTCGTGGTACAAGTAAGTGCTCTGAAAACATTAGTTATAACTATTGGCAATTTTCGACATATATTGTGGCATGTTTTATACTATCCACTAAAAGATACATTTATTGAAGGGGTCGGGGAAAAGAACCGGAATACTACTGAGGTCCCTCCAGAGATTCTATTTAATATTTAGTATTTCCTATGATAATGCCTTTTTTTCCCCACACAGATATGAGGACAGGGACCTTGTCTGTTTTTCAAGTCATCCATTGCACCAAGCAGTCTTTTGCACATAACAGGAATTCAGGAAAGGATTGATTTGTCCAGCATCTGCATTGAAGCTGCATAACCTTATGCTGAGTCTAGAAGTGAAGTAATAATTCTTTTGGCCCCTGGTAGCCCTCGTTGCACAGGGCACCCTTCCACTGGGCCATCTGATAGAGTGTAGTGAAACACCCTTGCTCCTGGATTCCTGCAACAGCCTTGTCACTAACTAGCTGTTTCCAGGAGCAACGATACCTTCTTCATTCTCATTTTCCTGCTTTATAAAATAAGGAGACTAGGTGGGTGGCAGGCTGGTATAGGAGGGGTTTGGAGTTGAGTGGATCAGAGTTTGGGTCCTATCTGCTATTTTCCAGGTATGTAACCCTAGGTAAGCAAATTAACATCTTGGGTCCTCAGTTTCTTCTAAAAAATCAGGACAATGGTGCCTACTAGGCAAGGGTGTTATGAGGATTATAGATAAGATATTAACATTGTCGGCACATAATAGGTGCCTAATAAGGTCCCTACTTTTCTGAAGAATGAATTAATATTAAAAATCTCATACTTCCTTCTCCCTCCTTCTAAAACTTGTGCACTCAGAAAAGGATCTGATTTGGCCTTTTTTCTTTTACACTCCAGTATAAATGAGTGATAAAACTTAATGCTCTGATTTTCAAATTGTCGCAGAGAACTCCAGTGAGTTCCAGGGAGGCTGCAAGCATTTAATTAATATTTCATTTTTATGATAAATATTTAAAATATTTTAAAGTGTAATAAAGAACAATACATCTATACTTAAGTTAGATACCAATTTTTAATGCATTAGATACCATCAGCAGGTTAATTTGTGCTGTCACTTTAACTCACTGAGCACATGGTCACGTGTGTTTCTATGTGCGCATGTGTGTGCTTGCTTGCACATGTACATTTGAATTTTTTATAAAGAGTTAAACAGGGTGCATCTTTGTACTAGTCGTATTTTGAAATTCATATCTGCTCGTATAAACTCCTATAATAATCATACAAATAAATAAGTGAAGATTAAATGAGCTAATACGATCACGGTCTGATAGCAGGGCCTAGCCCCTAGTAAGCATTCCGGAAATGTTAACTGGTATTAGTATTACAACATATGTGTGTTGCTATTCATTAAAAGCCAGGCGAGTTTTTTGGTGCACACGTTTGGTACAGCATAATAGTCAACTGTACAATTATGATGGTACATGTTACATCGTGATAATATAGCATTATAGATTGTTTCGTTGCTCATTTTAAGTTTGTGTTGATTCTCACTTGATTTGAAATGCACTGTATAAGCTTCATTTGTCATTTCAGGGTTGCAATGTTACTTTGTTTACACCTGCATATGCAGGTGTAAGATCAGCAAAAAAGCATCATCTTAAAATTTGGACTCAACAGAGGAAACAAAATTAGGGTGTTTTGAAACTGCGTAAAGATCTGAAAGAGAAGGGTGCTGAGATACCTGAAAAGAAATTTAAATGGAATATGATGGAACATCTTAAAATGTCACAAGACACATTTGAAAAGTACTTTTGGTCATTCCACCATTCAATAATAATAGCATTGAAAGTGTCAGACACTATGCTAAGTGCTTTATGTACAGTATCTTTTAACCTTTTCACCTATAAAATAGATGCAGTTTTTAACCATTTTATACTTAAGGAAACTGAGACTAAGATTTAGCTACTTGCCTAAAGTTATGAAGTAAGGGAGTCAGGATTCAAATTATTTATAAAATCTATTTATCAAATCACCCCAAATTGAGTACTTAACAACTACTCCTTAATTATTAAGGAATATGAGCAGTTGCTAGATATTGTTAGTGACTCTATTTTGAAACAAAAAATTCCTACTCTTCCTTAAAGCTTCAATTCTTTTAATTGAAGAAAATCATGAGATTATAAGTACCATAACAAATTGTTAGCTATTTGAAATTACTTATATATTTACATGAGGATTTTCTCCATCTTGTGCAGGCAAAATAAAATAAATCACATGCTGTGATGAATATGAGATTGCAATTATTACCTATTATAACTCTTGATTTCATAATTTGCCTTCATCAAAACAGCCTCATTGTTTCTAGTGCTAATTTATATATACATATATATGTATATAACGAATACATTTACTTGGTTATATATATAAAATTCAGCATATAAAATTGTACTAGATGCTTATAAAACTTGCATTTATTTACATTTCCGGATTTTATTTAAGGTTGCATTTGAAAAATAGATTCTACTACTGAAAATAAATTTTAAAATCTTTGGCAGTAGAGTATTACCTCTCCCATGGGCTTTTGTTTTTAACAAGAGTAAATCCTCTATTTAATTAAACCAAAGAGTTAGACTCTATTAAGAGATTTCAAGCATGAATGGACAGGAGAAGAGGGCTTTGGGAGATGCAGGAAGAGAGACTTTGCACTGCCCTGGAATTATCCTAGGTCAGCAACCACCTGCTCATGAGGTTATGTTTCTAACCTCATAATTCCACTTTGATGAGCCAAAAATTAGGTAGATGAAGGAGCCCGAGTCAGCTCTATGATAGGTTTAAGGCAAAAAGGGATCTGTGGGTAGAACTGTACTTTCAATATAATTGGTTATTATTCTATACATTTATATATGATTATTATTTTATACATTTATAAAAACATTATTCTGAGAAAAGGTCCATAGGCCTTACCAGATGCCGAAGGGGTCCATGACCTCCTAAAAGGTAAAATTCTCTGATTGATCTTATTTTCATTCACAGAAATATCCAGTGTGGGGTAAAGTATGTGTCAGAAAAGAGAAGTAGCTTAAAAACTCTGTATTCCTTATGGATGAAAGAGCCACTCCTCTTAGTGGATGGTGCAGAAAACCTCCCCCAAAGTGGATGTATCTAGACTACCACTCCAGATTTTCATAAGAATTACATCTTCATGACTGAAAATATATAACTTCATGCTTTCATCTAACTTCTGTTGCTTTTCTATCGTAAAGAGGAAAATGGAACAGCTACAAAAGTGGTAATGCTTGCAATATTATAGTAAATGTTTCATTTAAAATGAAGCAAAGGAAAAATATTTTAGAAAATAGCACAATAGCATTAGCCACAAGAGAAATGGGCCTAATAGAACTGTTTTTATCATGGCCCAGGTTAATTATCTACTGAGAGGTACTTGAAATGAATAAATACTATTGCTGTGTTTTCCAATATTCTAACCCATTGTACCTTAAACTGTACTTGAATTCAAGTATACATTCTTAGCCTTTTAAAACCTCTTTGGTAGAATAGAAGTAAGTTCCCGTAGATGAGAGTGACTCATCCGATACTTTCTTTAAAAGCATAGTCTCTGAATCAGAATGTGTAGTATAAAACCAGAAGATATTTATTTGGAGGGGATCAATCTCATTTTGTCTACTACCAAAGACCATTCACCTTCAGCTTACACCTTGTTTCTTTGATAACACTCATTAGACTACATTTGGGGCCCTGGTCTTTTAAATCAACTTGAACATGTTGCTGACCGCATTGATCATGTACTTATTTTTCTTGTTTAACACTCAGAGATGGGGACAGGGGTGGGGGAACATAGCTCCTTGTCACTACTCTATACTTACCTAAGTAATTATGCTACCCAGAGGAGGAGAGAAACCCCGGCTGGAAGAAACAGGATACATCAGGAGGAGAAAGAGATAAGATATGAGAAGGAACCAGTCCATAATGAAAAGTATTCTTGGGGATTTCTTGGCGAGATACTCTGCTTCCCTTATTTCCCCATGTTTTTCAAGCCACTGGAGCCACTTAGAATGAAAGAATACTTCTTTTCCCATGCCTGGCTGGGGAGAGGCCTAGATATGACTGAAGGTTAGGTTCAATTTTACAATAAGTCCTCACTTAACTTCTGTGACTTTAAGTGAAAGAACGTATAACAAAACCAAGTGTACCACAGTCTAATTGATATAAACAAGAGTTAAGTTCCTACAGCATCTCATCAACATTACAAAAAAACAGTGTTGAACAAAACATTATTCGAGAACCTGCTGTACCAATATCTCACATAAACTTGCCTGAGGATCTAACCACCTGGTTTAAGATGTTCCTAAGAAAACTCTACTCTTCAATGAGTTTCAAAGTACCCTTTTCTATTTCTAACTTAAAAGGGGACAATCTTGTAGAAGGTTGTCAGGAGAAGTTGTAAATCGAAAACAGGCACTTACCCAAGAGAGGTAGCTAGCTGACCACCAAGAAAATATTACCCTGACATACTCTTTTCTACCCATTTAAAGACGTAATAGATAACTATTATTGGATTATTTTACATAATGATAATTTAGAGGGAAAGAAGATTGACTCTGAGCAAAAGATTTTCAAAATGTAACCCTCTTATTATGGAATTATTATTTAATCTAAAACATCAAAATCCTGGGAGAAGTACCTGTCACCATCTTCCCACAATCTTGAGTTTATTATTTCATTTAACCATAGTTTCAAGTGTAGGACCTAGACTTTACTAGAAGATAATTCCTGAACAACCTCCGTTTTCTAATTTTGAACACCTGCAGGACACCTAGCTGTGCCTCTACTCCACATTGCATTTTAAACTGCAATGCATTACCTGCTCAGGGACTGCATGTGAGTGTTTTTCAGTGTTGGGCATGGAGTTAAGTACAATATCACAGATTATCTCATGTAATCCTCACAGTAACCCCACGAGTGAAGTACTCTGACTACTTTCATTTTATATTGGAGAAACTGAGGCAAAAGTGGTTAAATAACTTGCCCAAAGTTATACAGCTAAAGGTCAAAAGGTCATAATTCAAATTTAGCTTGTCTGACTTCTAAATTGGCATTCTTAATCCTTATTCTATATTACCTCCAGGGAGTTTTGGGGGATGGTGATTTGACCCGCATGACCTGTATCTGAGGGATAGATCTGGGACCCAGCCAAAAATTGCTTCCTCAATGACCAAGGAATCTGGGGAGAAATTACTCTGCCTTGGTCTGGGAATACAAGTAAAAAGTCAAAATATTTGGTAAGAGGCTACGTTAACTCAAGGATTAGAACAAGAGGAGCTGGTACTTCCTTCCCCCCACACACCAGCTTTATTGAGATATAATTAACATATAATGTTGTGTAAATTTAACGTGTACGTGATGATTAGATACACATGTATATTGTGAAATGATTAGCACAATGAGGTTAGTTAACATCTGTATCACCTCACATAATTACCTTTTGTTGGTGTGTGTGTGTGTGTGTGTGTGTGTGTGTGTGTGTGTGGTGAGAGCATTTAGATCTACACTCTAAAAGCTGATATTTTTAAAATGGAAACTTCCCCCAACTAGATTGTAAACCTTTTTAAGGGCAGGAACCATATCTGTAATATCAAGCATAGTGTCCAATCTGGTCAGAATCCAATTAAGTTTATTGTTGATTAGTGTGCATGTGGTTAATGACTTTGAATCACAACCTTTTAAGGACCTGTGTAATTGAGTTAGGCTTTGTCAAGTTAATTTAAGTAATGAAATATCTTGTATCTCATTTGACTACATTTGTAGAGAACTCTTCTTTTTGCCCATAAAAATGTCTTTCCAGATCTTTCGGTAGAATTAATTTTCCCTTCCTTAGATCATCATTGCACGCTTTTAAAGCTTTTATATGCTATGCCTTGAATTTACTGAGTGACATCAAAGAACAGTTGAATAAATAAAAAGATATATGCCTAAAAAGGAAAAAGTATTATAATAAGAATACCAGTCCTTTCCTAGTTAATCTTTATATCTAAATGTAATCTCAATAAAAATTCTTAGAGTTTTATTTGGTTTGTGTGGAATATTAACTCTTTTCAACTCTAGAGTTCATCATCTTGAGGAATAAATGGGCAAAGGCTTCATTTTTTTTTCCTGAAGATGAATGAATGAAGGTGAACTTTTCATACTAGTTATGAAAGCACATGATATAATTATAATTATAACAGCATCCTCTGGGTAAAGACATAAACAGATCAATGGAATAAAAAAGTGAGCGCAGATATTGACCTTAGAATAAAAGAACTTAGAATGTCATAAAGGTGACATTATAAATCAGTAGGACAGGAAGGACTTGTTAGATAAATGGCGCTAAGTCATTTGGCTAATGATTTTGGGGGAAAGCATTAAGTTAAATCATAACCTTATATCCTATACCAAAGAAAACTTCAGATGGGTTAAATTAAAGTAAGATATTAAAAAGAAAAGAAATAAGCAAACTATGAAAAGAGAACTATTTTTCAAGTTAGTCGAAGGAAGATTTTCTAAATGCTGTCACCTCATACAACAGTAACACTCCTCATTATATGAAAAGTCTATGTTTATGTTGGTCTCCTAGCCTGGATCTGTCCCTAACTTTCATGTGATTTTGGGGAAAATCGCTTATACTTCTTGGGTTTTAGTTTGTTTATTTGTAAATTTAGGGCATTGGATCAAATCATCTCTAAGAACTCTTCCAGTTCTGACAACCCATATTTCTGAATCGGATCCAAATCAATTTCCTTTTCCCATCCTTTCCCATCTATGATCACCAGCATATGATATGTAAAACAGAAAAGCAGACCAGGCCAAACTGTTTTCTATTTTGATTGTGGAAATAAATTCACAAATGGTATTAATATTTTTCATTTTCCATTGATGCATTTAGTGAAGCATTTGTTATATACTTTTTACAGTGATGCGTATCTATTACAGTGTCCTAGTGATGTTTATGTGTTATCACTTTTAATACTCAGAGCATCTCAGAAATATTATTATTCCCATTTTACAGACAAGAAACTCAAGAGTGTAGAGGTTAAGATGTATGACCAAGTCATATAATTAATATGTGGCTCACTGAGAATTTGAACCTATATTTTCTTATGGCAATCTGATTCAGAGTCTAGGAAAATTATTCCAAGAGAAATTGTGCAAAAAGGACAAATGCTTACGCATGCATGCACATACCCACACAGTGTTAAGATGAGCTAATGTTTCTTACAAATCGGTTTCTTTACTAAATTAATAATGTTGTATTTTTTATATGGACTTAATTTGTATTTGGGGGTTAATGTCTTCACTGATTTAAGCAACAATACCTGAACTAGAAGCGCTCCTAGCCTTCTTTCAGGTTCGTTTAAGTGTCTCTTCTGCAGACTGTACTGATACAGCGTAGAAATTATAGCAAAGCCCAGTGGAGTCATTGAAGTAAAAGTCTCAGTACTGCTCAGGAAGGGATGCCAAATTAAATAAAAAGAGCCCCAGCAGTTCTGCAGCTGCATGCCAACCCAACTGCTGGTATGAGGTAAATGAGGACCAAACTTCATTTCACTTATGACGCTAGCCAGTATTTAAACAAAAATGCCTAGAGACTGGCACACTGTTCTTTAATAAGAGGATAAATAGCAATATCGAAAATAATTATAATAAGTGATAAACCCATTCACAAAGTCTTTTTTAGATCTTAACTGAAAAACTACCATTTAAACTTATTTCCTTTCATGTGGTCCCTAGTGAAAGTTGAGATAGTAGTTTCTGAGCATCAATTTTTAATTTATAGCCCTAAGTTTACAAAAGAAAAATTATATAGAAGGCAGAGGTACACCAGTTGCTTTCTTTTCTGTATCTTGTGACAATGTTTGAGTGGTGGTGTGGTATAATATTTGCCAGTATGCAAAAATCACAAGTGTAAGCACTTTGGTCCTTTTTTTTTCTTTTATGAGATGTAATATATAGATGAAATGCCAGTACTTTATTATTCTCTAGTGATTCCTTTTTCAGAATTTTTAGAATTTATATTGGAATGCTACAAATAAATGCTATTAAACATATAGAGAAAAAGAGCAACAAGAAGTAGATTTCTATTTCTCAGTCTGAATCCATCAAAAAATCCTGAGTCAAGTGTGTTTCAAGCTCCTTTGAAGAAAAATTTTATCTGAAATCAAGTTATCACCTCTCTTAACTTTGCAGACTGGTCTAATGTTAACAAATAATAGCAATAATAGTTGTTGGCTATGTAGTAATCCTTCGATCAGTTTTTCCCAAAATATATTCCAAAGAATATTGGTCCCTTAGAATGTTAATAGATATTCCATGAAAGGAAAGTTTTGTGGGCCCATAAAATTGGGAAACATGTGGTTAAAGAGAGTCAGACTAATTTTTATACCATTAGGCCACCTGGAATCATTAACGCATTGATATATATGATAAATCGTTAGGAGGAAGGTGGCCAATGCAGTGAGCAATGTTTCCCAAACTTCCCCAGCAGCCTTTTTTGCAGAGTAGCTCATAGAACCATATTAAGAACACATTTTGGGGAATGTTGCTTAAGTGCCGGATTTTATTTAACTACCTTTCATGGAAAAAATTTTTAGAAGATATTACATTTTTTCCTTCTTTAGTCACATTTTACTGGAATTTAATATTTTCTTGGGGGCTTTGGCACATCATAACAAACTCCACTTTTAAAAAATGTAATATGCTGTACAGATGCTCACACCTCAGACTTCTATGGGTTCAAAATAATTTCTCGAGTCTCCTCCATAGTCATCTCTACTCACCACATTCTTTGAGTCTGTTCACAATCCGTGGTCACGTCTGCTACTAACTATCCTTTTTATTACCCCAAGACCTATTCCCATTCTGAAAACTGTGACCCTGTATGTACTTTTTCTCTTCCTTCTTCTTTCTTCCTCCTCCTTTCCTTTCTCTTTTCTCTTCCCTTTCCCTGCTTTCCCCTTCTCTCTCCCAAACCTCCTTTATTTCTCGTATTGGTTATTTATGCTTTCTCTTGTTCTTGATCACTCTTGCTGAAGTTTATCAATTTTATTAATCTTTTCTAAGAGTCATTTTTGGCTTTGTTCATTTTCTCTATTATTTATTTTATATGTCATTGATTTCTCTGCTTTTTTATTCTCTTCCTTTTACTTTTTATTTTGAGTTTATTTTACTCTTTAAAATTGTTTTAAGATAGAATCTTAGGTCATTTTAGATCTTTTTTCTTTTCTAATATAAGCATTTAGACTGGTAAATTTCCCTCTAATCAGTGTTTTAGCTGCATTACACAAATTTTGATATGTTGCATTTTCATTATCATTCACTTCAAAATTCTAATTTTTTTCTTTGACTAGTAAAGTTATTTAGGAAGTATGTTGTTTAATTCCAAAATATTTGGAGATAGTTCTACTTTTCTCATTCTTATTGAATTCTAATTTAATTCCATTAGAATCAGAGAATATATTCTGTAAGATTTAAATCTTTTGAAGTTAGTCGAGACTTATTTTATGGTCCAGAATATATTTTGGTGAATGCTCCATATGCATTTGAAAAGAATGTATGTCCTACTGACCAAATATTAATAATGATGTTCAGATCTTCTATATCCTCACTGATTTTTAAAATTTATTTGTTCAACAAATTATTGAGGGGTGGATTTTAAAATCTTAAACTCTGATTGAAGATTTATCTATTTCTTCCTTTAGTTCTAATCATTTTTGTTTTATTTAATTTGTGTTAATGTTATCAGAGGCATGTATGTTTATGATTTTTATGTTTTCTTGACTAACTGACCCTTTTATCCTTCTCTCTCTTGGATAATACTCCTTGTCTTAAAGTCTTCCTTTTCTGACATTAATATAGCTACGTCTTCTTTCTTTTGCTTACTATTTACATGGCATATCAATCTTTTCTGTTACTTCAACTTGTGTTTTTAAAATTAAAATTTATCTCTTACAGATAACATATTTTATTTTGTTTTAAAATCCAGTCTGATAATCTCTGCTTTTTAGTATTTAGTCCATTTCCATTTAGTAACTATTGACACCATTAGATTTAGAACCATTTTCCACTTGTTTTCTATTTTTCCAGTCTCTTTTTTGTTCCTTTGTTTTTCCTGCCTGACCTAGGGTCATGTGGTTTAATTTTCTTTAATATTCTGTTTTATCGATTTTAAATTATACCTCTTTGTAGTATTTTTAGTAGCTAATCTAGGGTTTACAATATGCATCCTTAACTTATTAGAGTTTTCTTAGAGTTAATATTGCACCAGTTCACATACAGTCAATTGTCTTTGAAAGAAATTAAGAAAAATATGGGCTTTTATATCTACCGTAGAAATCTGGATTTCTACCTTGTGTCATTTTCTGTCAGCCTAAAGAATTTCCTTTAAGCATTTCTTGTAACACACGCCTGCTGGTGACACATTGTCTTCTTTTGTCAAAAAAAGAAGTCTTTATATTACCTTTATGTAAAATTTGGGGTTGCCAGGGTTTGTTGCTGTTGTTGTTGTTCAATGCTTTAAAGTTCCATTGTTTCTGTTGAGAAGTCAGCCATCATTTGGATCATTGATTCCCTGTATAGAATGTCTTTTTTTTTTAAAAAAAAGTTTTCCTCTTAGTCTTTGGCCTCCAAGGGTTTGATTGTGACGTATCCATGTGTGGTTTTGTTTGTGTTTGTACTGCTTGGGATTCACTGAGCTTCTAGGACTGACCTGTAAGTTTATGTTTTCCAGAAAATTGAGGAATCCTGAGGCCATTATTTCTTTAAACATTTTCCTCCACATTTCTCTCTCTTCTCTTTCTGGGACTTCAGTTACATACAAATTATACAATATGATATTGCCCCATAGGTCACTGAGGATCTATTCTTTTAAAAATATTTTTCTTTCTGTTCTTCAGATTAGATACTATCTATTGATCTCTCTTAAAATTCACTACCCTTTCTTCTGCTCACTCCAATCTGCTGTCAGCACTATCCAATGAACTTTTCATTTCAGATATTTTACTTTTCAGTTCTAGAATTTCCATTTGGTTCTCTTTTTTAAAAGTCTTCATTTTTCTGCCAAGATTTTCCATCTGTTAATTCATTATGATTATATTTTCCTTTAAGTTCTTTAAAATATGTATAACAACTTTAAAGATTTTATGTGCTAATTCTATTCTTGGGGTCATCTAAATGTCTGTTTCTTTATTTTTTTTAAACTACTTAAAAAATATAAGTGTCATACAAAAAGCTGTGCATATTTAATGTGTAAAACTTGATGAGTTTGGAGATAAGTATGCACCTGTGAAACCATCACCAAAGTCTATAATATTGTTCATCACCTCCAGGATCTGTTTCTATTAAGGACTATTTCTCTTGTGTGGACATTTTCCTCTTTCTTTGTATATACGGAAACTTTTTATTGTTATGGACATTATAAATTATGTGTTATAGAGACTGAATTCTGTTACCATGCTCTCCATGAAGCAGTGGAATGCATTTTATGTTCTGCCTCTCAACTAAAAGGCAGATTAAATGTGTGCCCTAGCTATTTTCCCTTCCTGATCTTTAGTTTCCCCATTCATAATAAGGGGAGGAGGGTTGGGGCAGGGTTGCTGAATATGGTCATGCAGGTTGTGCACAATTTTTAAAGTTTACCAAGCAGAAGATTCTGGAGTAGAGTAGAGGGTGCAGCATAGCTCCAATCCTAATCCTTCCTTACCTCTCAGAAATTCTATCCGTAAATTATCAAAATATCGAGATTCTCAGAATCACTACAGAATCTGGAAAGAAGACAATCAGGCAGCCATACTTACCTTTTTTTCTCTTCTGACAAGGGGACTTGGAAGAAACAGGGGAAATTGGAAAGTAAATAATGTATCTGATTCTTCTTGAGAGAAGCGAAGTCTTCAGAATTCCACAATATGTTCCAAAGACCCTGGGGGTCAGGGTAGGGAGGGATGGTTTCATCCTCAGCTAGGTAGAACAAACTCTCATATAGATGTTCATCAAAATCTCAGGAGAGGCAGGAGAGCCTACATATTTTAACAAAGACTGCATACATTCTAAAACAGAGGCTTCCTCTACCCAAACCCTGAAGTAACCAAAAGGTAGGGAAAACCCAGATTACCTAGTTCTCGCGTATTGCTGGGAGAAAAAAACGCACTGTGCCAGACAATGGGGGAGGAGATACTACATTAGGGCAAGTAGAATGTCTGGGCAGAACTGCCTAAGTATGTACAAGGGGAAAAGAAACGATAGGTTCACTATACTGATTTATTATATAAATGTCAGTATTTCACAGCTAACAAAAAAGAGGGGGAGGAAGAGGGTAGGAGGATCATGGGCTGCAAAAGACAAAGCCTAGCCTAGAAAAAGACATAACTTAAGGAACAAAAGGAATTTTCTCACAATTTCTTCACATTATAGCACAACTTGATAGGAGCATAAATTAAGTAAGACTAGAGCTCAACCATGAGATGATAAAATAGCAGAATGAGAAAAAAATGGAGCTTGCAGAAATAAACAGAATAAACGGAAGGAAATAAATGGAATAACAAAATATTTTGTGGAACTGATAAATAAACTTTAATAGAAAGAACTGAACAAACACAGCTGAATATTAAAATATTGACGTGGAGAAAAGACTCTAAGCTCAGTAAATGCAGAGGAAAAAGATAAAGGAAATTAATTAGCAGCTAATAGACACGCATATTAGTTTGGTACGGGCTAAACTGCTATGACAAAGAAATCCAAAAATATAATACCTGAAATAAATTAGTTTAATTCTCACACACAAAACAGTCCACAGGTAAGAAGTCCAAGGCTGGCAGGATAGCTCTGCTCCATGAAGTTATCCAGGACATGGTTTCTTTTATCTTGGTGCTCCATCATCTCCTCATTCCTGTGGTTACTGTTTCATTTTAATGATTGATGCTAGCTCCTCTCCACACCCATGTTTCAGCCCATAGGAAGGATAAAGATAGGGCAAGCAATCTAAAGAGATGGCCCAGAGGTTACATTTATCACTTTTGCTCACATTTTATTGGACTAAATTTGGTCACATGTCCACATTTTGCTGCAGGGGACATGTAGTCTGTAACTGGATAGTCATGTGCTCAGTTAAAACTCAGGGTGATCTGTTCTAAAAGGAACCAGGAGAGAATGAATAGTAAGGTATCACAATATAAAAGATAAAGAGGAGTCAACATTTAATGGCACCTGGTGTCTCTAAAACAAAGAACCCAGCAAATCAAAGAGAATATGTATCAAACGATATAATGTAAGAAAAATTTTCCAGAAGCGAAGAACTAAATCTGTAGGTGAAAAAAAAACAAAAACAAAAACAAAAAAACCAATACTGAAATCCAGGAAAATTTGATTTAGAATATTCAACATACAGGTGCTTCCTAAATTGAACTTCAAAGATAAAGAATACCTCAGACCTCCAGGCAGAAAGAAAAATCACCTACAAAGAGTAAAAAATCAGTCTTGCATCAATTTCACAATATTCACTGTACAAGACAGTGGTATACTGCCTGCAAAGTTTTGAGAAAAGAATGACCTTAGATGTAATTCAAGTAGAAGGCTTAGAGAAGTAAAATACCCATTAACACGTGTAAAAAACTGCTTGATAACCAAAGCCAGGCAATTAAGAAATCAATCAAAATAAAGAACTCAGTCATAGAGAAGCCAGGACAAAAGGACTGTTGGTATCCATTGGATTCATTTACATGTAGAACTAATACTAAAAAAATCATAGCAATTATGGTTTCAAAACTGAACGTGACTATTATAAGTCAGGACAATGTAAAATCAATAATATCAAGAATTAGGAGGTGAGGGAGAGAAGATGAGGGTAGCAAGAGAGTTCTAATGTTCTCATCTTTTGAAGCTGGAATATGTTATCTATGATAAAACGTGGTAAAAAAAAATCTAAATGTTGTTCATAATCACCTTTATATAACTAAGGACGAGGGGTCCACAAACTACTGCCTGAAGGCTACCTGTTTTTTTTAAGTAAAGTTTCACTTAGAACATAACTTCACTCATTTGTTTACATATTTTTTATGCTACTTTCCAGCTATCACAATGGACCTGAACAGCCTAAAATATTTACTATCTGGCCCCTAAAGAAAAAACTGGACAACCCTTGCTGAGGAATCTTTTTTTTTTTTTTCAGCCCACAGGAAGAAATATTTATTTGAGGTTTAATAATAATGTTGGGTTTCATTCCGCCCTTTCCCCTCCTATTAAATTCATGTCAAATTAAGTTTAATAATGTAATATAAACCCTATTTTTGTAAAGCTATCTATCAATCATTCCAGAGATGTCAGGGATAATAGGTCACCTAATGATATTTGGCATGGCTTCTTAAACTTTTATCTTTGTCTTTTTCTGCATTATTTGGAATCTTTATAATGAACATATATCATTTTTACCAGAACAATAAAGAAAAATGTTTTTCCTATTTGAAAACACTGGAAACAAATACACCAAGATATTACCAATGATTAATTCTGGTTGACAGGAATGTAATTGCTGTTTTCTTCTTTAAGCTTTTCTATATTTTTTAAATATTGAAAAAAATTTTAAGCTATTATAGATCTAGGCATAAAGTGATAGAGTTCTGAATTATAGCTTTGGAAATAAATCTAGTAATAAAGTACTAGATATAAGGAACATTGTTCTATTTAAAATATGATTTCTTTTATAATATGATATTCTATATTATACAAGCTCCAAAACATGGTTCCAGTGTAAAATATAGCATGACATAAAGGAGTAGCCAGAAGCAGATGATATTCGACTTCTTTTAGATAATCGACACATATATAAAGCTGGTGTCTTTAAATTTCATTAATCTCAACCTACCTCTCCAGTCTTATCCCCCACCCCACCTTCCTGATACATGCACTATACTCTAGCCACATAGAGCTCTTCACCTTCCATGAAATCTTCACACGTTTATATGCTATTTTGCTTTGTCGCCACCATTTCTACTTATAATTGCATCCTCTTCTCCACGTGACATAATTCAATGCTTCTTTTAAGGCGCAATTTAAATATCACTTACTGCAGTACATCTCAACCTTGGCTGCACATCAGAAGCACCTGGGGAGCTTTATAAAAATACCAAGGCCCAGGCTGCAGCCCAGCTATTTGGATTTAATGGCCTGGGGTTGGGGCCCAGGCAGCAGTATTTTTAAAAAGCTCCCTGAGTGATTCTAACATGCAGCCAGGGTTGAGAGTTATTGCAAAGCCTTCTGCCATACCAAGAGGCAGAGTTAATTAATCCCTCTTCTGCACTCTCATAGCCCTTAGCTTTTCCATCGCTCATGAAATTTAATGCTTATTGTATTAAAGTTAGTGTGATATAGTAAGTGCTCAGTAAATGCCGAAGGTTGTTTCATTCCTTCTCCCTCCAGCCAAGCGTGTGCAGAAGTGGTTATCCTTGACATGGGAATGGGACAGGAGAGCGGGCTCAGGTTTCACATCCAGCGACACTGTCACCAGGATGTCACCTCCCAAGTACAACCCTCCACACCCCTACACACACACACACACACACACCCTCACTACCTTTTTTGACATAGCCTTTGGGTCTGTTTTTTACGTTGTTGAGACCGATGCAATATAAAAAATTTAAAAACGAGCATTATGAATGTGCTGACTGCCTGACAGAATCCGAATATCATCTGCCTTCTGCCCTGTCCTTTGTGTCATATTTTACATGGTGTTTTATATTGGATGCTGCTACTTTTAGCTTTCAAGAGCAGCTTGTCAGGTGTACTTTGTCAAAGGCTTTCAGAAAATCCAGATAAATTATACTGTATGTCCTGACACTGCCAAAACCTATATTTTACATCTTTACAGTGCTTGACAATTTTACTTAAGTTGAATCTTTCTTCCTCCAATTTACCTTTGCCTCTCTGACCCTGATATCAATCAGATAAGTGGAGACCCTGCCACTTTTGATACTGAATATCCTCTGCTATATATGTGCTGCATCTAGAGTACAGTACATTGATTGGGTGATTAGCTCAGCCTCTCTGATTAGGAGGAGATCTTAGAAGCTACTCTTGTCTGAAGGTGAGGTGGGGAGAGGAGAGCTGAAGATGAAGAGACCAAGGTAGATCAGCAAGACCCAAGTTCCATGATAGCATCACATGCTTATGAGCCTACTCTCAGCAAGACAGGGCCCCTAGCACCCTCTTTCCTCTTCCAACTCACCTGGAAGGAAGCAGATTGTACTTACAGTCTTCTCTTTCCTGTTAAAAATCTTATTTATAGTCATTTTAAACTGTCCTCACCAAACGTCACCAAAGGGTTCAGTGTCCATGGGACAGTAGCTTCTCATAATTTTCCTTAAGTATTACATCCTGGCAGCAGAGACTGAACAGCTTTGTTCACACAGACATTTCTCAGCCAATAGATATTTATTTTGTAAAGTGATTTTCTTCCCCCAACTTGATGGAACTTTCCTTTTCTACTTCTTTAAGATCATCATGACTTCAATGAGCAATAAGACACAGTACAGCCAATTCCAGTGGCAAATTTCACCAATGTGAAATAAGATTAATCTTCAAACAGAATAATTTTAAAACTGAATAACAATTGTATATTAGTATACTTTTAAGTGTATGTGTCTGTGTATATCTAGTCTACTGTATGACCTGAAACACATCTGACCTTTCTGTTTTGGTTCTTTATTAGTTAAACAGCAAACCATTACCTAGTTCCCTTGGAAGCTATGCAAATTAATTAATGTTTGGAAAATGACTTGAAAATTTAAATCAGTCTAGAAATACCAAACAAACAATTGCATCTTCCCTGCTGAGAGGGCCCAGGTAATTCATAACCTCCAATAATAAAGGTAAAAAATATTGTACTTGGGCTATATAATTAAATGTGATTTATATGAAATACATGTAATCTTTAAAATCTAGAAAGCATTTAATAAGCAACAATTCATATTTCATAACCATAATAAAAGTATTTTATGACTTTAGGAAAAGTAATTATCTATTGTAACTGATCTAGACATCATGTCTTTAACTATTTCTGAAATCTGCAAGAGTCTACTCAGAATTCATCTTTAACCTGTTAATGTTGATCAATACTTTTATCTTTAAATTCTCCCAAGTTTTTCTTTTTTAATCCTCAAAACTCTAATATGTATTTCCTAGGAAATTTTCCCGTACAAAACTTTGCTGTATTCAAAACCTCTTATGCCAGGATTTAGCACTTTTATATTGTAGTCATTAAAATTGAACAAAATCTTAATGTTCCTTTATTAACTACTATACTGACTTTGCATAGAGGAAATCACAACATGTTAATTGGATTTAATTAACTATTTTAAATTACACGAACTCCTGACAGTAGACAATAGCACAGGGTACTCATGAGCAATAAAATTAGAGCTGATATTGCTACTTTATTAAAACTTAATGAAACTATTCATAACCTTATTTATTGTTTACAAGAAGAAAACTGTTCATTTTGAAAGCAAAAATGTCTTCTGAAAACAAATTTTCAATCCTCTAGGTGAAGTATCAGAAGTTAATTAAAGGGTCCACCATAACCAACCTCACAGTTCTGCCTGCTTCTCATCGCACAAATCCCTATTTTACCCCCATACCAGTCTTACAATCGGATGCTAGTAAAGGTTAGTGATTCAATAACCATTTTATGTGTCTAAGAATGTAAAGGTAAGAGCATTGAGGTGGGATTGGGGGCCTGAGTTTGAATTCTGGTTCAGCCACTAATTCTCCTGGGTGACCTCAGATGAGTCAAGTGCTCTCTCTGGCCTGAATTTCCTTCTCTGTAAATAAGAAGGTTGGACTAGATGATCGCTAAGAGTCCCTTCCACTTCTAAAACCTATCATTCTACAGATTTAATATTGATTTAGATGTTGGTGTTATTATATATTAAAAGTATTGTGTTTAAGTGATATTATTAGAAAGGTTTAAGCTTCTGAGCAGATAGTTTCCTATGCTATCCCTGGTAGCATTAATTTTTTTTTTATTTCAATATATCATTATGCAGAAATATGAAGCCAAAATTGATATAGTTACCATTTAAACTATGCATATCTTAGTGTGAATTCCAGTCTTTGTGAAGCCAGTAGATATCCAGTTTTTAAACAAAAGATTATATTATCTTTATTTTAGTATCCCCAGTGCCAAGAACTATATATGGCATTTTGTAGATACTAAATGTTGGTTGAACAAATAAGCAAATAAAAGAATAAGTGAATGAATAACTAAGGAGTATCATAAGTGTAACCTCTTTACTTATCCCTGCTACTTAATTTAACTAGCTGAAGTGTTAAAGAATGCCTAAGTGGATCTCCTTTCATACCTCAAATATAACCAAGTGAGCTGGTGTTTAATTATTTCTATCTCACTTTCTACCTGTTGTCTAGAGGTATTTTGGACTTAGAGTTGGTTCCCAAGGGTTCTATTGGCACCTGGAGATTTAAAGTCCTTCATCTTATAGCTCCTGTGTCCTCTGTCCGATGACTTGGTACTGGAGGGATAGCAAAACTTGAGAGAACCCAGCATCATTATAAGTCTCTTAGCTTGTTAAGCTTTCTACAACTGTGACTATTACTTTCCTAGTTATGAACCATCATTGTTCAGAAATCTTTGTCACGTATGCTTTTAGTTAGTTTACATAATATTTACTCTCTGGGAATACTGAATAACATCAGCAGTTTCTGTTTCTTGCTTTAGTACCACCTTACGTTCTTCCTAGATCAATTAGTATGAATGAAATAGTGAATGAATGAATCAATCAATGCTTGCTTCAGCAATAGACAACAAAAAATTGCTGCAAAACAAAGATAAATCTAGAAACATGGCAGCTTGGTCCAGAAAAAAAAATCACATTTTCATCCCTCAATTATCTACCAGAGAATATATGGCTTATCATAATATTTGTAATTAATCAGCCAATTAATCAACATATATTCATTGAATATTTGCCATATGTCTGGTATTGTTCAAGGTAATTCATATGTTAGGAAAACTCAAACCAAAGAAATGTAGACACAGCGTTTAGATTTTTAACGTGTTCTTGATGCTCTTAAATGTCATTTAAGCCTTTTCTTAGGTCTACACAAGTCCAGCATGGGGTGAAAGATTAACAATATCCAGAAGAAAGAATCATTTTGGGAAATGCAGGGCAAACGTGTCCACTTTTTCTTGAATTATCTTGCTAAATTCAAAAAAGAAAGCTTTTTAAAAAATGATTAAGAATATAAGTCTTACAGTATACAAGCCAAATTTTTAATTCAGGCTCTTTGTGACTTCCGGCAAGTTGCTTTCTGATCTAGAATAAAATCTAAACTCTACTAACAAGGCAAACCTGATCTGGCTATCACCTCCATTCCCATCTCACTTTGCTTTCTCTGCACTCCAGCCACACGGGCCTTATCTCTCTTCCTTATCAGGACAATCACATCTTCATATCAGGCCCTCACCAGTACCATTACCTCTGCTTTTAGAAGTCATTTCTTCAAGCATCTGTCTTTTTCATTCATAGATTATCACAGTTTGTAATTACATATTTATTTGTGAATTTATTTAATGTCTTCTCCACTACTGGAGGCTCCATGAGGCCTCTCTGGTTCACCACTATGTCCCTAACCCCCAGCATAGTTCCTGATACATATTAGGCGCTTAGAAAATATTGGCTGAATGGAAGACAGAAGGAATAAACTTTCAATTCCTAATCTACTCAACAAGAAAGTAAGTGTGTTATGAAAATTTAATGAGATGATGGTATTAAAGGATAATTTTTAAAAATATATAAAATTATGATTCTCATACAAATGTAAAATGAATACATGTCAAAGATTTTAACTTATCAGTTAAAAGAAGGCATCTGTAAGATGTCACAGCTAATTTACAGGAGACTCCAAAGAGAACACACATTTGTAAATCCAGAATATTGAAATAAACTTGTAAATGGATACAAAACTGGATAACTAACTTACCAGCCAGAAATGAACCAAAAAGAAAAAAAACACACAAAATTAATAGGGAGTAGTATTAAAATTAGAAAAACAGTCAAAGTTATGTTTCCACTTTGACTTCTCTCTTTCCATGAGAGAAAGGGGTGTCCCTACACTAGACAGAATTTGTTTTCATGTCTGTAGATATAATATTTGCATTATTATCAATTTTTTACAAGTTAAACTGAACCTCTATCGTTAGAAAATAACCTAGTCAGCGACTAGGTTCAGATAATCCTTGGCAGGTAGCTCTAGCATTCCATTGAAAAAGTATCTAGTAAACTCTTTTGCTTATTCCAAACTTAAAAAGTTTTTTTCATACAATCTTCTTCCATTATGATCAAAACTATCTCAAAAAATTATTCACAAAATAAAGTTGGTCTCATTAGATTTGGCCTGATTCTAGAGGCAGCAAGAATGTTAATTGACCATATAGGCCATTTCAAATTGGCTCTACTGGAGGTTTTCATAAGGAGTGTCAGATTGAATTTTTAAAATCCTCTGTTATTTATTATCTGAAGGCTAGGAAATCAAGCCCAAAAAACTCTGTCAACCAGATTTCAACTACAGGACCTATAAATTTGGATAAATTCCTCTCTTCTAAGTATTAGAGAAATATACTGAGGTTTTGGGCCTGCCAGGAAGTAACCTTCCTTACCACTATAAGGGTGGAAATCCTATGAACTGTGTGCATGGCCAGCTTTTCTGGGAGAGCTTTGTCAGTAGTGCACCACAAAGTAAACCTTAGTTCTTTAAAAGTGACTTATCATATCTGATTAATAAGCGTTATTCTTAAATATGAAATTCCAGGTCTTGGTTGCATAAGTGATTTTTCCAATTCTATCTTAGTAAAAGGAGAACAGATTCTTTTGGAACTATGCAAATAACAGTATTGCCAGTTAAAAGTAATAAGACTCAGTGAGAGTTTCTGAGTTTGGGAGGTGAGACTGGGCACATTTAAAGGATTAGAAGTTTGATTTCCTTATTTTCCAGGAATTTTAGGAGTATTCAATTTCTGTAAGCACTTATTTTTCTCTGTAAGTCAATCAGAATAGAGTTTCTTGAAGAAACTTTACAATCTAATTTATTAATACCATTTGGAGACAGAAAAACATTCTATGTTCACTCACAGTGAGAAACAAAGGCCTTTCTGAGTTATAGATAAATAGATATATAGCTACAGAGAAAGCTTATAGTTTCCATTTTACAATTTCAGCCACAGACAAAAAATAAACATGAAAACGCAAAAACTTAATGATCCAGATATCAAAGAGTTATTCTCCTTCCTTATGGGCATGAAATTCCTAATGATTTGAACTCAAAATACACAAATAGGCAAACAAAAGGCTAACAAACTATATTCTCTATTGTCTCTCCCTCCACAGGGAGTAGAGATCTCTATAAGACATTAATCCATTTACATGGATCATCATTTTAGCTACCAACAAAGAATAACTAACTTACCAGCCAGAAACGAACCAAAAAGAGAAAAAACACACAAAGTTAATAGGGAGTAGTATTAAAATTAGAAAAACAGTCAAAGTTATGTTTCCACTTTGACTTCAGCTGTGGGAGACAAGAAAATAGATGCTTGAACTTGGTTCCCTGTGAGGTGCTGAAATAAATTTGCAAATGGATGCAAAACTGGCTTTTGGGGGTTGGGAAAAGAATTGTTCCTCCATGTGACAGAATTTATCGGCATGTGTATGAACAAGAATTATCTGCATTGCTTTCAGTTTTCCATAAACTAACTTTAATCTCTACAGAATTATAAAATAGACTAACCAAAAACAAAGGTGAAGATAGAGTCAGATAATCTCCATAAATTATCTGTCTACTAGTCTCTCTTGCTTATTTCAAAGTCTTAACTTTTTCCTTCCAATGGTAAGTACATATGTGTTTTGTCTAAAATTAAGTGAATTGCTTCAATCTATATTAAAGCAAGGGTTAAAATCATGCTTATATTCTTTGGGATTTTCAGAGAATGAAACTCACTCTAGTAATAAAAATATACTGAAGGAGAAGGAGCTGTGTTTTTCACATCTGAAAAACAGGCATAGTTCTTAGAAGTGGAATTTGATATTTATAGGTGGAAAATATTCGTAAGAACAGAGAATTAGTCTTAATGTTTTAAAGCAGTTAAATCTGGTGTTATAAAAAATAAAATTGAAGTACCGATTTCAAAAAGGACTTGAAGAGTTATACCCTGGATCAGCAGTTCTTAAATTTCATGGGTACAAAAAATGGATCTAGAGCACTTATTTAAAATGTAGATTACTGGATCTCAATTGAAGTGGTTCTCAAACTTCAGGGCACAGAATAAGTATCTCTTGGAGGCTTCAATAATGCAGATTCCCAGGTCCTGACCTCAGAAACTTGAATGGGTCTGGGATGGGACCCAGGAATTGCTATTTATAATAAGAAATAGTGTCCCCCACCTCCCCACGCTGTCGATAATTCTGCAGTAAGTAAGCTGAAAATTTCTCTGCGGAATCATTTTACGAGTGAAGTCTTCTTCAGCTCGCCAATCCCTCAGTGGTCATTCTTCAGAATTCCTTTAACATCGACATACTCTAGTCATTAGAGGTGATAAGGCAAATGGAAGCAATATTCGTCCCTCTTAGAATGTATGCCAACTTCCTCAGCTTAGTCCAGCTTGGTATAGTTTGTATTCTAGGATTTCACTGACACCCAGAGTTCTTTACTTTTCTTCTTATTATACGAGAGCAACAAGAAGCTAAAGCCCTATCATAAGTTTATGTCAAGTACCTCCTGAGTTTCTGGGTTTCTGGCTTCAATACAATAGATCCACCTTAATGAAAATTTTGCCCCTAACAGCAAGCTTTGTTCAATTATTCATTTATTCATTGATTTATTCATTTGTTTATTTATTTAACAATGTCTCTTGTCCTTAAAAAGCCTTGGCACCAGCCATGCTGACACGGTATGAGTTCTAGGAATTGTAAATTAGTTGCATTAATACTAACCATGTTACACTAAAGTAAACTATTTAGGCCTTCACATCTTCTGGTGATATGAGAAATGTCTAAAAATAACTTTTATAAAATATGACTCATTATAACAACAGAGACATGGTTTCAGGCACACAGACTTTCCTTCTCAACAAAAGATCTCATTTATTAAGACTATGTACCTGATTTCTCTGTATTTTAAAAGGAACAACAATAGTATCAATAATTGAAAATGTCATAAGTATAAAGAAGTTTTAGTTTGCCTTGAAATTATATTTCTACCTTAAAATGAAATGATCATAGTACAAGTTTATTTCATATTACCGCCATGGAAATGCCATTTATTCTTGGGTTAGAACATTAGGCTTAAATGAACAGGCACTGTAGCTATTTTTCCTGCAAAGAATTAAGGCACTAGATGTACTCTCACAAATAAGATAATGAATAGAATAAGTTGCCCTTGTGAAATTTATAGAGCTCAGACTTTGGGGAAATGCTTGGAGTTAAACTCATATTCTTCTAACCTTCTTTTTAAGGGATTTTAAGTATGATAGAACGAGGATTGATTCCACCAACAGCAAAGATTGCCTTTCAGAATCCACCCATTATACCCAGAGCGGCTCCTCTGCATAATTTTGATGAAGCACATAAGGTTCCAACTGCTGGTAAGACAGTGTTGCCTGATGCTTAGTTGAGAATACACAGAAATCACCTCCCACACAAATCTATTCTTCTAGTATCCAACTCTTATCTTTAATAATAGGACAAGAGGAAAGTCATAATGATTCTGAGTTTCACTTTACTGAATGAAGTAACATTAGTCTCTTTGTAGAATACCCACTGAGGCCCAGTGTTCTCTGTGCATTAGAAGGTTGGGATTTTCAAGGGGCTTGCAGCTTGGTTGGGAAAACTAGATATGATAAAGACAAATAACAATACAAAGTAGCATAGACTAAAAACCAAATGAATGTGAAAGTCTAGTGCTATAGGAGTTCGTAATAATGATTACTGAAGGGTGAAATAATAGAAGAAGACTTCAGAGAGGAGGAGACTGGATGAATAAAATAGAGAATTCAAGAAAAGCACCGATCTGGGAATCCACTGCCTAGCAACAAGTCATTTATTTTCTTTGGGTCTCAGCTTTCCAGTTATAAATGAGGGGTTTTGGTTAAATTAGTTCATCTGTTCAACAGATATCTGTTGAATGCTTGCTTTATTCGAGGTAGCATTTAGGTGCTGGGGATCCAACAGAGAATAAATCAGATAACATGCTCTCATGGTACTTAACATTTTAGTGGGAGATACAGATAATAACCAGGTAAGCAAATGAGAATTTCAGCTAGTGATAAGCACTAGAAATAAAATAAAACAAAATGGGTTAGAGAGTAATAAGTAGGTGGTTACTTTGCTTATGAGAGAAGAGTCAGTGAATGCCTCTCAGAAGATGTATGAGGCTTGTATTTAGACCTAAATGATAAGAAGGAGCCAATTACTTAAAGATCTAGGAAAGAGCATTCCAGACATAGGATAGCACAAGTACAAAAGCCTTGAGGACTAAGGAGGGAATGAGCAAGAAGGCTAGCATAGCTGGAGGGCCAAGAGCAAGGTAGAGAGAGGGAGGAAATGAGGCTGGAGAGGTAGAGAGAGAGGACATGATGTAGGCTAGAGCAGATACTATGAGTCGTTGTCCTCAATATTCATTCTTCTCTACTTCCACAGTAATCACAGTTGTGGTTGGGCACATATCAGCTTGGCTAAAGACTACATTTCCCAGGCTTCCTTTCAGCTCGTTGTGCCATATGAGCAGATTCTGGACAGTGAGAATGTAAGCAGAAGTGGAAAAGGAAACTTCTGGGCTGTGCCCTTAAGAAGGAAGGAGCATGGTTTCCCCTTTTCCTTTCCTTTCTCTTACTAGCTGGAATGCAGACATGATGGGCAAGCACTTTAGATGCCGGAAATAGAACTCCATGTTGAGTCCGGCAAAGGTACCCTGACAACCTGGAACTATTTTCCTTTTGACTCTTGTGTGAGAGAAAAATAAGCTCTTAATTTGTTTAACCCGTTCAGTATATCTTAGGTTCTTTTTAAACATCTTAGACTATACCAGAAACCAGCATGGCAGCCTTTCAAACCATGACGAGGAGTTGGATTTAATTCTAATTATAATGAGAACACACTGAAAGGCTTAAACAGGAGGATAAGGTGATCTGATTTATGTTTTAATAAGACCATTCTGACTGCTTTACAGATAATGAATCATAGGGGAGCGTGAGTGGAAGCAAGAAGACTAGTTAAAAGGCTATTGTGGTAAATCAGCGTGAGTGGAAGCAAGAAGACTAGTTAAAAGGCTAAATGTGGTAAATGATGGCGGATTTGAAGAGGATGGTATCAGTGGACATGAAGAGAAGTGAACAAATTCAGGTTATATTTTGGAAGTGGAGCCGTGAGGACTGGCTGTTGGATAGGAGCGAGGGAAAGAGAGGCATCAAGGATAAATATGTATGACTGTATGAATGAATATGTATGAATGTGCCCCAGTTCTGTATTCATTCTACTGTTGGTGGGAGTTTCAGTGGTTTATACTATAGAACAATTAGGAATAATACTACTATGAACATTCTTGTACGTCTTTTAATGCACATATGTATGCATTGCTATTGGGTACATATCAAAAAGTAGAATTACTGAGTCCTAGGGTATACATATGCTCAGATTTAGTAGATATTGCCCAACAGTTCTCCAAGGTGGTTATACTGATTTATTTTCCTGCTAGCAGTAGATGAAAATTCCAGATAAAATATATCTTTGTCATCACTTGATATTTCCAGTTAGTTTGTTTTTTGATTTTAGTTATCCTAACAGGTCTGTTGTGGTATCTCTTTGGGGGTTTAATTTCTATTTCCATGATTACCAATAAATTTGAACTGTTTTTCTGATGTGTATTGGTCATTTGAGTATCTTCTTTTGTAAAGTGAGTTAAGACTTTAACCTGTTTTTTTAAAAGTGTGTTGTCTTTCTTTTTCTTAGTTATTTCTAGGAATTAGCTATATATTCTGGATACTAATCTTTTATCAGTTACGTGAATTGCAAATTGCCATGGCTTGGCATTTTATATTCCTACTGGTGTCTTTTTTTAACTTAAACTTTTGAATTTGAGATCATTATAGATTTACATGCAGTTATAAGAAATAGAGAGATCCCTTGCACTCTTTACTCATTTTTCTCAAAATAACACATTGTGAAGCTCTAGTACAACATCACAACCAGGGTATTGATATAGCCAAGATACAAAACATTTCTTTTGCCATAAGGATTTCTCATGTTGTCCTTTTATAGTCATGCCCACTTCCCTTTTCCCCCACACTCCTTTAATCCCTGGCAGCCAATAATATGTTCTCCATTTCTATAATTTTATCATTTCGAGCATGTTAGATAAATGGAGGCGTAACCTCTGGTATTGGCTTTTTACACTCAGCAAAATTCTCTAGAGAATCATCTAGGTTGTTCCTTATATTGGTCGTTTGTTCATTTTTATTGCTGACTATTATTCCATAGTACAAATGTACCACAGTTGTTAAACCATTCACCTTGTTGAAGGACATATGGATTGTTTCCAGTTTTTGGCTACTATGTATAAAACTTCTATAAACATAAATGCCCAGGAGTATAATTGATAGATCTTATGGTACTTGCACGTTAATTTCCTCTACATACATTTAGAACCACATCAGACAGTGTTATAATTTTTGTTTCAACTATCAAATATAATTTAGAAAACTCAAGAGGAAAAGGGGAGCCTATTGTTTTTATCCATATTTTTGCTTACTATATTCTTCCTTCCTGATGTTCTAAGATTCCTTCTTTTATTGTTTCCTTTCTATTTAAAGACTTTTCTTAAGCCATTCTTTTAGTGTTAGTATACTAGTGACAAATACTTTTCATTTTTTTAAATCTTATAATGTCTTGATATTCTCTTTTATTCCAAGGATATTTTCACTAGATATAAAACTCTGAGTTGACCGGTTCTTTTAGCACTAAAAAGTTATGCCACTTCCTTTTGGCCTCCATATTTTCTAATGAGAAATCCAGTTATTTTTCTCTTGCTTGCTTTCGAGACTTTTTCTCTCTTTCTTTAATGTTCAGATTTTAACTATGTCTTGAGATAGCTTTATTTGGTTTTATCCTGCTTGGGTTTGGGTCAGCTTCTTGAATCTATAGATTTGTTTGCTGCCAAATTTGGGGAGCTTTCAGCCATTATTTCTTTGAGTAGCTTTTTTCAGCTTTGCCCTCTATTTCCTCTCATTCTATGACTACTATGATATAAATTTTAGCTCTTTTGTTATAGTCCCACAGGTCCTTTAGGCTCTGTTTACTTTTTTTCCCGTTTGTTTTCTCTCTGTTGTTCAGATTGGGTAATTTCCGTTTTTTTCTATCTCGTGGTTCACTGATTCCTCTGTCTCCTTCATTCTGCTGGTGAGCTTATACATTCTGCTGGTGAGTTTTGTATTTAGGTGATTGTATTTTCGAATTTCAAAATTTCAATTTGGCTCTTTTTTATATGTTTATTTCTTTGTGGAGACTTTCTATTTCTTTGCTGAGATTTTATATTTTTCATTCGTTTCAAGTGTGTGTGTAATTGTGACAGCATTTTGATGGCTGCTTTAAAATTATGTCAGATAATTCTAAGATCTCTGTCATCTCAGTGTTGGTATCTATTTATTGTCTTTTTTCATTCAGTTTGAGATTTTTCTGGTTCTTGGCATGGTTAGTGATATTCAGTAGAAACTTTGACATTTTGCATTATGTTATGAGACTCTAATTCTCATTTAAATCTGTTTTAGGCACTCCCACTGAACCCCTATTTATTCCCTATGAATTTGAGAAATAAGTCAATTAGCTGTAACATATCACACTGGTTATGTATTATTGAATTTCATTTGCAAATATTTTGTTGACCATTTTTGTTCATGTGTGAAGCTGGCCTAAATTTTCCCTTTTCTGTAATGTTTTCGTTAGGTTTTAGTATCGAGGTTAGCTTTGCCTCAACTTTTATGCTGATTACTGTTACTAAGACTTCCAACAGGATGTTGAATAAAAGTGATAAAAGTGAATAGCCTTGACTTGTTCTTGACCTTCAGGAAAATGCTTTTTGCTTTTCACTGTTGAGTATGATGTTAGCTGTGGGTTTGTCATATATGGCCTTTATTATGTTGAGTTATGTTCTTTCTATTACCACTTTGCTGAGAATTTTTATCATAAGAAGATGCTGGATTTCGTCAAACATAGTTGATTAATTTTTGACAAAGGTACAAAGGTAGTTCAATGGAGAAAAAGATAATCTTTTCAACCAGTGGTGCTAGAGCAATTGAAGACAGATGTATATAGAATCTTGACCCATACCTTGCACCATATACAAAAATTTACCCAAAATGGATTGTAGAAATAAATATAAAACCTAAAACTAGAAAACTTTTAGAATAAAACAAAGGGAGAAAAATTTTTCCTTGGGTTAGGCAAAGATTTCTTAGATACTACACCAAAAGCATAATTTATGAGAAAAAAACATACTGAACTTCATCAAATTTAAACTTCTCCCATTTGAAAGCCAATATTAAAAAATGAAAAGAAAAGCTACAGGTTGGAAGTTAATAGTTCAAAGCACATACTTAACAAATAATTTTTATCCAGAAAATATAAAGAATTCTCAAAACTCAGTAATAAGAAAACAAGCAATCCAATAACATAATGGACAAAAATGTTGAACAGATATTTTATCAAAAAATATATGTGGATGGTTAATAGATACATGAATATTTAACATCATTAGTCACTAGAGAAATATAAATTAAGACAAATTTTAATAAATTTTTAAGACAATTGAAATCATACCAAGCTTCTTTTCTGACCACAATGGTATGAAACTAGAAATCAATTGCAAGAGGAAAACTGGAAAATTCACAAATGTGTACAGATTAAACAACATGCTCCTGAAAAACCAATGAGTCAAAGGATAAATCAAATTTTCCTTTTGACCAATGAAACACAGAATACCTTTTGACCAATGAAACACAGCATGCTAAAACATTTAAAGAAAAGTTAATACCAATCCTTCTCAAATTCCTCCAAAAAAATGGAAAAGGAGGAAACACTTCAAAACTCATTTAATAAGATAAGCATTACCCTCATATTAAAGTCAGACAAGGACACTACAAAAAAGAAAATTGCAGGCCAATATACCTGATGAACATAGGTATATGTTCAACGAAATATTTGCAAACTGAATTTGACAGCATATTAAAAGGATTATACGCCATGACTAAGTGGGATTTATTCCTGGGATTCAAGGATGGTTCAACATATGCAAATCAATAAATATGATACATGTTAACAAAATTAAGGATGAAAATCATATCATCTCAACAGATGCAGAAAAAGCATTTGGCAAAATTCAACATACTTTCATGATAAAAACTCTTAACAAATTGGATATAGAAGGAATGAAAGGTCTGTAACTGAAAACAACAAAATATTGATGAAAGAAATTGAAGAAGACACAAATAAATTGAAAGATATTCCATGTTGGAAAACTTACTATTGTTAAAATAGCTATACTACCCAAAGCAATCTACTGACTCAGTGCAATCCCTGTTATAATTCCAAAGGCTTTTTTTTTTTTCACAGAAACAGAAAAAAAAATCCTAATATTCATATGGAACCACAAGAGACCCTAAATAACAAAAGCAGTCTTGAGAAAGAAGGACAAAGCTGGAGGCATCACATTTCTTGATTCCAGACTATATTACAAAACTATAGTAATTGAAACAGTATGGTTTTGGCACAAAAACAGACACATATATCAATAGAACATAATAGAAAGCCTAGAAATAAACCCATATTTTTATGATCAATTAATTTTTGACAAAGGGTCCAAGAATATACCATAGGAAAAGAATAATCTCTTCAATAAATGATGTTGGGAAAATTGGACGGCCACATTAAAAAGAACAAAACTGGACCCCATCTTATATCATATACAAATATCAACTCAAAATTGATTAAAGATTTGAACATGAGTTCTAAAACTTTAAAACTCCTAGAAGAAAGCATAAGAGGTAAGCTCTTGGCAATAATTTTTTGACATTGGTCTTGGTAATAACTTTTTTGGATTTGGCAACAAAAATAAAAATAAACAGGTGAGCCTACATCAGACTAAAACACTGAGGCACAGCAAAAGGAAACCATCAACAAAATGAAAAGGCATCCTATGGATGGAATAAAATATGTGCAGACCACTATCCAATAAAGGGTTAACATACAAAATATGCAAAAATCTCATACAACTCAATAGCAAAATAATAAATATCGTAATTAAAAAATGGTCCAATAACCTGAACAGACATTTTTCTCCAAAGAATACAAACAAATAGCCAATAGGTACATGAAAAAGTACTCAGCATCACTAATCAACGAGGAATTGCAAATTAAAACCACAATGAGATAACACCTCATACCTGTTAGAATTGCTATCATCAAAAAGACAGCAAGGATATGCTGAAAAGGGAATCATTGTACACTGATGGTGGAAATGTAAACTGGTAAAGCCCCTATGGAAAACACTATGGGGGTTCCTCAAGAAATTAAAAGGAGAACTACCATAAAATCTAACAATTCCACTCCTGGGTATATATCTAAAGAAAAATAATACATTATCTTGAGAGATATCTGACCTTATGTTCACTGGAGCATTATTCACAGTAGCCAAGATATGGGCACAACTTAAGTGTCTGTCGATAGATGAATGGATAAAGAAAATGTGATATATATAGATATAGGTATAAATATTGATATATGTAATGGAATATTATTGAGCCTTAAAAAAAAAAGGAGATCCTACCATTTGCAATAATGTAGCTGAACCTAGAGGGCATTATGCTAAGTGAAATAAGCAAGACAGAGAAAGACAAATACTGCATTGTATCACTTAAATGTAGAATCTAAAAAAAAAAAAAAAAAAAAAGTCAAACTCATAGAAACAAGAGAGTAGATAAGTGGTTGCCAGGGGCTTAGAGTGGTGGGGGACATAGACATAGGTACAAAGTTGGAAAAAGGGTGCACACTTTCAACTATAAGATGAATAATGTCTGAGGATCTCATGTAAAACATAATGACTATAGTTTATAGTTGATAACACTGTATTGTATATTGAAATTTTCTAAGATAGTAGAACTTAAATATTCTCACTAATAAAAAATAGATAAATATGTGAGGTGATGGATGTGCTAATTAACTAGATGGAGAGAATCCTTTCATAATGTATATACATATATCAAATCATCAAAATGTACACTTAAAATGTCTTACCATTTTGTCAATTATACCTCAACAAAGCTGAAATTTAAAAAAGAAGGCACAAATAAGTAATGATTACATGAAGATAGATACTGCAGATATGTAGACTATTTTTAAAATCATAGTACAGTAACTTTATACCAACATATTTTTTTAATGAAATAAAAATTTTCCTAGAAAAATCTAAATTGCCAAAATTAACTCAAGAAAAAATAAGAAATGTAAAGAAAATAATTTCATTAGATAATTTGAATTGGTAATCAAAAATATCTGTCTTAAACAGACACGTGGACATGTGCATACATGTACACACACGAAAATATACTGGAGGAAAAAAGGCTTCAGGCCTGTTATAGGCAAGTTTTATCAACTTTAAAGGATCAGGTAATTCTTATTTTATACTATTCCATAGGAAGAGAAAAGAAGGAAAACTTACCAACTAATTTTATGAAACTACTATAACTTGGATATCAAACTAGATGAGGACAGTGCAAAAAAAAATAGAGATCAATCTCAGCAACATAGAGGCAAACATTCTAAGTAAAAGTTAGCAGTATTTTCTTTTACATTTATCATGATCAAGGAAGAATGTAATGAGACTCAATATTAGAGAAATCTAATAATATATTTCACCACATTAACAGATTAAAAAAGAAAAAAATGGTCATTTCAATATATGCCAAAATGAGAAAAAAATGATTCAATACAGTTCAACATTAACGATAAAGGGGAAAAACACCTGTGGGTAGAGTAGAAGTGAATTTTCTGAACCTGATTATTATCTTCAACCAAAACCCCAGAGTAAACAATATTCTTAGTAGAGAAACTTTAGAAGCATTGTTTCTCCACTAAAAGCAGAGACAGTTCAAGGATGACCACTGCTGCCACCACTACTGAACATTGTCCTTGAGACCCTAGCGCATGCAATAAAACAAGAATGGAGAGAGGGAGGGGTACCAGTCAGGAATACAAACGTGACTGCAAATGTTAGCAACCCTAACTACCAATGGCTTAAACGATGAGGTTCATATGCCTCACACATAAGACATTAAGAAGTAGACAGTCTAGGGCTGGTGGTGCTGATCAACAGGGTTGTAAGGGCTTTCTTTCTGCTTCACACCCCTAATTTTGTTTGATTTCATCCTCATGCTTCCCACCTTTGGCTCTAAGATGTGTCCTGCAGATCTAGGCCTTAATGTACATATTGTAGGCAAGAAGAGGGGAAAATAGTAGTACCAGTCTCTTCCCAGAGGCTCCTGGATGGACTTCCCCTTACAACTCACTGGTCACATAACCACCATTAGCTACAAGAAATGCTGAAAACATAAATGTCCAGAGATAGGGTTAGGGTTAAGATTTGAGACATATTTATGTCATGTACTTAGTTAAAGTTATGCTTGGTCTAAGACTTTCACGAAAACTATTCTCTGTTGGCTATTAAATATATTTAATATTCAGGGTATACTTAAACTAAAATGTTATTTTTTGTCGATCTAAAATTAAAATTTAACTATGTGTCTTTTAAAAAATTTTTTTAGCTAAATCTGGCACCCCTAGGAGCTGGGCATGTTGTTGGGGTCCTAACATTAGCAAGGAAGAAAAGAGAATGGCTACTTGGCAGGCACATATCAATAACTGCCACAGAAGCATACAGGTTTTTCCAGAAAGACAAGAATTTTTTTCCCTGTGACATTAACTTTGGCAAAATTTATCATACAGCTTTTTCCAGAAAGGAAATTGAGTAGCAAAATTTGCAGTGCCTTTGGATATAGTTTTGTTAAAGATGCAGACACATTCTTTAAAGACATGCATCACATAAATCCAAGGCTATGTGAAGTTATAATTTAGTAATAGAATTTTTGCAGGTAACTAAGAAAAACTAAAAATATTTTTTTTAGAGATGCCATTAACTATGGATTATCCATGTGAAATTACAAATCTTTGAGATCTTTATCTTACCAAATTTCATTACTATTTTACTAAAATCCTTTTTTAAATTATGCCCACTTAAAAACTTGCCAGCTGCTATTTTGTTTCAACATGGGAACCTAACCATCTCATTTGGCTGCAGAAACCTGAAATTTAAAATGTACTGAGCCTGCAGATCCAGGAACAACAGGCTTTATGGGTGACTCTGTATATTCAAAGCAGCCTTGGATACAAGGTGTGGACTGGCTTTCAGAAGTGGTAGAGCCAAGTCCAAGTGGACCACAGGTCAGAAGAGCACAGAGGTCAAGGCAAAACCATGTAGGCTTAAAACAGAGTCTTCATACACTATTGCCAAACTGCCCACACTCAGAGAAGGTGGTGGGCACTCTCGTAGTCAGGGAGGCTAGCTGGAAGCCAGGGAAATCAGAAAAGTGGTAAAACTGGGTTAGTCAGATACAACAAACAAATCCCCTTTGTGGAGGTGATTGTTAGTGATAAGAGTCTGGAATTCCTGCTACTTTTTAAGAGATGGCTGAAGATATTTCTTATAGCCCACTTGAGGCAATGTGAGCGAACTGAGCCCTTAGGTGGGATTCTAAATTGTATACTAATGTGCTGCTGTATTTGATCTGTCAGTTTTAAGATTGTTGCTATAGAACTGACAGAAAAGGGGTGGAAAAGAAAGTGAGTTGAAAAAGCTTCATTTCTTTGACTCAATTAATTATTTGTTGACTCAAATAAATTATTTGTTCTCTTTCTCGCAAAGAGTAGTGTAAAGATTTTTCACCCCTGAGAATGTCAGGCTGTTTGTAAAGGGCAGTTGAGTTTTATGCCAGGCAACAGGAGGGATGTGATTTCTCTCCCAAGAATTGTCTAGCATGTAGGCTACGTGCTACACATGGACTAGATGCTATAGACTAGATATGTTCTCCCAAAATTTTTTTGCCTATAGATTTAATTAATTTCAAAAAAAAAAAATTTACTGTGTTTTTCACTTGTATTATTTCCCCAAGCCATTTAAATTCTTTAGAATCATCTTTTTAAATGACTATATGATAGAATAGTCCATCATACTTAGTTATATTAATTTACCTTTTAAATGAACTTGGGGAATACGGCTATTTAAAGAAATCTTACAATGAAACATTTTAAAAGACACATATTACTCTCTAATTTTCCTGCTTTTAAAATTTGCCTTTTCACCTAGACAGTTTGCAGAAGCTGACCTTATATTCTCACGGAGCTATTGTTCTCCCATGCTTTTTGCTTTTTATCTGAAGCCAATGATCACATATGTTTCACTTAATTGTCACAGAGAAGACTCAGTGAATAGTCAATGGGTGACAAAGCCATTTGACTTTCAAGGTGCAAATCCAATAGTGCTAACTCAATGACTCAGCCTCTCTTTCTGGAAGAAGTAACTTTCCACCATCTCCATCCACAGCGCCTTTTGCTTCAACTGAGAAACCACAGCTGATTCCAGAAGAAGTGAAGCTCTCTCCCAAGAAACAAAGATCAAAGGTATTCATATTCGTAGCTAATGGAAGAAAATTGTTCTTCTTCATAATATTCTCAGTGAGATTTTTGGTTATACGCATGTTATAGTATTGAACATTTCACATAGAAATAAATACTACCTCAGCTGTTGCTGGAATGAGTTTGATTTCACAAAGTAAACTCCACTATGACGATATCAGTGGGGTCTAAAAAGTTCAATCATGCCAAATTATTGAGCGATTAAATGATTGGGTTAACCTATACCGCTAGCTGGTCAAGAGTCCAAGAGTCCAGAATATAACAGCTATTGCTTTATGCCCAAATTTGTGTTGCATAGGGTATGTTATTGTGAGGTTTGTTGTATTTCATTTGTCTTTAAGCATAGGATGAAAAAGCAAGCTCTCTAGCTTTGGATGGAGAAGGAGAAGGCATTTCATATTTTCTAATATTAAGACCTCACAGTACAATATATTCATCCTCATGGAGATGCTCCTGGTTTAAAGATGCTGGATTTTCGTAGCTTGCTTCTTATGTTTATGAGCCACAGACAGACTAGTGATAATTGAAACTTTTCACCACAGAAAGGAGACAGCTGGCAGTCTCTTTTTCTGGGCTTTCCCTATGTGGTCATGTCTACAGCTGCTCCCATTAAAAAAAAAAAAAAAAAAAAAAAGACAGAGGAATTGAAGAGTGGCACAGAAGAAATTAATTCTACTGTGTCTACCTCATAGACTGTTACCTGTTCTTCCAAGAGCTTCATCTTTTAATACCCGAATCTTCCTCAAGGTGTTTTCACTGTATTTGCAGCACTGGTGGGCTGATTCCTCTTAAGAGATTTCCAAGCTGTTTATGTAGCAGCATATCATGTGACATCCCAGTTGCCATGGCAAATATTTGTGTTTCATGAAAAATGTGAGTAAAAAAAAAAAAAAATCAATGTAAATGGCCAAATCCCAAGACAGATAGGCCTTCAGGCGAGCGTTTGGCCTGCACCATTATTGTTTCGAATTCAGCTGTTTAACAGGCTGTGCGAAGGCCATGGGCTAATGTGCATAATGGGAACAAGCAGGGGCACCTGTTTAAATTCTCACCGTGTTTGAGCTCTGAGATCCCAGTTTTACAGATAACGGATCTACAGGTAATATAAGGACAACTAAGTTTTAAGCAGTACGCTTAATGAATTAAAAGCTTAATTTTTTTTTTTTTGTAAATAATGATATTTTCTGAGTGTTCATTAATCCTGCTTTTAATTTCTTCTTTATTGACTTCACAAAGCTTTTCCCTACTCCTAGAGGCAGTAACATTTAAAGAGTCTTTTCTGTGGTCTCAAATTGGCACATTTCTGAATTGACGCTTCACTAGTAAATGTAATTATTCATGTATTCTGTGAAAAGTGTCCTAGCATGGAAGTGAAAAGGCTAAGAGTAAGACAGCCATATGCCTGGCCTCATGATGGAGCCAGAACAGACCTTGGATCAGCCCCTACCTACCACAGGGCAGTGTGGTGCCACACTGAGAAGCTCTTTCTTGTAAATATTTCTCCAAGGGTCACTTAGAAGGGGAATTTGGCATCTGATTATAGTTGTTTTGGTAAATATTTACTTTGTCAAACTCTTTCTCCAAAGTAAACAGGGCCTTTGGCAAGCAGACAATCATTATCTGGAGTGGGAAAGGTCTAATTATTAGCTCC
This sequence comes from Pteropus medius, assembly GCF_902729225.1. Lineage (NCBI taxonomy): Eukaryota > Metazoa > Chordata > Mammalia > Chiroptera > Pteropodidae > Pteropus > Pteropus medius. The sequence goes on along the minus strand of NW_024342473.1, from coordinate 11,393,065 downwards.
TGCCTGCATGGAAAGAGGGAACAGGCTGGCCCAGCGGGAAAAGCTGGGGAAGTGGGGGGAGGAGAGGGTGGGAGCCTGGGCCTTCTATTTGTTTTGTAAAATTGCCCATAAGAATCATTTTGATTTAAACTGTGTTTCATTCTTTATTGTAGGGAAAGGGCAAAAGGTCAAGAGGACACCGTGATAAGAAGGTCTGTAATTTGTGTGACTAGTTGAAATTTGGGATCTGTCACCTGATGTCCCTTCCTTTTGCTGCAGGGTAAAAGTATGGGAGGCAGATTTGCAGCTGGACACAGCAACAAAAGTTCTTTTGCTCTTCTTTTATAAAAGAAATTGCATCATATTTTCAGGAAAAAAAGTATGGTTCATTTAAAGTGGAAAACCATTGTTTTCCTCTTTTGGGACTGAATTACTTCTCGGGCTTCGGTCCAAAAAGCGATTTCGCATACTCGAAATTTGGCTGAATCACATCAGTCTTCAACCTCAATCTAAGATTTTCATCTCTTAAAAGTACGCTTCAAGCGAAATTAAATGTAAAAAAAATTCAGTTGTTCCCCAGCATGTGTATGCACGGGTGTGTGTGTGTGTCTGTGAGTGTGTATTCATACACACATGCACACGTGCACACACACATTGTATATATGACATAATAGGTAAGGGTATGAGATTTAGAGCCAAGCTGACTAAAACAAATAAGGTAACAAAACACGGAAAAATGAAATAGTCTCTATGATGCAGCAAGTACATGCCGGCCAGAAACATCCCATGGGGCCATGCATGGGGAAATGAAAGCTCTGAACTTGAAGTAGGAAAGAGCTAGATTCTGCTCTTACTAATAGAGGAACTTTGAGCAAGTCACTTAGATTCTCTGTGCTTCCCTTTCTTCCTCTGACAAATGGGAATGACACCACCTTTCTCAGAGGGTTGCTGTGAGGGTCAGAGGAGTTAATGTCACGTGTGAAAATGCTTCGGAACTATAAAGCACTTGTTATAATTCATTGGTCTATTTTTAAGAGCATCTTCTAGGCATCCTTTTTTCAGTGATCTTTTAGTAAGAATTTCAGAGGGAGCTTAGCCACCCCTTTTCAAGAAAAGAGAACTCAACTTCGAGGTCTCCTTATACTTTTGAATAGCTGTGACTAAGCGGGCTGTATTTACAGCAATGATTGCATACAGTGCTGAACCCAGACAAATTCTCCTAGGTAAAGTAATCAATACCATTAGATCTTTCCTTTAGCTTCCTTGACTTCTTGCTGTAAGGAAATTGTGAGCTTGCTCCCGCATTTTAAATAGAATGTGCTTTAGATATACGAAGGCATTATTTATTTGGAATGTTTGTAACAGCTAATTTTGAATGAGCATCTTTCTAGGGCATGGCACTAAACACCTTTCATACCCACTGAATGCTCATAGCAGCTCCCGAACCTCTTGTGCTGTCATTGTCCCCAGGCCCCCACAGCTGGTAAAGGGCTGTGAAGGAACCAGATGACAGAGTGAAGTTTCAGAGTCTGTGCCCTCTCCACATTCCAGGTGATAAACAATTCTCACACAGTTAGGGCATTGTTCCTAACGCTTTACACGGCATATCTCATTTTCACAACATCTTTGGGCAGCAGGTACTATTAGTCTCGTTTTACTGGGAGAACCTGGATACCGAGAGGTGAAGGTCATTCAACTACTAAGAATACAAAACTGGACTATGTGACTGCCAGAGCCCCAAAGCGGTAGAAATTTTGAAAAATTTCAATCATTTTCGATGGGAATCTTTCTAAAAGATATCTCTGCTTTCCTAATGTATTTTGACATTTCTTCTATCCAATATTAGGTATGCATATAACCAGTTTCTGTGTCCTTTTTCGTTTGTTTCCTTCGCTATCAGGACAGCGGGTGTCACCTCTGCTATCACATCTGCTTTTTCTTTGGCTCTGATTTTAACAGCCTTTCCTGTCTGCTAGATCAGTTAAACAAATAACCAAAACTCAAGAAGTGGAATGATAAATTTGAGACAGTCAGGGTCTACACAGGATTTAAGGAATAAAATAATAAATGATAGTAGAGTTTGTAGTAATTTCAAGACATCCAAGAACTAAATTTTCAGGAATTTAGTTTAAAGGTTTGAATTCACTAATATGGCCTCTCTCAGCAAATAAATCTTTTTATTATCTGAAGGCAGGCATGTTAACCACTATGTTAAGATCCACTTAATGAATATTTGGATAATAAAAAATCTATCTTATGGGTAAAATAGGCAAACAAACAAATATACCTATTAGATATAGGGATTCAGGTTAAATTCATGAGTGTGTTTGCTTCTGGGGATGGGGGAGGGAGAGGAATGGGCTAACAAGAAATATAGAAAAAAAATATAGAGGACTTCAATTGTACCTAATGTGTTGTTTCTTTTATTTAAATATATAAATATATGAATAATTTGAATACATTTAAATTTTATATTATAGTATAAATATAATTATAAATATATCGTGTACTATATTTTTAAATATTAAAATTTTAAATATGTATTTTTTGTCTTCTCTGCTTCATATATATCATATATATGATACATATATATGATACATATTCTGTATTATTTAACACAGTATAATATAATTCATGCTTATAGAGATCTTCCTGGTTTAAAGGTGCTAGACTTCGTAGCTTGCTTTCTTATGTTTCTGATCACATACACACACACGCACACACACACATACACACACACACATATGTATAAATAACAAAAAGGACAAAAGATTAACATGTGTTCATGGTAGTTTTTTTTAATATTAATCTCTATATTTTTCTGTATTTTCAAGACTTTTTCCAAATAAAAAAATAAAAAGATAAAAGAAAATCTTATTTCCTAAGCCATACCTCTATTGTAAAATTTTCTTTGGTATAGATAGACCAAAGGTTTGGGTGATTACATTTTACTGTCAAATTTGGGGTCTTGCTTCTCTTAGTCATTTTGTTATATTGTTGCTTTCTTTAGTATTTTTCCCAACATATATTCTTAATCTTCCTGTTAGAAAACTGTGATTATTTTATTGGTAAGACAGCTGAACTATTTTAATCAAGCAACATGTGTGATATTGAACATATCACTACTCCTATCTAGTCTTACTCCTCCACCTGCATAAGGAGCTTAGACAAGATCAATGTTTTTAAGGAGCTTACAAATAGCCTACAAGGCTCACCCTAACTCCCCCAGGATAGAGAGAAAAGCAGAAATTCTCAACAGCTGGAACTCTAGGCCCGTCACCCCCACAGCTGCTGTGTTAACTGTTTTACCTCTTTACCATCAAATTATATTGTTTCTGAACAGTGTTCCAGGCTTAAAAACATATATTTTGAAAGGCACCACGTGATGTCTAGTAGCAGCTTCGGCTTCAGCATGTCATGTCTAGTGAAGGAATAAGCTACCTCTTGAAGAGTGCAGAGTGCCTCCATGGTCGGCTTTGTGCTTCTAGCACAACCCAGTCTTCTTTCTTGTCTTGCCCTATTATAGCATTCAACAGAATAAGGTCACACTATGACAAGAATTAGAGCTCTGCAACCTGAGATACAAGATGAGATTCAAAAGGAAATCCAAGGCTATTTTTTTCTCTTTTAAACTTACTTTCCCTCATGAAACTTCATTTATCATCTTAAAGTAAGAATAGAAAAAAATCTGAAAACAAGAAAAACTGTGGAATCTCTTAAAACCATTTTCCATTTTCTCTAATGCATTAGAAATTGTCACCCTTACCTATGCTGTTTTGCTATGAAACTTTTGAAGTGAATTAAAATCATACAGTTTTGTTTGTAAAACATGCTTCTCTTGCATGAAGTAGTTGACAAGGAAAAATTTATAAAATTGTTTTTGCTTCTCTTCCTAGCATCATCTAACTGTACATTTTTATTGCATGTGATTAACAATTGTATGTATATACACCAGAAAAAAAGCTTAAATTATCATTAAGCCACAAAAAGAAATCTTTACATTTTTAACTTATATCTTTTGTTTATCAAATTATGATCTGATCATTCATAGAACAGTTGGAAATTTCAGAAAGGAGGAAAAAATGCCAAAGTATGCAAGAAAAAAATCCCCGTAATATCACAACAATCAGGCATTATTTAAGCTTTTGCATATCGCTGGGTTGGGGTCATACTATATATTCAACTGTGATTTTACTCTTTTCACCTGACGATTTATTATAAGTCTTTACATATATGATTTGAAACTCTTTAAAAAACATATTAATGACTATGTACTATTCTGTCTTAAAGATAAACCATAATTTTCTTAGTCATTTTCACATTGTTTGACATTAAATTATAAATGACAAATTATTATTACTATTATTATTATTATTATTATTATTATTATTAAGTCATGAAGTCACTTCTGGTTTTTCTGTTGTAAATAAAACTACCATGAATATCTTTCACATTTGTACATAAATCTTTGTATTTAGACAAAGGCTTGGTGATAGAACACTTTAGTCAAAGGGTATGAACATTTTCAGATCCAAGTAGCCAAACTTTCTATTAGTACTCCAAAGTTCAAGCTGTGAGTCTGCAAATGAGTTGTATGTTCATAGAACAGCTTTGTGCTCTAAACCCAGCCCAAAGTGGCTATGAGCTTGAATTTTACTATTCATTCATTCATTCATTCAACTAATCTTTATTGAGATTTGACCATGTGCCAGGCAGTGTTCTAGGCACTAGGGATACAGCAGTGGACAGAACAAGCCAAGTCTTTGCCTTCTTGGGACTTATATTCTAGTGAGGGAAGCAGAAAATAAACAGATACTTAATATAATGTCAGGTAGTAACAAGTGCTGTGAATTAAAATAAAGCAGAATACATATGTAGATATAGAGGGTATAACAAGGTTGGGTATTATAAGAATCTGTAAGTGTTCTTTAGTGATCTGTGATCGACAGACTTGCTATACACACAATTTTCCTCAGAAAAATCGTATCTCAAGTTTTACTTTGGAAATAGTAGAGGTGCTTTTCAAAGCTTGCTCTTTTTCCTTTGCCTATAGAGAAAATGATGATGTGTCTTTTCTCAGGAAACTAGGAATCCAGGATGCTTTTGATGCCCATCCTGTCAGGTGTCCTGTACATATCCCCAGCAGGTTCCACCCATCAATTATAATTGTCCCAAGTGGTCTTTAACTATGTCACATTCTCTCAGAGAATATTAGAAGAGCAGCAGAAAAGATGAAATCAATGCAGCAGTAAAATTAAATGTGTCTCTAGAAAAGGAAATTTCACATTTGACTGAAAATATACTCCATCTATTTAAAAAATTTTTCTGATTTTGTTCTGTTTGATCTTCAACCAGAATGGGATCCGTTGAATGTTTTTGTTCTGCAAGAATGCATTTAGGGTGGGAATTTTTTCTTCTCAAGAAGTGTTTCAGAGTTCAGAAAGACTCATTTGCATAAAGATACCTTTCAAAGCAATTGTAGAAATTATCCCTAGAGATTTGCTGCTGATTTAGGTGGCCTGCACACTCAGCTCTCTTCTATTATATGTCTCTACTCAATGAGTTCTCTATTTTTGCCTTTTATTCTCTTTATAAAGGTTAAAGGCTCCCACTCTCACTTTTAATGGGCACTTAAGGCTTATGCAGTTCCTGGGTCCTATGAACTGAGAACTGTCTTGCTGATTTGCACACCCCAAAATACTGGAATATCACTCTTTGAGGCTCTCTCCCCCTGAACACCTTTACAGCTCTTCCTCTATTGTGGTTTGTAAGTTGCTAGAAAGAGCTTCCTATCTTAAAAATAGAATAAGAAAAAAAATCTCTGGGTCCTTTTCATGGTACATAAAGAGATGTTTGCCTTTGATTTGACGGCTTGACTAGCTCCAAGAGTTTATTAAATAGCAGATACTCCTGGAGGGGTGACATTTTAAGTCAAAGGGACAGAGGATGTCAAAATTAGAAGCGCTCTGAGTGACCCCTTAATGGAAACTGAAAGCCCACGAAAGTGACTTCCCAAGGCCACAGAGGGAGGTGGTGACAGACTAGGTCCCAGGGCTTCTCGCTTCAAATCCATCACTTTTCTACCAGGCCATGGCTCATTAGTATGTTCATAGAGGTTAGTTTAACAGATTGCTTTCCAAATAAGAAAGGAACAACAGGTCAAGGCCACATTGGCTCTGATGTAGGAGATGGTGAAAGGAAGGCTGAGCAAGGAGAACACAGCTTGGTAAGGGGCTATGTGGGAAGTTCTGGACAATTAGGGCTGTGGGCATTGGTGGTGTACATATAAGGAATAGCAGCTAGCTCTGTGATCTTGGGCAAGTCACTTAACTTCTCTCAGCCTCAGTGTCCTCACCTATGGTAATAACCTTATGGACTGGAGATGAGGCATTGTGAAAGATTCTTTATACATATTATGCTCATCACAGCAACTCTACAGAGACCTCTCATTTTTACAGATGAGAAACATTTAGGTTCAGAGAGGATGTTGTGTGTTAGCTCAGGCTGCCATAACAAAATACCATAGAATGGGTGGCCTAAATAATAAATATTTATATCTTGCAGTTCTGGAAACTGGAAGTCCAAGGTCAAAATGCCAGTGAGGTTGGGTTCTGGTGAGAGCTCTCTTCCTGGTTTGCAAATGGCCACCTTCTTGCTGCATCTTCACATGGTAGAGAGAGAGATCATCTCTCTTTTACCACTGATCTCATCATGAAGGCTCCACTCTCATGACTTAATTACCTCTCAAAGGCCCCACCTCCAAATATCATCACACTGGGGATTAGGGCTTCAACATATGAATTTTATGGGTATACATTCAGTGCATGGTAGATGATAATTTGCCATGTATGTAGCAGATAGTGACAGAGCATAGACTTGATCCAAGGTTAGTAAGATTTCAGGGCCAAGGCTCATTTCTCTGGGCCCATTACAGCCTATTGAGTAAAAGGCAAGGCCAGTGACCTTCAAGATCCTTCATGCTTTAAAATTCAGGATCATGGTTATGCTGAGTCTCTGAATCCTGCTTAGGTCAGCTAATATCTAAATATTGTATATATCTTTCTAACAATTTTAGCAAGCTGAGATCTTGACATCTGTTCTGTACAAAGCTTAACACATTATGAATCCTCAACAAATATTAAAGAACAGGCCTGACAAATGATACCCCTGGTCTTCAGAGAATAATGAAGACTCGTCTCTGAGAGTCATTCCACTTAAACTTTGAACTAAGCGCTCACTTAGAGCTATAATGGCAGGAGGAAGTTTGTCTTTTTCACACAATGGAATTGCCTACACTAATTACTAATGCATACGATTGAGAGTCTGAGAAACTGAACATCAGCTTATAGATTCAAAAGCGATGTAGTCTATCCTTCTAGGTAAGTCATTCTTTAAATCAAATCTAAATCCATGTTGGATTATCCTGAATACTTGGATTCACCACCAGGAGATCTTGGTTATATCTGATTTGGAGATCCTTGGCTATGGTTTAATCCTATATCCACACACTGTCCACATGAATAAAAATAAAAATATTTTTCATAATGACATTCAGGTTAGAAATACATGCCTTTTATTTTCTGAAATTTTTCTTTGTGGCACTTATTTCTAAATTTTATAAGGTCATACTGGGCCTGTCTTTTTTGCTTCACATCTGTAGACTTACTGACATGCGTAATCATCATCCTGCCATCCTGCTTTTTGTTTTAGATTTAGAATTTTCCCGAAATAACTGCTCTAGAAACTCTCAAAGTTACCTAATTAGTGATTACACTTTGCAAATGAAGAAGAACATTTCCCAGCTAGTTGACTCGGTTAGTTAGAGCAGGTTGCTAATAATTAGGCCGTGGCCACAAGTTTGGGCTCTGTGTGGGCCAAACAGAAGGAAACAATGTGACTGCTGAGCTAGTGACATCACATTGGGAGTACAGCACATCTTAAACCAAAAAGATAGGAGGGAAGGAGGGTGGGAGAAAGGGAGGAAGAAGAGAAAAGGAAAGAGGAAGAAGAAAAGAAGAGAAGGAGGGAGGGGAGAAGAAGAAAGGGAGAGGGAGAGGAGGAGGGAGAAGGAAGGAAGGAAGGAAAGGAAGGAAAAGGAAGGAAAGGGAGGAGAGGGAGGGGAGGAGGAGGAGGGGGAGGGGAGGGGAAGGAAGGGAGGAAGGAAGGGAAGGAAGAAGGAGGTGTGTGATTCAGTTCATGGAGATAAATGGTAAAGGAAGAATAACAGAAGGAACCAGAATCTGAAACATGGCATGACCTTTAATCAGGGCTCTTATTCCTAGCAGGCTGTGAAACAGCTTTGTCTCTACCTGCTCAATGGATCTCACAATGCTGATGCACTGCTTTAATTTGGGAAGCCTTTCTCTTGAGAGACATGTCTTTTCTTGCTCTAAGTCTAAAGTGCTCCCAAGTGTGGCATTCTCCATGACAGATGTACTACAGTTATGCTTTAGCTGACTCCAAACCCATAGCTTCCCTGTGCCTGAGTGGTCTATTTGATGTCCAAGAGTGTGTTTCCTTTGAGAGCTGGTCTTTACTAGAATATTATCCAGGAAGGTAAGGGAGTATAATCCCTTTGTTCTAAAAGAGCCACTGTTACATTCGGTAGCCCCACACTCACCCCACTTTTATTCTTTCAAAAAGTCTTAAATGCATTTGCTGATATATGTAAATGCCCTAGATCTACTCCATGGAAAGCCACTGTCCAGGAGAGACTTAAGAGTCCTCCCCTTTCAAAAACTTCTCCAAGGTTGCTCCGGTTTCATAGATGGTCCCAATTCCATATGACCCTATAAAGAAAGGAATTTCAAAAATATTTTAACATTTCCAAGGACACCAGAGTCTTTGGCAAATCTCCTGTCCATAGCTGTACTTCTTATAGGAGTCTCAAAGTCTTGTTGACAGAATCAAACATGTGACTGGCAGAACCAGCCAGCTCCATACATGCCCATCTGTGATTATATTGTGTGTCTGTTTCTCACTGATGAAGCACTGTCATCCTTCTCTGAATTCTGACCTTCCCATCATCAGAATCCATTCTTGAAAGCAGGCAGAAATGTAGCCACGGGCCGTTTCTGTTGGAGCATGTGCCACTTGTCTTCTACCAGGAGTCGCAGCTCCTCTTGCTAGCACTTATGCTAAAAGAGGTGTTACTTCTCTAATTCTCTCTTCCCACCTGAAAAGAGGGTATTTATTCCATTTACCAAACAGGTTGCATTCTCTCTTGGCACCTCGATTAGATCAGAAAGGACTAGAGTCTTGGAAAGAAGGCTTTTTTCCATCGTTCTTATGCCTATAACAACTCTTAAAGATATATAAAAGCTCACTGTTATTTAAAGTCTGCTTCTACACTTCAAGGAAATTACCTCTTTTGGACTTAACACTTGCTTTTTGGTGTTTTTACTCGCAGTGACATAATTCCACTGCCTGAACTCTAAGAAAGAAAAAGAATGTGAAGAGTTTTTTTAAATTTTTAGTGTTTATTTATTGTTCTTTTATTGTAAATATAGCTCTTGGCTTTCTTTTCTCATAGATAGCTTTCTGCCCTAAATCTGTGAGTTAATATCAGTAAATATTTGTTTAATAAAGACAAAGCATGAACAATCTAACAGTAATACTCAACACAGAGCTGTGGCATAATAAGTTATTGATAAATTAACTGGGTCATTTTTTCTTTGAGTTCGGTGAAAACTCTTCAAAATGCAGAAAGTGGTATAATTTTACAACTTTGTAAAGATAGCCTTATACATCTGACAATGTTGACATATTGAAGACAATGTGTTCATTAAGTCCCTAGGCAAGAAACAATCAGCACAGTAGGTTGATACTTGCCTTACAGAGGAGAAGACAGGGCCCGAAACATCTATGCCCTCTCTCACCCGCGCCCAGGCCAGTAGGAATATTTGCAACACAGGCCACTGTCTATTTTTCTAGTGCAACAGGTTTTGGTAATGAAATATAGTGGTTTCACAGTGGACACAGACAACAAAATTTCCTTTTTTTAAAAAAGGGGTATGTGTAACATGTATCGCTGTTATCCAAATCTCTTCTAGTTTTATTTTTAATAGCATTTATTCACTTTTTTTCAAAAAGTATAAAGAACCCCTCTTGACATTTAAAATAAAAGTAGTATATTTTCATGACTTAAAACTTCAATCAGTACAGATAGGAACAAAATGAAAAGCAAATGCTTCTTTGTTTTGCAGTCTCAGATTCCATCTACCTGGGGACAGCTCCAGATATGTCCCTAAGAAGATATCAGATTTAAGAATAAAAGAATGTGTCAAGAGAAACTTAGGAAGTGGCAATAATAATAACATACAACATAACGCTCCTTGTAAAAATCACTCCTGGATGTTAAAATGAGGTGGCAGAACTCCAAAAACGCTAAAAGCTGGTGACCTGTTAGAATGTCAGAATAGACAGGAAAGCTTTGACGAGGGTATTTTGAGTTATTATAAAGTCTACAAAGAAAGGCTTCCTCCTGTTTTTCAGGATGGGTAGATAACTTATGAACAAGAAAGCAGTGACATGCTTCCATCCAAGCATATGTAAAAAGTAAATCACAGAGATTATGGGGTCAGTTGACCACATCGAAGTGAACTACATGCAGGACTTTTATGTGATCAGTTTCCCTGAGCAATTTTATAACACTTTTATAAAAATGATAATAGCTTTGAGTGGCCTCTAAGACATTCTTTTGGTAATGAGTTTTGTGATATATACTGGCCAGACTTTCATATTATGACATGCATGTAGTAAATAAAACTAGGATCCATATTTTCCCACCATTGGGTAATAAACGATAATGTGATAGTGTGTGTTTTTTTTTAAGTGTGATTTTAATTTTTATTTTATTATTAGTTTCAAGTATACAGTACATTGGTTAGACATTTATACAGTTTATAAAACGATCCCCGTAACGGCTCGTTCTCTCCAGTATTTTTTACCCACTTGTTTAAAGTAGATTATAATTCTATTTCACCTCTGGTGATATTTTCTTTCCATAGTCCACAAAAGCCACACCCGCTTCTGGAGCTCTGAAATCACCGTGGGACTATGACTTTGTTATTTATAATGGCGTTATAGACAAAACAGCCCCAGATTTCTTAGCATTCAAGAAACATTTTAGTTTATCTTGGGGAAGTATTTTCTCTCTCTTGGAACACATCGAGAAGTTTCTCAGGGACTATGCAATACCAGAAGTCAAAATAAAAGGGAACAATCTGGTAGCCCTTCTTCCAGAGTTTGAGCTGAAGAATAAACTTACAAGATATGACCTTCTCTCAGTGTCAGAGAACCCAGTTCACATCCAAAAGATGTTAAACCTTCCAGGGCAAAGGTACAAGGGCCAAGATGGACTGTATAAGGCTGCCAGCAAGATCCAAGCCACATGGAAATGCTACAAAGCAAGAAAATTTTTCCTCATGTTTCGCCAGCACAAGTGGGCGTCAGGTGTGATCACCATTGCATGGCTCTTACATTGCCATAAGGCCCGACTGAAGAAGATCCTGGAGGAATCACGTGAAAGACACCTGCAGAATTTCCGCATCCGAGCCAAGGTACACAACGCTGCCAGCTGTTAAAGCAGACCTCTTTTTCTAAACATTTCTTGCTTGAACGATTGCAATAAGTTGTCTCTCTATCTTCCCCTCCTCTCTCCAACAGCCCTCCCCTTCAATCTCCCTCACTTACCACTCTCCTCAATGTACAATACACAAACCCTACATTTGTTTGTATTGTACATCATATTTTAGCCCTGATCAGGAATCTGCAAATCTGTTGCATTTTTTTTCCTCTAGAAAAAATATCCCTTCACTTTGACTATGGTAGTTCTGTCAGAAAATCAATGTTTAGACTGCATTACCTTTTCTCCCTATATATACCTTCTGGCACTTCAATTTGCTGGGAAAAAAAATCCTGTCTTGTCTACATTGCTGTCACCACTTTGTCAGAAAGTATTTAAGTTTGCAGACAGCCTTTTAATTAGTGCTCACAATTTCATTTATGTTTGCTTTCTCTTTTTTTCATTCATATTCTGTTAATTAAGTGAGCTGCCTCTAATCTTCCCCTGCCAGTAGCATCATGTAGCCACCTAATTAAATTAATTGGGGAAGATGTTTTAAGTATGTAATTAAATCAATTAATATAATTTATGCCTGGCGTAACTGTACAGTGGAAAAACAGCTGAAGTTTGACTAGATGAATCCACTACAGCTTCCTGTCACTGATCAATGCTCTTCTTGATTTTTAGCATCTGGCAGCCAACTGGAATCGCATCAGGACCTCCAGGAGGACTATTATCCATATCCCATCATTAGGTATAACACTTTTGCCTGCAAATCTATCAGCAACCTCTATTACCCACCACATTATGGCTCCTTGATTGAGTTCAAGGAAGGCCCCTTGTTTTATTCAAATTGGTCTCGGCAGGAAAATGTTCTCGACATGATGAGAGTAATAACACAGGGCCCTCGCTCGAAACGGCGTTTAATTTGGGGATTAAGCAAATAAAGTCATTATGTGGGGGCTGCTATTCAGTGGAGAGGTGATTTGCTGTAATTCGCTTTCATCTGTATGAAATGAACTAAAAAGTTGTATTTTTTCCCCCTGAAATAACAGATAATGTTTTCGATCTTCTTTAATGATAGAAGAACACAGGCCTTGTGTGTGTTGTTGCTGTTACGCCAATAAGCCAGGATATTGCTTGTACACTGTTTTTAATCAAATGTGCAGTCAAAATGATAAGCTACATTCTCTGAAATTATTTAGTTCTAATTACGAGCAGATGGGATGCTTTATTTGCACCTAGGGCGCCTGAGCAAAAGGAAATGCTGTGTGAACAAGAATAATTAAGAAGTTGAATAGTGTTTTTTGCGCTTAAATAATCTGCAGTTTCATGTTAATTAGCACTAATGTAATTATTTAATTACATTTATGAATTGGGGAACTTAAAAGCTGTTGTCTACAACAGAGTGGTAAAATAGGTAAGCCAAAGTGACATGGGGAATTTCAGAAATTTGCATTGGAAGTTCTTTTAAAACATGAACTGCTGTCAGAATGTTTGAGATTTGTTTGCTGGCTCGTTTGTTTTGTTTTGATTTCTATCTACCTAGTGTGCTAAATTTTCTTGCTGAGGCCAAATTTCCCTGCTGACTTGGTAGAGTTTTTGACAAACAGTAAAATTCAGTAATTTCTCACATGTTTCTCACATATTAGCTCTTTGTTAAGGCCTTTTAATACAGCAGTGCATTAAGTGACCTATTGTAATAGAATTCTGAACTGCAATTTATTTGTGCTCTTGTGTGAGTATACATGTTCATGTACTTATATGTGGTATAGAAACATAACACACTTGAACAGTAATATGAAAAGTAAAAATATTAAAATTATTATGTAAATATAATTAAGATTATATTTTAAATTAGTAAAATATGCATAGTAATAAAATAATGCAAATGTTTCTAGATTCTCAAGTACTTATATCTAAGTACTTATAGAATAATTTTAAAAAATTTTTAAGTTATACAGGGCCTTTTAGTTTTGGTCTTTTTTATGGCTCACAGAAGAAGTTAGTTTCTTCTTAAGATGTGAGGCAAGACAGATCTGAATTCATTCTAACTTAGGCTTTTGTTTTGGTGGGACTACTTTTGCACACAAAATTAGTTCACACACAGAAATTGCACTTGTAATTGATTGCAACCGGAGAGGCTAATTGCAGACCCAGTTAACTGACTCTAGTCCTCAGAATAAGGTGCAAGAGCCTTTTGCTTCTGCAACGAATTGTGGACCCAACCTGATGTTATGTGAGAAATTTTGTGTTCTCTTTTTTTTTCAAAAATAGAAATAAAAACAAGACCCCTCCACTTTGCAGTGTTGACACACACAAATGTATTATAGACACAATTTCCACAAACTTCCTCCCTCCTATACCTCTGCCTCTGTCTCTTCAAAAAACTCATGCAATCAGTCCTGCAGAGAAGCCTCCAAAGAAGTAAAATTATGAAAGAAATGGTCAGTAATCAAAATCGGGTAATAAAAAATAATTTTAAGTGAAAATATCTTAAAATTCCAAAAGGGCTTGGTGAATACAAATTAAGTAGAAAAATGACCTGGTCAGAAACTAGAATTGGAAAGCATTATTTTAAAGCTGATATTAAAACTAGTTTTCTTCTGGATTACACATAACTCAGTTTAAATAAATATATAATAAATCTGAAAGTCTTCCCTATTGCAGTAATTTTTTGTTTGTTAACAACATAATAACCCATTTTAAATAAAAAAACGCTAATTATGGATTTTCTGAGAGATAAGAACAAGCTCGGATATTTTTCTCAACTGAGCATTTAAAAAGCCCAATTACACATTTTCACAAGAGAGTAATACTGGTCTTTGATCAAATAGTATTTGTTTCCACAAACTATGCTTTAGGTTTTATAAAATGACTGTGGATGCTAAATTAAGTTTAAGTAGCATTAAACTGCCATCTTGTACCTATCCCATAGACATAATTTTCAAACCATAAAAAAATAACAAAAATTACGGTGTACCTCTTTCTCGTGTACCACTTTCCCTGGGAACACTTGAAGAAGATTTCAGCTGGTCATAACTTGGCTACTTTGTCCTGCACCAGGGACTTACCCCACACAATTCACAAAAATAGAAGTAGATGAAAGTGAAGCAAATTTTTTCTCCCAACATATGCCCCCCAAATCTACTCAATATGGTAATTCTGTTTCCTGAGTTGAGAGAGATTCACTAATCAAAATCTGTTGGTAGGAGTGTAAGGTTCAGAATGTAGGCATTTAATACAAGTCGCAGCCTTGTCCTCTTTTTCTCTTTCCATAGGAAATTTGCAATCAAATCTGGTGTAGCATTAGCCTTGGAAATTATTATACCATGCTGTTAGCCAATTGGGGCCGCATTAACTTAATTGAACCCCCAAAAGAAAAGCTTAGTAGCTTTTATTGCATAATATTTATTGCATAATATAGTGCCATTATAAGCATTTGATTATTTGTTTATGCAGTTTTGCAAACACAAGAATAATTGCCTTCTCCAAACCCATGGTCACAGAAAAGAAGGCCTTTCAGTAAAGTTTTTGGCCACCAATATTTATCATGTATTTTAAAATCTACCTCTTGGTAATATGATCACAATTAACACATTGCGGAGTAACCTTTTTGAAAGGAGGAGTGATGAAACACAATCGACTGTTATATATTTTGGGTAATGTCCCTAGACGTAACAAAGAGTTTTAGCTATTTTTAACCAACAGGAGAGGTGCGATGCTGTTGATTAATTGTCCAAAGAAATGAATTGGCCCTGTGATTTTACAAGATAATAAAAAGAAAGCTATCTTTTACAGATTATATAAGCTCATCTCTTAATTGGATATTGCATTTTTTATCATTTTTATTAATTATAATTATAACAAAATAATCATTATAGTTCATAGCAGGTATAGAATACTAGAGTCTATTTTAAGCAAAATCTATCAGTCAAATAAGAAATAACTGCAATAAAGAATCCTAATTCCTCTAGAAAACTCAGAGATCCAAACAAAACCTACAAACTAATTCTGCTTCCAGTTTCTTTGGCCAAGTTATCTCCTCCACTTTTAATTTAACCCCTGTGCTTCTTTATTACAGTGCATCAATTAGTGCTACACTTAAACTCAGTGGCAATTTAAAATATATTGACATTAAATGAGATATGCCAAGTGTGGGGCTCTGATGGCACAAGCAGGTATACGAGGCAGCTGCCAGGCAATTAAAACCCAGTGTTGAGTTTCTTCTCTCACTTCTCTTCCTCCTTTGAAATAAAAATAGGGGATATATTGAGGTGAGATTTTCTCTTTTCGCTATGTACTCTTTTATTTCATTGCCAAGTGACTTAACAGCTAAAAGCAATGTATATAGTTCAGCTTATTTCCTGTCCCCCCGCTCTATTATTTCAGCAAATTACCGAATAAGCTAACACAATTAGTGGTCTCCACGGTATTTCATTTTATAAAATTATGGATCCTGCTATTGTGAGAATCATGAGAAACATTTTCTGCTGTTCTGTACTGTCATGAATGCCTAAAAGATAGAAAAGTTACTTTTGTGTACAACTGTCCATACCTCATTGAGAAAACCCCAAATGTTCATAAGACGATTGCTTCCTAATTTCCTTCCCTTCTGCCAGAAGATAAGAACTTGTGCTCACCTCCATTTGCGAACAGGGGCAGGGCAGAAGACCACAGTCAAGAGTGTTATATCTGAAATCACATTTCTAGAGTGCCTTCAAGCACATTGGCATCTTTCTACATTCTCATTTTTTAGTCAACAACTCAAAGACAAGATAGACTCTGTTCCCTCCACCTCGGGGCTGGGAAATCAGGACTTTCAATCAAATCTTTGCAGTCTTCGACATGTATTTTGGCAGGTAGTATGGAATCCATTGTTTAGCTATGGCGTTCCACACTAAATCCTTGAGACAGATGTACTGCCAAGATCTCCCAGACAGCATTTCCCAGAAATATCCAGATCTTTTGGAATCAGGAACAAAGTACACTTTAACTTTCACATTTATTTATAGTCCAAATTAAAATTAAAATATATTTGTACTCGTCCATGTTATATTTATCCAAGTTATCCAAATCAACAATCATTCACTGGTTAGATAAGAGTTGGCTCCATCACCCTGTAATATTAAATTAGCCAGTTGGTCTTAAGCTATCTGATGTTGTACCATGAAATACAGAAACGGCAGCATTGAACTGGGTATCAAGTGACACCAGCTCATAGGCTTTTCATGAAATGGATTAACTTTAGGATGTGCTCTAAAAAGAGTCTTGCAAATACAAAGATAAAACTATAATCTTTGTCATCTCCTTCATTCTCATAAAAAATATTAAGATGTTTGTTCAGCGGTTCTCAAACTTATACTTGTAATGACTATTAAGGACCCCAAAGAGCATTGATTTAAGTGAGTTTTATCTACTGATATTTACCTTATTAGAAACTAAAACTGAGAAACTTCAAAAATACTTATCTTAAAGTAATAACAATAAATCCATTACCAATATTAATCTAAATAACATACTTTTATTTTAAAAAATGCTTTATTTTCCAAAGCAAAAAAATTTAATGAGAAGAGTGGCTGACATGTTCACAGATCTCTTTATAGAATGTAGTTGGATTCTCATATCTATTTCCATATTCAATTTTTTGCAGCATGTTGTTTTGGTTGAAGCATATGAAGAATGCTTAGCCCTACACAGAAAAGTATTTAGAAAAGGAAATAATATTTTATGTTTTTTACAGCCTTTTAAAATAATTATGAATATTCTTTGATTTTATATCAAAACTCAACAAAGGTAACTCTTAAATGTTAATGGCAATATGGAATCTAAAATCATACCAATGAAGTTTTTATATTTTTGAGAAAATGATGATATTTGAAAAAGGCAAATATCATCTTAGTATTATTTTGTAAGTATTTTGACCTTGCAGACCTCCTGAAAGGGTCACAGGAGCCCTTAGGGTCCCCAGACCACACTTAGAATCACTGCCTTTAGTTGCATTCAGTGCTGTACTAGACACTGACAAAAAGTTTGAACAAGTCCTCATCCTCTTGACAGAAAGGTCTTCAAAACCACCCAGAATCCATTTGGCCAGTGTGGCTTGAGAATGTTTTCGAAACTCAGCAAATCCTGTGTCTTCTACATCCTCATCACAAAATTTCCTAACAAGATTTCCCCCTACCCCCACTCTGCTGCAACCCTGAAAACACAGCTCAGTTTTATTTTCATCAAACTGGCACTAGATTTACTACATAAATAACCCTAATAGGCCTCTCTCTTGCTATATCTTATTTCCTGTCTCAGTATCTTATGCTTTCACACTTACACAGGTAATTAAAACCTGGGTATAACCACAATGTCTAGATCACATTTCTCTAGATAAGTGCAATATGCTGATGCACAGTGTTCTCCTAAATACTTGCTATTAGAGTACCAAAGTTGGCTAACGGTCAATTTTTTAATGAATTGGAGCAATTCAAGATCATCTCTATAATAATGTCACTCTTGCTCAGCTTGCAACCAGTATGCTTTCCTGAGTGGCAGATAAAGGGAGAGTTACTATTACTGCTATGCTGTGTGTGCCCCTAGGAGCATGTGATACATTTGAACATCTCCCATCATGTGTTTCAAGATGAGGAAAAGGTTGAGGATTACTGCTCCAGGCCATTGAACTGAGACATGCTTGACTACCGTCTCAGGCCAGGGTGATCAGATAAATGAGAACTACTTAGTAACTGGAAGTCAGTTTTTAACCCCTTGTCTGCCTGAGGTACCATTGTAAAGAATAGAACTTGGAGACAAAAGAAACTAGGAGTCAACCACAGGATAATGAGCAGGGGTTCAAGAATATGTGATTCTACTACAAGGGCAGGGGCCTGTCACAGAAGCATGCACCAGTCCTAAGAAGGTTTATTTTGTCACTTGCTCATGTTCGCGAGTTTATCTGAAGGAAAAGCCAGTCTTAGCAGAGCTAGTTTACTGGGTGCAAAGAGTCAGTTAGCATCATCTGATAGAAGTTTGTGTGGGAGTGGAGATGAGAATAGGAAAAGAGATGAAGGTAGAAATGAAGATGGAGAAATGATAGCCAGTAACCACTGATGGGCATCCGTGGGTCAGTAGAGCACCAAAAGTATATAGCTTCAGAGCGGCAGCTCTCTGGTACCTTTCTTTGATGTAAAGCAGAGGAAATAAAATTTTTAAAAAAGATGGACTACTCTATCAAACTAGGAACATTTTGCAGGTGATGAAGATGGCCATAAGGAAAGAGGCTGTGTTCCTCTCTATGGTGATAGAGAGAGTGCCCCTTTTACACCAGTGCCGTTTTATTCTATGTAGATGAGGACCTAGAAAAAGCTACAAATCCCACTGACAAGTCTATGAATCACCCAGAAGTTCTCCAGATCAGAGAACTCAATTTTGTAAGAGTTGAAAGAAGGGGATGGGATGATGAGAGCACATAGCAGAAAGGGCTAGGAATTTAAAGACACATTGTTTGAGCAGGATCTTAAGACACATTTTATTCACTCATTGGACTAGGGCTATCATGCTATCTCTGCTTTAATGGAACTTACAGTCCGGTTACAAGAGCCAGAGTAGTGCAGGGGAGAAAGAGACATATACAGATAAACACAGAAGGGGAGAAGCGTGTAATGACAAAATGAGAAAAGTATAGTGGAGAAAGGGTGCAAAGGAATGACAGCGAGCGGAGGCTGAGAACCTTCTTAGAAAAGGGTGTCCAGATACACTTGCTGGTGATTAGGGCCTATCAGCTGCATAAGCTAGAAGAACTGTACTTTGATAGCTCAAATAGAATTTATGTTTATAATAATAATAATTTCCCTATATTTTAACGAGGTTCCTTTTGAAAATTTCCCTCTGGCTCAGCTGAAGTTAAAAAAGAAATAATAATAATAACAACAACAACACTTACCTAATGCTTATTATGAGCTCTTATTAGGGATCTTGACCTGCCCTCATCTTTCAATTAGAGGTGAAAGAGAAGCAGAGTGTCTGAGGGGAGTAGCACTTACCAGGGGTAAGGGAAGAAAGACAATCATATTAGTTTTCTATCACCCTGTAACAAGTTACTACAAGCTTAATGGCGAAAATAGCACAAGTTTATTACCTTACAGTTCTGTAGTTCAAAAGTCCAAAAGGGGCTAAAAACTTAGCAGGCTGTGTTCCTTTCTGGAGGCTCTAGGGGAGAATCTGTTTCCTTTCCCTTTCCAGCTTATAGAAGCCACCCATTAAAGGAATGAGCAAGGAAAGCCTTTGTACCCTCTTCCTCCATCTTCAAAGGCAGCAACGGTGCATCTCTGTGCATTTCTTCTACAGTCATGTCCTCTCTAACTCTCTTATTCTTTTGCCTCCCTCTTCCACTTTTAAGGATGCTTGTCATTATATTGGGCCCAGCCAAATAATCCAGGATAATCTTATTTTAGGGTCAGCTGATTAGCAAACTTAATTCCATTTGCAAATTTATTTTCCCTTTACCATGTAACCTAACATATTTACAGGTTCCAAGGATGGGGATGTGGACATCTTTGAGGAACCATTTCTCTGTCTATCACAATTGAAAATAAAAGTGAAAAAAGAGGCAAAGGCTCTTTGTCCCTTTTGGAGTTCTCTGCTCACACTTGTAGAGTCTTATCTTCTCTCTTATTTTATGTAACCACACTTGTCACAAGAACTAAATCTGTAGTATCTGAACTGTATAATAATTTTTAGATTTATGTGATCTTGGACAAGAGATAAGGCCCTTACTCTGAGTTTTCCTATCTATAACGTGACAGGTAGAAGTAGGTGGTCTCTCAAAACTCCTCCAGTGTTTCTATCTGACCTTCGAAGTGTCCTGTCTTTGTAGATTATATTCCAAAATGTGATGTTTCATTGCCACTGGGAATGTCTGCTGAACTCCCCAAAGCCGCAACATCCTTGCTGATAGTTTCCTGGCTGAGTCACTATTGTATTTACTATATGCTCTCAGCATTGATGAGATCTTTTCACGTAGGTATCAGCACATGTACTTTGTGGATATACAAAACAAGAATAAATCTGATCTTTAAAAAATTGACTCCCAACATTTACTCTGCTGATGGCAAGGTGTATTGCATTGTATCTTGCCCACGTAGAATGGTCTGTTGCCTTTGTTGCAACATACACAGAATTTGTTGTTGTTGTTGTTGCTATGAACTTTAGAAGTGCATGTACTTCATAATATTAAAATACCTTAAATTTACACAGCACTTTACAGTTTACAAAACGTTTTCATACCTGTTAATTCATATGATCCTCTACAACAATGTACTGAAATTGTTAACATACAGTTCTTTAAAATGGGCATATTTCTAGGGTTAACTGAGTAACCATTTCTATCATAATTCTGCATAGACATTTTATATGCATCCTTGATCAGTGGTAACCAAGGTACCAAGTAATTTGTTGGAAAATTAACCTCAAGCACTTGATTGAAGCACAGACTTATTCACTCCTGTGCTGCAAATGCGGCAACAAAGTGATCAGACATCCTTTCTATTTAAATTGGACATCATCTTAATGAGACATCTCACACTGCCTTTTATCTTTACTTTTCAAAGGGAATGTGTTCATGGGATGCTTTCAGGCACTTTTCTTAGTCATACTTTATTCTTTAGGCATTTTTCCTGCCTTCGTATAGTCTGGTATATGTTATTTACAATACATCATTTTAAACATTTATCTGACTATAGATAGAATTATACATATGCAAAATCCCAAGAGTTACAATATTGCAACCACACAGCAAGACAGCATTGTCCGTAGCTCTCTCTATTAACTTGCATATGTGGAATGGGTCCCTAAATTGTTTTAGAAATTATTTTTTATCCTTCTGCCTCTTTAGTTAAGTTCATCTGCATAAGGCAAAAGGGAGATTTTTAGATGACTTGTAAACTCATTTAATTTCCAGACGTTGTCTAGTGTTTAAACACTGACATCAAAGCAAAGAGCCAATTATCAGAGTTCATTTGATCTGAAGCCCTGTTGCCTAAATTGCTATAGTTTTCCTTATGCTGAAAAGGATCTGTGTCACATCTTGAAGATGCAGTATTTAAAATCACTTTATCTATCGCACTTTAACTTGAAACATGTGTTTGGGCTCACTAACCACAAGGAGGCATTGAAGCATCTCTCCAAAATGTGAAAAGCAATTTATTTTTTTTTAAAAAAGTTGTACCTACAGTTGCTGAATCTCATATAAGCAATTATTTCTGCTTGTGAGCATGCACGCCTTTTAAGTTCATATTTTCATTCACTTGTTTTTTTTTTAACCCCTGAAACATCAGCAGAAAGTGTCATTGCCGTTGTTTCTTTCTAGAGATTTTTGGACAATAGTAATCCACATGCGTTTTCCTTTTGCTACGTTTCCAAGGGACACGAAGACAACTGGCAGGACTTTCGTTAGTACTGATACAGAACTGCACCACCTTTGATAACCTTTATTGCCCTTTAAAGCTTAGAAGTTCTTTTGACTCTGTGAGCAGAAGCATATTTCTTTAGGATTTGGAATCGCTTAAATACATATTCCTGACGGCAAGGGGTTTCTCTGAAATCTGTGTGTCAGTTTAGAACGATCCTGGGACACATTTTCAAAATGCCCCATAGGAAACGTAAGTTAAAAAGCCGAAATAGTTTTTTTTAAACCTGAGCATAATTTTCTTACATGCTGTTTTGAACATTCACATCAAATGTCAGAAAATTTCCCCATGTTTTTATAATCCTTATTCCCAGCAGCTTTGCTGGTGTTGAAAAATATACTGTTTATCATATCCTCTGGAATAATGCTCAGTCCCCTGAGAAGCAAGGACCTCATTCTTAGGAGTTAGGTTGTTTCTGCAAGATGCTTCAGAGAAAATTCTTTCCTGGAAATGTGAATTGTGACACTTGGAAATCCTCATGTGCCATTTTGCCATATTTACTTGCTCTATCTGGGTTTTGACTCCTTGTTTGCCTTGTAGGATATTCCCAGCCTGTGCGAGAAAATATTGCTGACTTCAACACACAGCAGAACATGCAGCTAGGGCGGCTGTGTGACATCTTAGGTACAGTAAATACTTTTACAGAAATGACTCTTTGGAATGTTTATCAGTGGATGTTGATAAAATGTTTACTTTTGCTTATTTTTCCCCCCTCTACAAGGAAAAATCTTGGATTTCTAATTTACTAGCAGGGCAATTAAATGTTTCATTTTAAAGAACAGATTTATAGTGAAGTCAACTTGATTTTAAAAATGACATTTTAACCAATTTACTTGGGTAGTTTTCTAAATTCTCTTTGCTGTAGGTTTAGATAAGGATATCTCTTCTATAGTCCCAAATCTTCATTTACTGAATTTTGTAGTGAGTGAAGTTAACATTTTTTGTCTCAATACTGTCTATTATATTTTCTGGGAATGAGTGGAAGGTGGTTTCAGAAATAAAAGCATTGTCTTCATTATACAAATAAGAAGGAAATAAAGATACATTTTTTTAAAGAAGCTTTTATTTAAATATATATCATCTAGTTATTAGAAAACAGTAGTTGTTTAGTGGAGAAAATTCTTAGAAATACAGACCTGGCGTGATAGATACATCTTTGTAAAAGTCAAGTTCCAATACCAGTTTGGTCAGTTCTAAATCAGACAGCACTTGGAGCCAGGAGGGAAAGATACAAGAATGAGATGGTTTTGGATACAAGAATGAGATGGTTAGGGTTCAGGTTAAGCCAAAAGAATAAAGGTTGCAAAGTCTAAGCAATAATATTGAATCAGTTTGAGGTATACTGGCCGAAAATTCAGAGTTAAATAAAAACTAGGTTTTTATTAGTTACCAAATAAGAACTTCTTTGTTTTGCTGAAAAATAATTGCTTTGGCCCTTATTTAAGCAAAACGGGAAGAATTTTAAATTATCAATGACCAACTTAGCTAGCTTCCTGGAATGACATACTTTACATAATTCATATATATTTCAGCATCATTATTATTTTATAAATGCCATTTGGCAACAAAAAATACATCAGTACTAGAAATTTACAGTGTCCTAGAATAATAATAGTGTAATTGCTTTAATCTATTATCTAGGCACTAATACTGTTTTTTAGCATTACAGAAAAAAATTTAATGACTGGAGATTGATTTGTTAGTGCTGAGCTATTTCAACTAAAAACCTGACTGGTTGGAAACCACTGAAGTGCAGCAGAGGGCAGACTTTGCTCTAATTTACCTGAATTAATTTTTTCTTAGATTTTTATATACCCTTCTATATATACAAGTACTATATTTAGTACAAACTAAAAGACTATTTTTACAGAAGATTCTCATCATTAGGAAAGACTCTAAAGTATTAGGTTTCTATTTTAAATAATTCAATATTTCAGTCTATGTCTACCTGCAATGGAAAATATTGCTAATATGAACATTTCTGAGAGATTATGAACCAAACACCTTTTCTTAGTACACTATTTTTATAAAATGGCAAAGCAATCCTAAAACCTCTTCAAAAATAGTAATGAAAGTTTAAAAATAGTAACTAGAAGATAGAAAAAGTACTTTCTTGTGAAATAAAAATATCAAGGAACTAGGAAAATTAGTAATAATTTCGTGAAAGAGTAAGTGATTATCTATTTTAAAATTTATTTTTCAATTATATCAGTTTGAGGTGTACAACACAGTGTTTAGACATTTATATCCCTTACGAAGTGATCGCTCTGATAAATCTAGTACCCATCTGACACCATACACTGTTATTACAATACTATTGACTATGTTCCTTGTGCTGTACTTTACATGATTATCTTTTTTTATTCCATTAATTCCTAGTAAAGGGTGTTGCTTTTTTTGTTTATTCAGGGGAAACAAAGATAATCTGATCACTTTGGAAAGACTTGTCATTCACATATTGGCTGTGAAGTCCGAGTGTCAGGTGGAGACCCAATGGCTAGTATTTTCAATTCCTAGATGAGTTAAGTTAGAGAGTGACTGATATTGACTATTGACTAACAATCAAAGCAATCTTCATTTTCATATTAATTCCTTTACAAAATTACCTGTCAATTAATTTTGAACATTTATAGATTCACAATCAAGCCACACTAATACTAACTGTTAGTATTAGTGTTATGTATTACTTTGCCATAAATGAACAAAAAAAGTGAAATTAGTGACATGATTTTTTATTATTTGTAACCTAGAAATATCTTTCCAAGAAAAATTTAGTTTTCTGTTATGGAGTCTCTAACTTATTTTTATTTGTTTTTATGTCCTTTTAAAAAATATATACTTAAAAAAATACTAGCTTGATTTTTAAAACCACTAGTTTGGCAAGACATTAGTCTCTTCCTGAAATACAAGATTTGGGATAACTAATCTGATTATTCAGCAATGGGATATAAGTTATTTAACTACTGTCTCCTCAATTCATTTATTTTGAGGTTTATGTGGCAATTTGGTTCCAAAACTAAATAGGAGCCGCTTTCATATTTATACCTATGGAGCACCTACTCTGGGCCCAGCACAAGGCCAGTTCATTCCTTCCAGCCATAAGATGCTTGTCTCCAGAAAGAGAGATTTCTCCTGTGTGCCATGGAGCGCATTAATTGTATAAGACTTTCCACTTCCTAAATCTCTTAATTCCCCCAGATCCCTTTAGTCGACCCACAAGTATTTAGTGAGCGTCTCCTGCATACTCCACATTGTACGAGAGCTTGGGGGAATATAAAAGTATCCACCTCACCTTTTAGGAGTTTGGAGAGACAAGATCAAAAAGATGGAACAACAGAGGACATGACTTCATCACGTTAAATCTTGAGGCGCTGATTAAAAGGAGCACAGATGTGGAGGGCAGGGTGGGGAGTCACTGTTGGCTGGCCTAGGCAGAGGAAGCTGTGCAGCAGATTTGTGCATTTGTACTGTTTGCTATGTGCCAGATATGGCACGAAATGCCATATACATATACTCTCATTTAATACTCTCCAAAACTTTGTGCCCCAGGTGATTTTCTCCCCATTTTACAGATGAAGAAACCAATGCTTACAAAGATTAAATAATATGCCCAGTGTTCCTAGGCAGCCAAGCTAGAATTTAATCAGTCTATGCTCTGTATACTTTGCCAAACTGAACAGAGAAATTTTAAATCTCCCCTCGGCCCTACTTGACCAAGGAAACATTTACAGGGCTCCTTCCCCTGAACTTCCTTAAGCACCTGGTCTGGGTGCTTCACCGTGCCTGCTACTCTTCACCATGCCTCATGGCTATTCGTGCATGTAAATGGCTGCTCTTCACAGGCTGCATCTCCATTGATTTCTGTATTTCCCTCCATGTATAAGCAAGCTTTGCCCCTACTGATCAGTCAGTTATATTAATGAATGAATGAATAAATAAATGAATGACTGCATTGGCTGCGGATTTCCTGTTCATATGCCCTAAAATATTCCGCAGCCTGGAGTGGGTAATCTCATTTCACTATTCTATTTGGATGGGATATTTCATTAGGATTTCTTTCTAGGTACATAATAAGAAGCACATCTTAAGAAGGAGAACAGTTAAGATGATGTTTCCTTTATTTTATTTATTTACTTACTTATTTATTTATTTTAAATGCCTACAGCACCTGTTATTTCTAAGTGGTCTCCCATCCAAGTACTAACCAGGCCCGACCCTGCTTAGCTTCCGAGATCAGATGAGATCAGGCACGTTCAGGTTGGCATAGCTGTAAACGACAGTGTTTCCTTTAAACTAAGAATCACTAGATGTCCTATATAATTAATCTCCTCCTCTTTGGGAACAGAGCAGGGAAAATGTTAGTTTCCTGAAATAACCAATGCTGTGGTCATAATCAGACCATTTATTTGAACAGGATGTTCCCTGAATTGGCCCTGCCAAGTCCAGGCAGAATAAGAAATTGCCATTTCATCAGCTTTTTAAAGTTAATAGCTCTGTTTCATAATTTACTGAAGTTAATGGGATAAATTTTTAAAGTAGTATGCAATTCCCATTGATGTCAATGGGAGTTCTGGGACTGACTCCCTAAGTAGTATTTGAAAGTACACTTCCATAGTACCTAACTGCCCTCTTGAAGAAATCATCGTGTCTATTTTTTTGGTGGTGGTGTTATTTATCTTTTCTTTAGAGAAATGCTAAAGTGCAAAAAAGCCAGTTAAACTGCTAAGAATGTGTACAAAACCGATCTAAATTAACTTCAGTGTTGCTTTTGGATGTGCTCTTTATTTTAAACTGTGCGACATCAATCTGATGCCAGAGTTCGTAATGTCACTTACCTTTATACCAGTGATTAACACCACGCCTGTTGTTTTTAGATGCCAACGTGAGCGTCATCTACATCTGCTCCCATCAAATGAATGACGAGTTACTGCTGTATTATCATAAAATCCTGAGTCTACAGGCAGCTGTCAAATCGGGGAATCTTGAGGACAGAAGTGACCTGCAGGACAGGTTCAAAATTATCACCCCCGAAGCTATAAACATCTTCACTGTGAGTCTGTCTTCTAATTACTACGGCTTCAGGGATGCAGTAAAATTAAATTGGAAATTTTATAACTTGCAACGCTCTGGTACACATCAGTGAAATATTATTGCAAGTTTAACAACTTTACTGATTAGACTACTAGTTGGACTGTGGGATATAAATATCCCAGTTTAACTCTCAGACTTAGTTGAGCTACCCCTGCCCAGTATCTCTGTAGCTGAAGCCTAATTGAGGTTATTGGGTGATACCATCAAGTAGGTAAATTTATAACATCTACGGTTTCTTTTTCTTCATTTTGCTTGGACACCAAGGCAGAGAAATGCCAGGCCTCCCATGGTCACAAAGCTACTTAGGGACAGAATCTAGACCAGGGTCCTTTTTCTCTGATTTTCATACTGGTATTCATTCCTTCAGGGAAATTTCGTCTCATTTACCATATCACGTGGTTCATAATAAACAAGGTTCAGATTGTTTTTTTTTTTTTAACTTGTACTGATTTTTAACAAATGGAAAGAACTGTGAGTGAAATTCCATCCCTAGACAAGAGCCGTTGAAATTCATGGAACCACAAGGGCATCATTCCAGAATAAGGTAGCGGGATGGCTTGAAATGAATTTCTCTATATTTTAACAAAAATTGAAACTTTCTATGTTAAACAACCAACATTTTAATACCTAATGGACTATGTAATTTTGAGAAGACTTTTTTTTGGTATAATCAAGGGTCTGAACTTGCTAATTAAGATAGCTCTCTCCATTCACAAGCAGGATGCACCAAAGTCAACTCTGTATTGCTAGAGAAACTGATTGCCTGCTTTACGTAGGAAGTATCTATGTGCTGAGTTATTACCCATTAACTCTTTAGATGCACGATTATTTAACGCCCCTCCTCCGCCCCCCCCCAAAAAAAAAGGCATGTCAGGGCTGGGGAGAGTTGCTATAACAATTCTATTTTGCTGGTATATTCAGTGACTTGCCATTAGGTTTTACTCTCTTCCACCAGGATCAAGTTTTTTTCATAACTGGATACCTTGGCACCACTTGGCTATAGAGGAGGACGGCAAAAGCCAGGGTGGGACAATCAAGAGAGAAGACAGGGGATAAATCATTGCCACTTATATTCTTAGGAACCTCTCAATATCCTCCACCAATGAAAAGATTGCTTTGGTGCTTCCTAGCTATCCCCTGGCCTCAATGGCAGTTACCGTGGACATGAGGAAGCAAGGAAGAAAAAACTGTCATTAGTGTGTAGTTAGTTTCCTAATTTTCTCCAGAGGTAATGCCTGATAGCTGCTAGTAAGGAGTTTCTGCACATCTGAAATGCTCATACACGCTGAAGAGAAAGGGGAAACGAGAAGAGGCACCAGTTTGGGAAAAGGAAAGTGAGTGAACTAATGTGTATCAAATGGTTATCATATATTTTCTCGTTTGATCCTCAGAACAATGGATAAGACAGAAATGATCAATCTCCTTCTATAGGTGAAGAAACCACGACTCATTATCTAGTCCAAAGTTACTAGTGGAGCCAGAATATGAATCAAAATCTGTCTGACCTCAGAACACAGTCATGAATTGGAATGACTGCTTTGCTCCTGGCTGACCTTGTGGTCTTGGGCAAGCCCTTTAACTCTCTGTTCTTTGTTCTTCATCTGTAAAATGAGGTGATGGGTTAAATTATTTCAAAGTCCTGAGAAATGTACCCTTGCCAACTTCCAAGCAGGAGAGAGGCAATTGACACTCACGGATGCACTGAGTTACACTCATAATTTAGGTTTGCATCTTGGTGAATGGAATCAAGTAGGGAATATGTTAAGTGCTTAATACTTCTCATACTTTAAGTTTAAATTATCTGAGTAGTCACTCATAGGCAATCGACTTTTTAGAATACAAAAATTAAACTCTCACTTTCAAATCACTTCTCACGCATGTTTAGTTATTGCTTTATTTCTTTTTAATGGGTTGGAGAGATTGTATCAGTGGTGATTTTCATTCAAATGAATAGCTTCGAGAAGATTTTTTTAAAGCATGCCAAAAATCTGTTTGTACATCTCTCCAAGTTACTACACAATGTTTGAATTTGTAATGGGTACAAAGTGCTGTTATAAAGTCGTGTCTATTTTGAACAATTTTAATGTTTATGAAGACATCCTAAACAACTATCTTTTGTCTCAGGTTAAAAAAAAAAAAAAGCCACAGTGGTAATAGATTAAATGTAGTAATAATGCTATGGAATTAGGAACATTTTAGACGTTTGTCAGATGGATCTGATGATACAGATGTTTCTTAAATCATCATTCAAGACCCTCAGTGAGTAATGTGTCCTCTGCCACTCACATTCGAATCTTTGTTAAACATATATTGAATACAATACTAGGGTACCATCTTGCCTGAAGAATAAGGCATGCCCACAGATGATTGCAATACAGAGTCAGGTACAGTACTTGCCGATAAAGATAAGCAAACCTAGAGGAGACAGACATCCATTTTGGCTGGAGATGTGCTCAGAACTTTAACATTAGGTTCCATAGCTGCATCTGCCTTCACCTCATCACACCTCATAAACTCACCAGATACTCACTACTCAGTTTGTAAAATGGGAGAAATCGTGGCAGCTGTGGCGTGACAACTGTGCTAACACCTGGGTTGAAATTCTGCCCCTGCTGTTTACTAGCTGTGTGGCTTTGGGCAAATCACTTGAGCTTCAGTTTCCTTATCTCTAAAAGAGGGACTGTTAATTGGTACAGTGCTGTTTGGATCAGACGATAGAATATGTGTCAGAATTCTTGGACCTTGTGAACTTGAGAGAATTGCTACCTTGAAACACTCTTCTAGGTATCCCGAAAAGCCCTCCATGTACATTGTGACTCAAGTCACTAGTTCTCTCAGACGTTTAACTTTTTTACATTTCATCATTAGAATAATTTGTGGGGAAAGGAAAGGAATGAAATAAGTGAGAAAGGGAGATAGTGATCAACCAAATGGGAAACACAAACTCACAAGGTGCTGTTATCAGCCATTGTCTAATGGAACATTGGGTTTCTTAGAATACTTTCTCAGAAGTAGGTGTGAAAATGGATCTCAGTTGTGGTAGAAAAGGCATATTACATAGATCTAAGGAGCTTAGAATAGAACACTTACTCTGGAGGAAGGGCCCGATAGGGTAAATCAATAAATTGTCTTCTCAGAGGAGCTATTTTGTTTTTGTGGATTTTTGGGGGGGGGGAGGGGCAGTGTAAAACTTACCATTTTAACCATTTTAACTTCACAGTTCAGTGGCATTAAGTGCATTTACATTATTGTGCAACCATCATATTATCCATTTTCAAAACTTTTCAACATCTCAAGCAGAAACTCTGTATCCATTAAACACTAAGTCCAGAAGAGCTCTGGTTTTAAAGAGAAAGTTATTTCAGAGCTGAAAGCACCCTAGAGACATCTAGTACAACCCCTCATTTGAATATGGAGAACCAAGGCTCAGAAAGGTCAAGTTTTTGAAATCACCTTACAAGTTGCAAATTCAGGCAGGACTGAAATCCCAGGGCTCTCTCTCCTCGGTCTCTTTCTCCCATACTCAGCAGTTATTGTACTTACCAACATTTCGCACACTGATATTCTGCTGATATTCTGAGAAACTGCTGCTTGATATTTCTCCACATTTTAAGGCTGTGTTGAGTAGATAATTTTGACTAGAACTGGGGAAGTAGGTGATAGTCTACAAAATCCCTTGAATTCTTTAAGACTCTGGCACCTTGTATTATATTATTTGCATGACATTTTAATGACTTTAAAAAGAGTCTTCTCTGTAATCATAAGTATTACCATTTACTGAATAGCAACTCAATGCCATGCATTATAATGGCTTTTTACATGCATGATCTTTCTTTATCCTTAGAGCAACCCAGTAAACGAGTATTTTTATTCCTATTTAACTGATGGAAAAACTTAGGCTCAGGAAGTCTAAGTCACTTGCCCCAGTTCAAGTAGCTTATGAATGATAGAGCTGGATTCAAAGCCAGTACACATGTCGAATACTGTTTGACTCCTAAGCCCTAGCCCAGGAAGTGAACACAATCCTGGGTTCTCGTATTCCGTCCTTGACTAATGTCTTTCCTATGCCCACCTTCACCTGATAAAATCTTACCCATCCTTCAAAGTTTATTTCAACCTCAACCTCTTGCATAGTGATAAAACTAGCTAACATTCATTAAGTACTTATTATGTTCAAGGAACTGTGATATCGTTACATGTGTTCTCTCACTTAATCCTCGCAGCATCCCTATGAGATTATACTATTATTATACTCATTTTATAGGTGAGGAAACTGAGGCTCAAGGAGGATGAGTAATTTTCCTTTCATCTCTCCCCAGCATGTAGCCTCTGCTTCCCTCCTCCGTGCCTCCAAGGCCCTCCAAAGCTCTTTATGGTCTTTCTCTGCTTTGTATTAGTTTTGCATTAATGGTATTCATTCATGTCCCCACTCCTTGAACACAGAAACATGGCTGTAATTCATTTTGGTGTGTGCTGACCATCTGGCTCTGTTCTCAGCCCCTGTAAAGCATGCCAGAATTATTTATTTAATTGAACGAGTTAGTCACATGTATTGCTGAGCTGGGTCTAAATGATCAAAAATAAAATAAAAAGAGTTTTCCATTGGAAAGTGAGGTCGAGTCTTGCTGAATTTTTCAAATACTTTTCATTCATGAATCCTCCAGAGTCATTGGCTAAGAACTCTAATAATCATTATAACAGTGCATTGTCTCTGAAATGGACTTCGTGGCAGAACTTTGGAAAGAGAGTATCAAGCCAAGTGTCTATTTTCTACCAAATCACTTAAGAGTTGCCAGATTAGGAGTCCTATATAGTGGAGAATACTATGGGACGTTTCTCTTCATTTTTTTTTGGTATTGATTTTCCAGACGCTTTAGTGTTAAACCATGCCAGAAGTGTTGCAGAGATGAATCACTATTATCCAAAGGCCGCCAGCCTCTTTTCCTTCTGACAGAAGGATAATTCCACGTGGATCAAATAAATACAGATGTGTAGTAATTAGTTCTATTCCCAGTGAGCCTATTTCCAACACACTAAAGATGTGAGCGATTATAGAGCCTCACCCCAACAGCTTTTATCAATTTAAACTGCTAAACAACAGGATAGGTCATAACCCAGCCTGCTATTAATAATGCATTTATTGTGTGCAACATTATAAATTAGGTGTATGGACTAGAAAAAGAACACCTTTTTAACAAGAATAATATGCTCTCCCTACAGAAACATCATATGTGCCTGGCCACTCATCTCATGTACAGTCCCAAGGCAATCAAAAGAATAAAAAATCTCATCCAAGGAAAAGAGGCCTATATTGTCAGCGGGCTCCTCCACAGAGATGATTTGGCTGTGGCGGATATGTTAGACATACCCATCCTGGGCCCGGAGCCTGGCCTAGCTCATCTTTATAGCACCAAGTCTGGAAGTAAGCAGATCTTTGACAGCGCCAATGTGCCAATCCCTCCGGGAATATATGACATCTATAGTCAACAGCAGGTATGTGAGGTGGACAAGAGAGGCTTTGTTCAAATATATCACATCCTCTTTACCTTGCAGGAACTTCAGGTCTTCTGGAGCCAGCCCTACCCAATGAAGACCATGTGGAATACTTGAGTTGATTTGATGGGATATACTTTAGGCCTTCATGTTTCAAAGTATCGTCCTTGCAGAAATTGTTGGAATTCCCAAAATATTACTCATTTGGATTAAGACATTGAAAACCCTGTTAATGTACCCATCTACTATCAATATTTATTGCCTCAACAGAGTCTAGTTCATTGTCATAATAGTTAGCCCGTCATCGAGCAGGAGCCTGAGAAATGTGAGAGTCAGTTTGGGCTAAAAGAAGCAGATTGAGAAAGCTCCAAGGAGTGAGCCTCTCTGCCGAGTCAGGTTACAGAGGGCCTATAGCAGAGAGCTGCAGACATCCTTTGCTCTGTACAAAAATCCTTTTGTTCCTCAGGAAGGGGTCATTAAGGGAGGAGGGGGACAACCTTAGAAAGGGAAGGTGAGACGGCTCCAGGAGTAAAACTATCTGCTTCTGAGTTTTGTCTTTGGCTAGGTCTACAGTTATGCATTCTTCTAGCAGATAGTTAGGCCCGAACTATTTGGAGAACTATGATATTAGCCAGTAGAAATGATCTTTGAGTTAACTCTGGCAGGTGTTCGCCCATTTAACTGCCATCTTTTCCACAATAAAGAAAACAAAAAGACAAATGGGTGTTAACATTTTCTAACCTCTCTTTCAATACATCTCTTGATCAATACTCTGAGCCAGTCTAACTGCTCCCAGGCACGCACTTCTTGGGAAACTAAAGAACCGTGTACAATGAGGCACTTGGTGAGAGACGATATATAGAAATCTCCTCTCGATTGCCTGATCATGATGCTCTGTATGTCATAGATGCTGAGCCCCCAAATCAAGCTTTTCAATAAATCATACTTTTCAGAGACTAATTTGAAGATACTATTTGTTTATTATATTGCTAAAATGTTTCAGTCTTGCTAGAGTGTCCTTGGGAAATATATGGGTTCATAAAGGAAGTTGCTCTTAAAGGTGGCAGAGTCTGAAAAGACACAGGAAGTTTTAGTAGCAGTGGAAGAGAGAGGCTCCCCTGAACTGGTATGTCCCTTCCATTGTCATTAGCCTCCACAGGAATTTGAAGATAACATAGTGGATTGCTTGACTCTCTCTCTGCCTCCCAGGAGAATACTTGGCTGATAAACAATACAAGTGAAAGGCATTTTAAAATGAGAGAATTTCACATGCGTACATTACATTAAACAATCTTCAAAACTTTAAAATCTATATGGAATATTGATATCGAGCCTTGCTTTCATCATCTTCACTGATGAGAACTCAGACAATCTTTGTCATGAAGTATTTTAGAACTTTTTATGTTGATAGTGGTTAAAGATTCCGGCACCTTTAAAACAAGAAAACCTCCCTCTAATGCTGGTATTCAGAGGAGGGTTTAAAACTTCCTTGTAGACACGTCGGATTTGAGGGATGTCTTTTCACCTATGGCAAATGCAAATTGTGTCACAATAAACCAGTCTATAACTGAGTTCTATTCTACTCGTTCAGAAAACATACGTCTGAAGTCATCAAGAATTGAAGTAGTCCACTGAGATTTTTCCAAATAGTGACTATCCTACCTAATCTATTTGAGTGTGTCAGCGTTTTGAATTTGCAGATGGTAGTGAATCAATAGCACTGATTTTTTATCGATGTACACCATAAACTTAAAGCTGGTGAAAGAAAGCTGTGATTATTTTAATTTAGGTTAATAAATATTCCTGACTATTAGTTGGATTTTAGAAGTCGTTTTTCTATTTCTACTCTATATCAGGGTTAAATAAATGGCAATATAAAACTATATTACATCTTTTGAATAGATGGACTCAAACAGAAAATGATAAATGTTTGGAAATAGCATAAAATCATTTATTTGGTCTATGATTAAGTTTATGTATGTATGTATTTATTTATTTAAATCTCATATGAGCACAGTGAACATTTTCTGTTTTGATCTATAAAGTAACCATGTAAGTTCTCTTTCTGGCATGTGCTCCATATGAAATATTGACAGCTTTGGTTAAATAATCAAAAATGGCAATGCTATTTTAAAGCACTGTTCAATTTTCACTTAAAGATAGCACATAATTCTTTCACATGGTGCAGTCTTTACAATACTATTGATTCTTTTAGTTACTGTAGGAGATCCATCAACAGACACCCATTTATAGGATTCTCAGAAGCAACAAATAATAGGATTTGGAAGACAGATAATATTCTGTTAGTAGTTGAATCTCTGAATATACAATATATCCAAATATACAATAAAAAATGCTATGCCAGAATACTTTTCCTTACATTAGCAAAAGAATTTTGTTGGGTATTTACATGCCAAAGACCATTTCTACTTCTGCAAAGTATGATCATAATACAGGAAAATATGATTAAATATAGAACCTATCTTCTCAACACAACACGAGAGAAAGAAGAGATATAACTTTGAAGGCACATTAAAAAACCCTTGTAGGCTATGCTCATAGCCATATGGTGTGTAGACCAGAGTACTTGTCATTTAAATACTCAAATTATCCACAGACACTACTTGATAATTAGGGAGCTAAGACAATTCTATTTTCACCCTAATTGAATACACCATGGTCACATGGGGCTTCCAGAGATCCCAAGAATGCCCATTTTGATATCACTTCCACACTGCTGTGTGGCATAACATCCCCAGGAAGATTTGCTGAAAAGACAAGAACGCAAGTGAATGAATTGTGCCTTTAATCAAAATAATTGTAATCTTCTAACTCCAAACTTTAGCAGAACCTATAATCTTAAGTCCTTTCATACACTTTAGCTGACAAAAATTAAAAATCCATTTGACTACGGCCATGCCTCCCTGAACGAGCCCAATCCCATCTGATCTCAGAAGCTAAGCAGGGTCGGGCCTGGTTAATACTTGGATGGGAGACCACCTAGGAAGAGTGGGTGCTGTAGGCATAAAAAAATAAAAAAATAAAAAAGGGATTGTAAGCTGACAAGGTCCTTGCAATCTGTGAGGTCAACCAAGGGTTGCCTTGCCTAAAAAAAAAAAAATCCATTTGATAGCAAAAAGTCATCAAAAGAAAAGAATAAGAATATTGCAGAGACCTCCTTAAGTACAGAAGACCATAGCTAGGAACAGCAGTGGACAGGATCAGGAGAAAGAATGCTCAGTATTGCTTTGTTTCTCTCTGGGAAGTATGGACTGGAAAGTCTGATGAGAAGACCAGATAAAAAAAATCATTTTGGGATCTAATGAGTTATTTTTCTCCAAGGCTCTACTAGAACAGTATTACTTATAATTAAGTAATCTTGCTATAGACTTTTACCTGATTCAAACTTATCCCAAATGGCTTATTGATTGTAAGGAAACTTGCTTCTCTTGCTCCTCTTCTGACTTTTCGCCACCTCATCCTTTTCCACCTCTCTGCAGCTTAAAACAGGCAGCACAGTGGGAAGAGAATGAGCTTAGGTGTTGGAGTCAGAGCAACATGGATGGAGTCTTTGTTCTTCCACTCAATAACTTGTGTGATAGTGAGCATGTTATTCAAATTAGGAGTCTCAGTTGTTTATGTGTAAAGTGAAATGAATAATGGTGCCTACCTCATAGGTTTTTGTGAGTATTAAATGAGAAAGCTCATGTGAAGAACTTAGTCAATGGCCTGGCTCCTACTGAGTCCAGTAATGTTAGATATTATCATTATCATCATCATGATATTAGAGCTTGAACTTTAATCCTTTAAACTTTCATGTGATTCATCCCAGTTCTTGAGGGAATACTGTTTCACATAAAATGTAGGATAGGTGTGTACTCCAGGAAAGATGCTTCCATGAATGTTTTATCTCCTTTGTCTGAATTGTTCATTTAATACCTATAATATGATATACCTGGTCAATCAACCAGCCAAACAAATGTATTTCATCTACGTTAATGAGGGAAAAATTAAATGTTTTATAGTTTATAACATTCAAAAGCTCAACAAAGCACCAGATAGTTAGTGTTCAAGACTACAACTCTTTATAGTCTTGAAACTATAAAAAAAAATTTCAAAGAATCAATAAGTAAACATGTAATTCTCTGAAAAAGAAAGAAAACAATACCTAGATTCAATTACAGATATTAAAGGATTCTTTATTTTGCCTTCAAAAGCAGGTAAAATGATAATTTCAGAGTTTCTCATGAGTAAGACTATACTTTCAAACATGTGTCTGGTCCCATTGGTTAGTGGTTTCTGCACATCATATATACATCACTTAAAACTTCTTCCAATCTACCTTAATAACTAGAAGATAACTGAAGATCAGACCATTTGAAATAAAGACATGTTAGAAGTATAATAACTAAGTTAATACAATAAAAAGGAATCCATGAAACCAGCTATATTAAATGTCACTATGTCTTCATCTTCACAGATGATAGAGCAGCTGAGTCAGCTGGTCACCGATCACCTAGAAATCCAACGCTGGCTCTTCAAAATGGACTATGAGTTTGGAGGAAACGGGACTGCGTTTTGTGACATTCTTTCCCACCTAAAGTGCCGCAAGTGGGTCCTACAGGAGAGTAGGAAATATGGCCACAGAGACTGGAACAAGAAATGGGCGCAGGTGAGTGTTCAATGGTGATATAAATCCACAGTGTCTGTGAACTGCTAGGAGATGAAGCAAGAGGCTCGGCTAGTAGATGAAAGCGCTTTCTTCTAGGCTCAGCTGTGTCACCTACCATCAGTGAGACCTTAGTGAAATTATTTTGCCTTTCTTGGGCAGTGGAGTTGATTAGGTTATTTTAAATGTCCCTTCATTGCGCCCTAACAGTCTGCATTTACTTCTTCAAATTGATTATGATAATTAGGAAGTAATTTTTTTACCATATTCAGGTAACATTACAAATCTCATCATTTGCTCTAAGTGGGTCTTGATCATGTGCTTCTAACAACTGACATTATTATGCTAGCTGTATTTTATTATGGAAGAGAAATTCTATTAGTGAATGGTTGTCTCCTGGAAGCTAATGTATAATAGCATTCTGTTAGCAGTCATATGTTTTTGAAGACAATTCAAGGAAATTTATGTAACCACTCGGCCCTGTAAGTTGTTGAGAAAATAATACATCCTAGCCAGAAAAACTCCTGGCCAAAGCTAAATAATAGGTAAGAAGTCTTAGCATATAAATGGATGTGTGTAGAATTTTCCATGTATGTTGGTGGAAAGACGATTTATACAACTTCTTAGTCTGTTCCAAACTTGCTTAATCATTAAAGTGATTTTGTATGGCTTAATATATAAATTAAACCCACCATTCTAAAAGCTGCCTCACTTTGCATCCAGAGGCCTAGACTCTCCTGGCTTCTCTTAATCCCAAATCTCTGTCTTGGCTGACCTACTGGTGACAGCATAACTGATGAGAAAAATTCAGACACAAACTCCCTTCACTGATTCCTTCCCTACCGATGTGCATAGCAGTGGGCTGTGCAGTGATTTGCATCTCCTTCGAGCATCCCACTGCAGAAATATATGAATCAAGACACAAGTGATAGGGAGGGGCATACAAGAGAGAACTGCATTATTCTTGTGCAAGTGAAACGATGAATAAATCTAGAGAACAGTCAGAGGAGAGAGTTCCCTTTGACAAATGTTACTGTTCTCCCCATGATCTATTCTGGGCTTTCCTTCTCCCTTCCATCAGTAAATGGACTAAATGCAGTACCTGTCACGGCCAGCTTTTTACATATTATTTAAAGGACACCAAAGTGAATTACTCTTCTAGAAAAAAAATAATAAAACAAGGAAAATGTATTTAATTTTAAGGCCCATAGAGGTTTTTCTTGTGTTCTCTTTGAACTGTATGTTATGCCATATTGAATAGAATTTTCTTTTTAAAACAAAACTGTTGAGATTCAATGATGAAAGTATGCCTTTTTTTATTTAAAAAATAGAAACGTTAGTGTGCAAAGTATTTGCTGGTCTCAATATTTAAAACTAATAATTTTTAAAGAATTCGGGAGTGACACTAAACTGTGATAAATTTGAAACATTTGACTCTAAGTTTAAAAAATATTTAAAATATTGACCTTGGCTGAATTGCACTTAGAAGTCTGACTATACATTATTTAATTTCAATCATTTTAAACTATACCATTTTAAATTGTCACCAAATACGTTTGGCATTATTATTAATGTTATTAAATGTGAAACTCTTAAATAATTAATTATCTATCTAAATCATTTTTTAAAACTTAACAAGAGAAAAATAATTATTCAAAAATCTTTTTATGCCCTGAGACCTGTGCTTAGCCATGGTGCAGTTAGAAGTCAAAACTAAAAATTAAAAATAAAATGGTTCTGAAGAGCTTTTTTTTTTTTTTGTAGGAAACTATTGACTTTCTTTTGCCTTCAAAGTGAAATCCTATTCAGAGCAGAAGTGAACTGCAATCTCTTCTGAGTGTAGCTATTGAGAATTTAGGATTAGAATTATCTTTTGTTCCAGAAGACCACCGTAATGGTGCACATTTAGACATCAAAGCATTACTTTATAAGCACAGGCATGTTTTAATGTCCTATTACAGTTTGTAGACCTGTTTCTTTTGATAATGAAGATGTTGTGTCATCAAGCCTAGCCTAGTACATACAAAACATATGCTGGCAGGTTATTAAAAATTTCAGCTTCTTGATGAAAGACTATCCTGCAGGCTAAGAGTCCAGAGAAAGACTCCATTCTGGGAGAATTATTAGAAATGAGATTATGACTGTAAGCACTAAATTATGTTAATACTTACAAATAGCATCATTTGCATAGCAGTTTATGACACGATACCATGATTTTTCTCATTGATATGTTGTAGGCAACAGATTAAAAACAGGGCTGTTTATGGGTATTGGAACTGTTTTGAGATTCTCTTGCATCTTATGCAGATATTGGTTTTAGATGTAGGCATGATTCAGTATAGATGCAAAGATCTAATATAAAGATCATCTTTTTTTCTACCTATCTAATTTAGAACCAGAGTCATTTGACTGGTGGCAGCTGAGACTTGAAACAAAGTCATGGAGTCAACAAATGCTGAAAAGCTATAGTCACATGTAAAAAATCAGTATAGACATGTAGATGATTTTAGGAAAAGCGGAATGTTAGATGATGACCACAATGAAAACAGAGCACGAATCTCTCTCTTTTTTTTTTCCATGTTGGCTTAGTACCAATCTTATTCTCTCCATCCTACCAGGTAACAAAACCTGATTCCCCCAAGAGGTTCCAGTAAACTCACTCATTTAAGTACTCAATGCTTGTTAAGGTTTAATGAATCCACACACGTGGGCACACTCCAGACTCTCCATCCCCAGTTGAAGGTATTTCTTTTCATTAATTAGGAATGAAGGCTTAAGCCAAGAAAGGAATGGTTGTAGTGGAAAAACCTTCCTGGACACACTCACCTAAGACAGTGTAGGGAGATCCAGGTAGGCATTTGCTGTGGTACTTGGTCCTTCTATGGCATTTTCTTCCTTTTTTTAAAGGGTAAATTTTCCCT
Organism: Pteropus medius; assembly: GCF_902729225.1. Classification (NCBI taxonomy): domain Eukaryota; kingdom Metazoa; phylum Chordata; class Mammalia; order Chiroptera; family Pteropodidae; genus Pteropus; species Pteropus medius. The sequence continues at coordinate 11,352,889 of NW_024342473.1, read as the reverse complement.
CCCTCAATCCCGGGAGATTGGCTTAGTGGTAGTGATGCTACCAGTGATGCTGCTTTGCAGGATAGTTTGTCCGTGTGAAGAGCTAAGCCAGTTCACTTTGGGGTTTCTCTGTACAGCCCTTCTGTGGGCCTCTGTTTCCCTGGATGGAGAGTGTAGGATGTAGAGTTCTTTAACAAATTACAAGAAAAAGAAGAAAAAGGAAATTAAAATGGCTGTAAGCTACTATACTATATTGCTATTTTAGCCCTTTGCAAGAACAGTTTTACCTTTACTTGTACCTTGGTGTACTTCATTAGACATTTTAAATTAATTTGGGGATAGCCCAGGAGGGATACACACACACACACACACACACACACAAATATATATACACATGAAAATATATAAATATAAATATATATACACACACACTAATTCAAGGCATCCAAGCCTACAAAAAATAGAATAAACCACAATAGTTGTTTTGCTTCCGTGTGGAACTAAATGAGCAAACAAAATACACTATTACAAAAGAGAACCAACAACCAACCAGTGCCTTAGAAATCTGTCTTCATTGTGAAGACCTCCATCCATTTGGATGGCCATGTAACTGGGTCATAGGAGCCACTATAGATAGCTGAGCTTGGCACCTTGTGTGGAATTTAGTAGGTATTTATTAAGTGATCCCAAAGGTCCATTACACTGTAAGCACATAATCTTTTAGAAAAGTAAAAAGGTAATATAATAAGATTAAAGAAATATTTAACCAAGTAAGTGCATAATCACTTTTCCCAGACATAGTTGTTTTAATTTTTGTGTATTAATTTCCAAATGTGCTGCATTTATTTTTTTATTGCTACAGTAATAGTGTATATGCTAATTTAAACATCAGATCTTAAACATTCTCCATGTTTACATGTAGTTGTCACAATTAATGGCTGTATAATATTCCCTCATATTGATTTACTCTAACATGCTAAAGCGTTCAGTTAAGTCAGAAATTTACATTATTTCCAGCTTTCTTGTTCTTTTTCTTGTCTTTTTTCTTCTTATTTGTTTGTTTGTTTGTTTGTTTATGTTGGTAATGGTGATGGGAGGGATGGAGGGAGGTGAAAGGCCTAGGAGGAAAGATTTGTTTGTTTTTATTTTTGGTTTTTGTATACACTTCTTTTTGCACTTGTTGAATTACTTCCCTAGGAGAAAGACCTAGGGGTAGAATGCTCTATGGCTCTTGTTACATATTGCCACATGACTTTCCAGGAAGGTAGTACCAATTTCCAAAGCTACTAGCAGAAAATAAGCATACTAGTTTTACTACTACCTTACCAACATCAAATATTATAAATAGTTTAGATGTCAAATGCATCTTATAATTGCTATTAAATTACTAGCAAGATATTCTTTTTCACGTCCTTATTTATTATTTGTATCATATCAAAAACACAACATCTTGGTATCAAGAGAATCTAGGTTTTCAGGTCAAGAAGAATCCAGGATACCATTTTTCCCTCATCAATAAGCTACAGATCAATGATTAGTCATTTGTTTTTTTATATTTGCTTATTTTTATGTCTTAAAAACTTGACTTCTTTTGTAGATCCATGAATACACTGTTATGGTCTTAGCATTGCCCTGTAGTTTTTAATAATTATAGTAGAAATAATAATAGCATTGTGAAATACCTGCTGGGTGTCAGGCATTTCATCACTTTACACGAATTGTCTCAATTTCAGAAAAACCTTGAGATTGTTACTCATTTACCTCCATACCTCTTTGATAAGGAAGCTGTTATTATTCTGTTTACAGATGGAGAAACTGATACATGGGAAGTTGAGCGACTTGCCCAAATTTATATAGCTAATAAATGGCTGTGCCCAACTTGGAGCCCACATACCCTCCTGGCCTAGTGCCCTTGCCACCCCAAGCTAAATCCATTTAGAAAAGACCCCTTATTTGAACACTGTGTAGTGTTCTTTCTCAGGTCCCTGCGATTGTGACTCATAGTCCTTGAGGCAGGCTTTCTACAGAGACTTGTGGGAAACACAAAGGTCCCTGGAATGCAGCAGCCATTGCTCCCAAATTTCCATAGCCCAGACACACCAAGGTTACTAGCAGGGAACCCTTGGCTCTGTCTCTTCATTCATAAAGAGGGATAACATGGATATCTACCTCATGTAGAAGTGGAGAGAATTAAATGAGATAACCCTTGCACATCAGCTAGCAATATACCCAACACATAATACGCCTTCAAAAATGTTACTATTATCACCATCAAATTGTATTACAATTAAATCACAGATAACATTGAACAAATATGCAGAATTTGATCTTTCTTTGGTGATTTAGAAGATCTTTTAGGGTCTTATAGGCTTCCAGAATAGTTTTCTATGCATCAATTATCATTACGTAGAATTGTGGTTGTTGAAGATACAGAATGGTGAACTAATTGTGCCTAGCCAGTGATTTACCCAGATAATGCCTTTAAAAAAATAAACCTTGACAGTGCCCTCTAGCTCCTTATCATTTGAAAAGAGAAAACAATTCCAGTTCCTTGAACTTTCTACATGTTGAGTAAAGAGGCATTGACCTGATAAAATAGAGATTATTCTGACCACAAGATTGAGACCCGGTTTCTTCATTTTCTTGTTCCAGTTGGTGTCTTTTCTAATTAGTGTAGCAGCACGTCACCACAATCATTGGAAAGCCTTAATCATTTACATATTTTTCCTTATCTCTGAAAATGACTTAGAATGTTTTCTTCCAGTTCAGTGGTTATTTTCATGAAGCTGCCAGGGTTTGAGGTGCTTCTCTGTGCCTGAGGAAGATGACAGGAGAGGGAAAATTGCCTCCCCAAGTTAAATGAAAGCCGGGTTCCCCTTCCAAGGACCTATAATAATCAGCTATACAAGCTGTTGGTTTGTGTGTCCTATTGATTTAATATGCTTCTAATCAGTACATAAAGCTATGGGCCTGCAGTGTTAATTTTTCATATGCTTACAAAGTACCCTTTGATTTTCTGTCACACGTTAATTACAGCGTTTTGCCATTAAATAGGAAGCTTTGTGTAAACTAATTACTAGGTAATCATTGTCTACTGCAAGCGCGCTGTTTGTACCTTTTATTTTATTCTAAAAATGCACAGATCTCGCAGTCTGGAAACACTCTACCTTCCAGCCATTAGCTCTCACTAATTCATAGCATTATTGTGGTGAGAGTGGAGGAGTTGTAATTGTTGTGGTATCAGAGCTGTTAATTACCGGAGTAAACAGTTGAAATGGTGCCAAGGTCTATTGTACAAGGCAGAGAAAAGGAGCTTTAAATGTTACTCCCACCATCTGGGGACTAGGGGAGAGGCAAATGCTTGAGAACAGCAGTGAGGCGCTATTGCCGCCTCAGCTCCAGGGTTGGCGGCCATATGGATCCGGAATATTCTGAATCAATTGAATTTAACTGCCAGTTTTTCGCAATAACAGCGTGGAAGGAAGGAATAAAGCAAAAGATGAGAGGAACGAGAATTGGTTAGTGTTTTCACATCCAGAAGTCCCCGTTGGAGTTCTTTTAGAAATATCTGCTTTGCTGAAAACCACAGAGCAGGCATGGGTATTTGGACCTGATTCAGAATGAGTTTTACTTTCCTTTGCCGGCGACTGTGCCATTTGCTTCTGATCGTCTGTCCCCTTTGCCCCTCAGGGAGAGAGGGATGCCCTTGAAAAGACTGGGACTTTCATGTAATTGTGCCAGATCAAACAAAAACCCTCACTTTTGGAATTCTCTGATTTATTACCCGGGTATTTAATCAGCATGGTCTGTAGAAAGAAAATAATAATAAATACATAATGCTATTACATCTGCCTTAAATATACACATCTGTACATATGGGAATATCAAAGAAGATACAGCTCTTCACTCTGATTAAGTAAAGTAAATGCCTGCCCATTTCTTTTGTATAAAAATTAAAATATAATTTCTTTTGTCAGTCTCTCATTTCATTCCACAAATTTACCCTTCTCCTCCACCACTTAAATGAAAAATCAAGTCCAAAGAGCACATATGTTTTCTTTTGTTTTTAATTTTCAATTAAAGAGTTTTTTCAGCATATGCAATTTTTCAACCAGCGATATTTCTCTAACTAGAAAGAAATCCCAATTACCAATAATAATAATTATAGCTATTTCTACTTATAGTTGATTTTTAAACCACATGGTTTCTGCTATAAAATATTGTGTAGTTTTTAAAAGTCATATGTATTTACATGATGTCACTCATATTTAATATAATTTCCTTTAAACCCATTTTCTAACATTAAAAATGTTTTTTTTAATCTGCCACTTGCTGCTGTAACTACTTTTTAATATCATTCCCAAAACATGAACATATTCTTTTTTAAAACCACCCTAGATTATTTAATTTTAATTGTTCCTTTAGCAGATGTTGAAGTAATTTAGAGTGTAGTGCAAACAACTCCTTTAAAGAGAGCACTCACAGACCACCAAATACACCATGAACCACGGACGGTGTTTGTCAGGCTTTACGATGGCCAATTTTTTCTGCTTTTGTGTTTGTGCAGAGTTCAATTACGAATTTCAAGAAATGCTTAATCTTTATCTATCGAAACTCCAGCATGCAGCGTGACTGGGTGAGCCTAGAAGGAAAACCACGGACCCCTGTGGGGAAGGGAAAAAAGAAACAGCAGTTTAAGTGCTGGAAAGTTGAATGGGAATGAACCTTTCTAGAGTTTCTGGTTGAGGCAAAGCAGTTGTGCTGAGCTTTGGAATGGAGGCGCGACATATGTGCCTCAGTTGGACAAAGCGCTTCTCAAGTCAAATCAGCTGCTAGGCCTGCACGTTGGTAGAAGGTGGAGGCCTAGATAATGAGGGGCAGACTCCTCAAGAAGCAGCGAGTGGATAATGCCACATAAGTATGGAATTATATACCGCATTTTCACCATTCTGTTTAATGAGAGCCGCCACCGCAGCGAATCGCTTGCCACACAGCCGAAATGGGCCATTAGCTATCAAGGGAAAATTGTCTTTGCCGCTTTCAGCAGATGGAGCAAATATTTTACAAAGCAATTTTACATACCAAAAACATTTGTGTGCCTTGGTAATGTTGGCTGTTTTACATTATGTTACCTTCTACAGCAGCATAATTTTCCATCTCATCGAAGGCAAAGTTGGCATTTTTGATTTTTAAATTCTCAATTAACAATTAAACATGGAGTATTAAAGCAGTCCTTAAACTTTAAGTAGGTGTGGGAAGTGGTTTATGACTTGCTAGAGACATTTTCATTTTTTTCTTCATCCTCTCAGCATATTTTTGCACTCTAAAGAGGGACTATTTCTAATGATCCTAATGGAAAGGAATGAGTGAAAACGTCACTACCAATTGCAGAATGAGAATAACCAACGCATAGTGCAATCAGAGCATTCTCTGGCTTCTGACGTCCATCAAAGATTGTGGGTACGTGGCTTGACCCACCCACTTGTATCCGTTTAAAATGTTTAAGCTTAAAGTAGCAGCAAATCCAACTCAAAACAGCTTTAAATATAGAGAGAATTTATTATTTCAGCTAACTGAAAATCCAAAGATTGGTCTGGCTTCGGACAAGGCTCAACATCACCGAGGGCCCAGTTACTCTTCACCTGTCTTCTGTGCTACACATAATATCTGCTCCTTCCTAAGGCTGGCTGTCCTCAGGGTTAAAAGATGACTGCCAGTAGCTCCTGGAGCTTGTCCTTGGTCAAGGCAATAGGAAGAGAGAATATATCACTTGGTAGCATTCTCTAAAGAACATAAAGCTTCCTTCTCAGAAGGCCCCAGCAAATGCTTTCTAACATCTGATTGGCCAACTTGGGTCATGTGCCCATCCTGAACCAATGACTGTGGCTTTGCTCACCAAGGGCCCATCGTTGGAGTTGAGGATGGAGTCACTCTCTCGATCCACTTGCAGAGCTAAAAATGGGGTAGTAGCAGTTCATGAAAAGAAATTTGGGACATTATTACCCTGAAAGAGAGACAAAGATGCTGGGTAGCTAATGACAGATGTCCACTCCAGTATTTTTTTGTATATTTGACAGCACAGATTTAGCATCATACATGGATGATCTAATCTGCCTCAGAGTGATCATTTAAGCCCACCGATGGCCATTACAGCCCCACTGCAGTATGGCATCCTGGTAGCAACTGGATTTGGATCCCAGTTTTGCTACTGCATATCTGTATGACATGAAACAGATATGATAGTAACCACCACAGAGAGTGGTTTTGAGATAGTAAATATAAACCCCCTGGTATAAGCCCGCCACTTGGTAAGCTTTCAGTAGGTGACTACAGTGGTAAAAAGTAACCCATGCACAGCAGAATAACCTTGATTTTGGAATTTGTCCCTTCTCTCCATCCCTGTGCCACTAGCTGACTGAAATCTGAGCACCTTTCAATGTACCCCACACTTTTCCCTCTGAAAGAGGAAGCAGAAGGTTCAGAGCACTCACCTAGGGTCCAAAGGCAGCTAGAGCGCTCCCACGGTCCCACCGTACTCAAGTGTAGAGGCCCCAGTCCCTCTTCCGTTACATGAGGCATTTGCCTAGATAGTCCATATGGCCCCTTTCAACCCTGACAGTCTTGCTTAGTTTTCCAGGTCACTGTCTTGTCCTTTTGGCTTTATGCCACCATCCATTCACCCATTTAAGGATATCAGAAACCTGTATAAAGCAGAACTATCTAGGTAGGTACCTTGGTTTCTCTTTTGAATACCACCAGATAATGTCTGATGTGGGAGATTGGAGATGATAAGCCGAGGAGTTATTTTACTTAATTTGCCACTACAAAGCCAGCAAAAAAAAAAGCTTCTAAAAGAAAATTAGTTTTGGTAGGACTGTTGATATTTAGAGCCCTAATTTGTATTCCTTCTGCTCTCCCATCCTCCTCAACACACACACACACACACACACACACACGCGCACCGACACACACACACATGCACACACACACAGAATTTACTTGAGAAAGTTAACTCTCTGGAGTTTGAAGTAACTTTAGTCATTGAGGGCAGTATTAAATTGGATATGCTAGGAGCTTCCCCTGAGATATCCTGAATTTCCTTCAGTCAGATATCTCTTCCTTCAAATTTATACTTTCTTGATAGAAAAAGAGAGAGAGCCGAAAGGCAAGGTTCATGCTTGATAAGCAAGAATCTCTAAGATGCATTGGTCAGGCTGACGGAGGCCCTGTGCCTTCCGTAGATATCCTGGAACCCTCCAAGGTCATGACTATTGTCACACTCTGAAGGGTAAATGTGGGTACTGTACAAGGGACGACAAGGCTGTGCAGTGGCACAGATGAGGCTGAAGTTTCTCTTGGACGGGAATGGCTGTAGAGCTACCAGCTCCACAGAGGCCAACAGCTAATGTATGTGGCCAGAGCCAGTGTAATCCTCATGGAATGAAAACCCAGAAATCTGATTTTTTTCAAAAAGTAAAGATTATTTTTCTAAAATTTGTGTATTGTCCACAAGGTATATACTTTCCTTTCCGCAGCCATAGAGTTGTTAGGTCTAAATGATCTGCTCCAAGTGGGTGATAGGCTCTCTGAAATGCTGACTCAGTGGTCCATCACTTTGATGTGACTCATTAAAAAGAAACTTTCTTACTAATTCACAAGTTTGTAAGACAGAGAGATGTGCCCCATTTGGCCGATAACAGACTACACACACATACACACACACACATACACATACACACACACACATATATACACACACACACACATTTTGGCAGAGTGAAAAAGCAGAGCAGAAAGCAATTGTTCCACCAACTCCATTGTTTGTGTCTTCAGTCACGTGTTGAAAATCATCCAATAACAGAATCTCACTCAGCAAGTGACTTGACACAAGCCTCTCTGTTTGTAAAGCAGAGGACATAATATTGTCCTGGTTGACATCAGAGTGTTGCTATAAGGACCGAATGAGATAATGAATGTGAGCCTGCTGTGACAAGAGAAAGTATTTTACAAATACTGTTCTGATGGTTCACATGAATTTAGGGGTTTGTCTGGCATGTGTGTGTGTGTGTCTAATGTGTGTGTGGTAATCCTAACATGTGTATTACTCAAGTTTATTCTGAACAGAATGAGCCTGAATAACTATAGATTTTCCATTATCAGCATCTGCCCTTAAAGTTGTAGTAATTATGTTTGAACTATGCAGAATGAGAAACACTAGAGAACAGAAACTCCTCATAAGACCAAGAACTCTGACATCAGTGGGCCCTTTGTGGCCACTGAGCCGTTGTTGCTCCTAGGGAAGAGGGTGTTATCAGTTTGTCATAGCACTGCTGTGATGGCATCGTTTGCACCTGGATCTGAGCTCTGATCTCACCCACCAGTTCACAAGCAGCTTCTGAGTCCCCAGCCGTCAGTGTGCTATTGAGGGCTGTTTGGAAGTTGGGGGTGGTGGGGACATAAATTGAAGCTCTTGCACAGAATGCCATTTTGCTGCCCTTTCTTGAATATATGAGTTGCAGGTCCTGCTGTATTCTTTTTTTTTCTTTTTTCTTTCTTTCTTTTCTTTTCTTTTTTTTTTTTTTTTTTTTAGGGACAGAAGGACAATTCTCTTTTCATTGGTACTAAGGCCACTTATAGTAGGTTCCTTATGTTTCCTATCAGATGCTTCCCAAATAAATAGTTGAATAGTTACTATATCCCTACTATTCATCTCTATGTCTTTTTCTTAGAGAGTTAATGATGGCCTCACGCTGCCTCTGTGTACCCCAGCATCCCCTATTAAACATCACCCCACTGGTGTCTTCAGCTGTGTACTTCTCGTGATGGGACATAAGTCAGTCTCTGATTCCTGCAGCAGACTTTCCTCAAGGAAATGTACCCCCGTTCTATGGCTTTGTGCACAGCACAAATGCTGCGGGTCGAAGCCAAATGGCTGGCTTTGTAAGCAGTGGCAGCGGCAGCGGCCTGGCACACTGTCCAGATGCCTCATACATGCTGCAGTCTTGTTAATTATTGGCCCTCACATGGCGTGGTACATGACACTTTATAAATGTCACCTCATTTATCTTTCCAATGCCCCTCAGAGGCAGGGAATCACATAAAGTCCACCCTGGAAGGATTAGTGGTTCTTAAGTGGTCATCACCCAGGTGGTTCCTGGACAGCAAGGAGGGAAACCTGTTTGGCATTTTCTTTTATTTTGTAACTTCAACTGTTCAGGGCCGGGTCCCTGTGTCCACCACTGCCGTGATTCATTCCATATTTAGTGCTCCCTGTACCAAGCACTGGGGACACTGACCTCAGAACCACTGACCACATCATTAAAGAGCCCCCAGGGAACTGGAGAGCATGGAGAAAGGACACCCCACTGCGGCGGCAGAGAAGGCTTCCTGGAGGAAGTGTGATGAGAACTCACTCACAAAGCGTGAGGAGTCGGTCAGGGGAAGAAGAGGAGGAAGGAAGGCAGAGACTGAGCTGGGGTCGGGGCAGTTTGGGGTGAGGCTGGGAGCTGGAGAGAAGTGAGGCTACACTAGGAACCAGAGGTCAGGACACTGAGGCCCCCTCCTCATGCGTCCTGATGGGGAATTTTGGCTTAATCCTCAGGTTGATGGAGATCCAGTTTCAAGATTTAGGTAGCAAGGCTTTCACCTACTCCTTTACTGCCTCCTCTCCAGCTCTACCCCAAAACACAAACATTTTCCCCCTAGTTGAATTACTTAAAAGTCCTGATAGTCCGTAATTTTCCCCAACATTTTTTTATTGTAGTAAAATATCATCTTAACCATTTTTAAGTGTAAAGTTTGGTAGTATCAAATATGTCGCATTGTTGTGCAACCATCACCGCCACCCTTTCCATCATGTAAAACTGAAATTCTTTACGCGTTAAACACTAGCTCCCAATCTTCCTCCCTCCAGCCTTGACAATCAACACTCTACTGTCTTTCTCCATAACTCTGATACTCCAAGTACCTATAATTATTTGATATGTAGATGAGTGAATGAATAAATGAATGAATAAATTATTTCTCTTTGATGTCTTGAGTGAATGGCCACATAGCAGATCACTGGGTAGGTGGTTCAACACTTTTCAGAAGCAGGGCAGAAGGCAGAACCAAAAGGAAGTCTCTACTGTCCTGGGAGAGAGGCTTCCTTCCCTGTCACTCAATTTTCCCAGGCAGGGTGGGAATCCACAGCCATGCTTCCTTGACTCAGCTTCCATAGAGTAGAATGCTTTTAAATGAAACAAATGTAAACCAAAAAGAAAGATAGGTTTGGAGGACAGTGCTCAAAGGAGGAACAAAGAGGGCATCCAGGTTGTTGGAACTGCTTGTCTTATGTGCTTGTTTATGATGTAGACGCAGGGCTTTGGGGAGATGAGGGAATGTACAGTAAAGAGCCAGAGAAAACGTGTACATTGTGCAGGATATGAAAGGGGAAAGGCCCACTGTTTGACAGCGATTTCCCTGCCTCCACCTCCCAAGGCAGAGGCTGGCTCCATGAGCCGGCTTCCCCCGCCCATGGTGACAGACCTCCCCGCACTTTGCAGCAAGTCATCCTGAAGCAGTGTGGGCCAACGCACTCACCTTTTCTCTTGACGTTTTTGTTTTGTATGTCAAGCATTTACTAAGCTAACTAATGAGACTCTCCCGCCAAGATTTTCTGGATATCTGAGAGATTATTCATGTTATTTCAAACTGCCTAGAATGTATATACTCTCAGATGTTTGTCTTCTACTGTAGATTTTCAGAGAGCACTGGACTCAGAATGAACCAGATGTTCCAAGAAGCTTGGGGTAGAGGGGAATGGGGGACAACAATCACTTTTTAATGCTGAGGAACTTAGAAGTAAATGGGTATACAGATTATTTCTAAGATTCCTTCTATCCTCACGTGCCAAAGCTGATTCTTTTCCGATTCCTCCAAATTACTGAGCATTTACTCAGATTTGGAAGTTCCCAGCAGTCCAAAGCAAGCCTGAATTCTTCTCGCCAGTGTCCGATATTTTAATTATAAATATTGTCCATCAAATGGTTTTGTATCTACAGCCCTGCCCTACTTCTGGCATAAATAAAATCTGAAGAGGTGGCTTCTATTTGAAAAATTTTAGATAGTCTCTTCTATTTGAAAATTTCAGATAGTTTAAGACTGTCCAAAAGAAAAATTGTCCTGGCAAATTGAGGCTTTTTATATAAAAAATCCAGGCTTTCTATTCACTAGAGGGTTTCCTACTATTTTCATTTTAACAGGAGGCTCTGTAGTTTGGGGTGGTTCTATGATGGTATGGGGCCAGCCTAATGTCTAGTCAGGTGAGGCTGTGACCTAGCGGGGAATGGTGGGGGCGGGGGGGGAAACTGAGGCTTGCTCCCCTCCCCAACTCATTCTTCTAATCTGCCCCCACCTAAAACTCCACCTTTACAGCATCGGCAAGAAGTTTAAGGCTTTGATCCCAAGGTTGTTGGGTGTGGAAGCCCATCAACAACGGGGAAAGGGCACAGCTTAAAATGGAGGTGCCAAAGAAAGACCCTGCCCACTCCATAATTTCTCCCAGGGTCTACCCTGGCAGGGTCAAAGAATAAAAACCATTCAGGTCTAAAGGATTTTAGGGACAAAGTAATTAATTCAATGTTTTATATAAAGGGAAACTGAGGCACAGAGTGAGGAGGCACATTGCCCAAGGACACTCAGCTGGTCAGGCTGTAGTGGGTTTGAAACTGGGATCACCTGATGCCCAGAAGGAAGGCTGCCTTTCAGAGACAACAGGCACGATGAGCAGCAATATTTAGGGACCAAATAATTTTGAAATATAAAAAGTAAAGTGGCTGAAAAAATAGAGAAAATTTTCAAAATGGCTTTCTGATTCTGGATAAACAGTAACCACATTTTTTTTTTTTTTGCCTGTTGGAGGCCTGGTTTTTAATCACTCCACAAGCAGTTTTCATTTCTGTTGTAAAATTGCTTGTGGTTCTATTTAATTTGTTTCTGCAGGAGCCAGCTTTGGTGAAGATCTCCGAGGAGCTGGCGGGCATTTTAGCACAGCACGCTCAGCCAGTCAATGAGAAACGCTTCCCGACGTGGAGGAAATTCCTCCACACATTTCTCATTCAAGGTAAATAAGATTGTGAAGTTTCTATTGAGCATCCATCTCCACAACCTTGAATCCTAGTTTTGGGTCAACATGGGACCACTTTAAACACTTCGTATCTCTCGCGTTGGTTTATAAAAGTGCTTCTATAAGCAGCGTCTTTTTCATTTTTTGCCTAAATATCCATCTTGCACCAGCCTCGTAAGTAAATAATTGCCGAGTACACCAAGCATGGTGTGCACAGCTCGAGATTCCTGCCCCTTTTCTGTACCACAGACTTCTCCTGAGGGCTGGGCTTTGGAGTCAGATAACCTGGATCTAGATCTCATCCATGACCATGAACAAGGCTCTTAAACCCTCAGAGGCCCAGTTTCTGCACTCATCTACTTCACAGCGTTGTTGGGAGGATTCAGTGGAACACAGACTTGAAAGTTTCTACCACAGAGCCTGATCCCAAATAGGTCTTTAATAAATGTTAATTTCCTCTTCCGTTTTCTAGGAGAGTAGAAATGGTCTCACCTCCAGATCTGAAGGTAGCATTTCTGAATAAGAATCCTCTGTAGTCCCAGAACAAAAGAAGCCTCCATTCCTTTCATCTTCCTCCTCCTAACTCATCCCCATTATCTGAGGACATTAGAAGGTCCATGAATGTGGGAATGAATGGAGCGAATGATACTTATCCCCAGTGTCAGAGGTTCCTGTGGGAGTGCTACACCTGGGGACACCCATGCCATGCCCCTCACTCTCTAGGGGGTTACAGTGTAAGACATATTCTTATATGCTAACCCACAAGAACAATAGCTTAGGATAACATACTACAGAAGCTTCTTTTCCACTCTATTTGCTGCTATTGGGTGATAATATTATATTAACATTAATATATAATAATATATTATATGATAACAACAGCAGTAGCAAGAGGACAATGATGATAACAGCAGTGACAATAAATAATAAGCACCAATAATGCTTAGTGTGCACCAGGCATGATTCTAAGTATATCTATTGATTTATTTGATCCTCCTAATAAACCTGTGAGGTGGGTACCATTATCACCCTTGTTTTATAGAGAAAACTAAGATACAAAAGATTAACTAACTCACCCCAAATCACTCTGTTGATATGTAGCAGAGCCAATAAATACATCCCCAGGAGTCTTGGCCAGAGCTGGGGGTGTATTTATCAAGGAACACACCTTAGCTCCATGTATGAGAGAGTATTGGTTATTGGAATAACCAATAATCACAGGAGGAAGAGATAATGCTGCGTGATCTCCAATATTCTCTCTAATCTAAATTTCTATGATCCTACACTTTCCATACGTACCCGCTGACAGAAAAGTAAAACTAAAAGAGTCAACTCCAAGCATAACTGGACGAAAATAAGGTACCCACAACAACAACAACAAAAATGGTCAAGAATAGGGATTCTTTTTAAGTTAGGAAGGGAAGACCATTAAGATCTCCAGGTCCGTCCAGGATAGGATGTTAGGAAGTCTCCAGATCTTCCAAAGTCACCCTGCAAACCTTCCTCTAATCTATGTATTTTCATGAGATCTTTGTAGATTAGAGAGGGTTTTCCCAGCCACTGTCTCCCCTGCAGAAGTGTTGTAAACACAGTGCCTGTTTATGGGAGGCAGAACTAGCTTTATTGAGCCAATTTCATAGATGAAAATAAAACAGGCTCAAAGGTAGGAAGTGATTCTGGCAAAATCATACAACAAATGCATGGTGAGTGGAAACACAGTTAGATCCTACAATTTTAACACATCTCAAAAATCAGGTTCTAATCAGTCATGTGTTTTAAGACCTCTGCCCAATCCTGAGCCTAGCGCACAGCACACATCAGGCCTACATAAATGTTTACTGAGTGAAACGGGCTGTCTCCCCAGGCTTCCTGGCTCTAAGTTCACATGCTCTGCCATCTTCCACCATTGCCTCTTTCATTTCATTTCTGCTCTCTCCAATGTGCTTATGGTCATGAAAAGTGCTACACAATTGATTTCTGAATTACCGTAGTCTTGTATCAAAGGCAATATATTTTTTAAAAAGAGGAATTAATTGCTTTGAAAGGAAAATAATAGTGAAAAGATGTAGTTGTGATGTTGAGAACACAACACGATATAGCTACTTTGAAGTAAAAATAATCTTGTAAGTATAAACAACAATGTGCTTCTATTGAAGCACTGCCTTTCAAAATATAGGGGACAGCTAAAGCCGCAAAGTTATCTGAATCAGAGAGATTCAACAGGTTTTTCTATGGGTATCTAGGTACAACACACATTAGCAGGCCTCATTTGAGAAAAGCACATCTCAAACTAACCAAAAAGATAAATCAGTTTTCCTTCTGAAACTCAGCTTTATTTAGGGCCAGCTCCAACCACATTTACAGACATTTAAGGAAAGTGACTTTTATATAAAGTAACAGATGGCTGCATTTGAGAACTGCTAAAATCTCAGGATTTAGCCATATATGCTGTTCAAAGCCTGTGGGTAGAGGTCACCTCCCAGCAAATTTGCGAAATAACAAGCCAAGTTTATCTTAATACTGTCAGGCTCCGGAACCCACTATGTCCAGGGGCTGCAGAGCTGTTTTTACTTTAAAATTATGTTATCTAATTGTTTACAAATAATATTACAATTTTTTTTTCTATAAAAGGGATATACACAGTAAGATCTATGTTAGGCCTGAAAACAGAAAATTAGGGCCATGTAATTTTTGTGGACAACCACTGCTGAGCTAGCCCACAAATTAGCTAGGTCTAATATTGTTGCTGTGATTCAGCATCGAATTTGCCTTTATGATTTTTTTTTTATTCAAAGCAAGAAGTAAAATATGATAAATTATAAAGCTTTCATTATCAGCAAGGAGGAAGCATACCTGTCCTCAAGAACGGCAGTACTTCCTGTTTGCGTATTTTAAAAAAATGTTTTACAACTGGCTTTCTATAGGAGTCCTTTCGCTGACATAATGATCAGTGTTTTCTTATACCTGATAAAAGCCTTAACCTGTCAAAACTTCAATAAGTAGTGAACAGAAACAGCACTCTCATCATCAAGGTTTGAACTGTGGACTATACACAGTTAATTTCCCCTAAGGTATTTGCCTATAGGCCTTAGGTTCGTCACTTATATAATGAATGGGCATAGACTTGTTAGTCTTTGTGGTGTCTTCCTAATTTGATCAGAATCAAACCTACCATCCATTGAGTCCTACTGTATGCCAAGCCTTGTTGCTAAATACTATTAATATTGTATCTCTAAGACTCGTGACAATCTGGTGAGGTAGGTTTTATTATTCCCATTGTACAGATGAGGAAAAGGAGGTTCAGAGAATTGAAGCTACTTGTCCAAAGTCTCCCAAGACGTGGCAGATGCAGGATCTGAAACCCAGTCCATTTGCCATAGCCTGGCTTCGTTCCTCCTGTCTAAGTGAGCACAGTCTATGTGAATGTATCCTTTCACCTACTCCATGCTTTTTTTCACCAGGAGGCGTGGTCGAAGCATACCCACCTGCAGAAAGTGTCACCAACCTGACAGTGGACATGCTGATAGAGCCCAGTGGAGAAATCAGGGTGCTCTCAACGGGAGACCAGTTACATGCGGAAGGCCCCTTCATCTCCTCCGGTACCACTGTGCCTCAAACCTCAGTGGATCCCCAAGTTCTCAGTTCCTTGTGCCTCCAAATTGGAAAGGCTTGTAAAATGAGAAGTGTGGTTGGTTACTTTTCTATAGACCTGGTGACTTTTATTGATCCAAGCACCTTGGAACAACAGGTAAGTAGACTTGATGCCACGTGAAATACTAAAATATCTAGACCCCATATTGTCCACACTCATGCAATAGGGCATATAAGGGAGCTTCTAAGATTCATTATTTGTCAGATGAGCTGACCCTATAAATTCAGCATTTTACACAGTCCATGTCAATCTGTGTGAGACTGGACTTTATGTCTGGAAATACAGGAGCAGGGTCTTTTCCTTTGGGTACCATTAGAGTTTAAATGACTACAGCTCATCTTGTAAAACTCTGTTGAGTGGGCCTCAATTCTCTACCTGTGTCTTGTTGTAAGACAATGCCTTCCAGGGATCAAACCTGGCTAGAGCCTGTTCTTAAAGAGAACATCAATCATTAGAAAGGAGTTAAGAGTCCCTGTTTCTGTTCCTTTTCTTAGTTCAGCAGCAACTTATGTTGTCAATATTATCTTCTAAAAACTATGTTGGTAAATAAGGTCTAAATAATAGTATAATGAACATCACGTGCCCTACCCCGCATAAGAAATAAAGTGGTGCCAATACCACCTCCAGCCCTGTGTACTTCTTGTCAACCCTCCTCACTGGCTCTTTCTCCTCCCAGAAGTAGCCACGATCTTACATTTGGGACTTTGATTCCTTTTCACATCTTTACCCTTTTACTGCACGTGGATATACCTATAAATACTATATAGTTTCATCAACTTTGTGTAGATTGTAACCTCCTATATATCATTCTATAGCATGCTTTTATTTATTCAATATTTCATCTACAAGGTCTTTCATATACACCTGTGTGGCTCTGATGTATAATATTCTAGATTATAATGTTTAAATTCACTACTACTTCACAGGACTTGTTTGTTTTTAAATATTGAGTTCCTCTCTGTTAGTGTTGGGTGACCGGGCTTCTGCCTAAAGGATGAAATGGCCTCCCACCCTCCCTCTCCTGATATCCTGTGGCCATCTAACATTGTAAAAATACTCTAGTTGTTTTATATTCATTATTCTCAGTTTTATGGTTCTCCATTTCAGTCAGATGATGGTTTCAAAGTGAGAGTTATGTTTTGGGCATGTTTTCAGCTTGTTCAATAATCATTTTCCATTCGCCTTCCTGGGCCCTCCAGTGGTTTTACATTCTTTTCTCAGGCCCGCAGATTGGGAGAGAAAAGAACAAACTGAAGGGCCTTCAGAGATAATTCTGCCCTGGGCGGAAGGAGGACAGGAACTGCCTCTGGTGGAAGAGCTGGGTGGCAGAGAAACGGGGAGGAAAGGATGTTTTCCCTAAACATCTGTCAAGAGAAAGAAGGATTAAACCTGGGATCCTTTGGGCGGTAGAAAGGATGAAACTATGGGGACAGTTGACTGGTGGTTTTTATTTATTCGCATTTGGCATAGGGAGAATTGCACATGGCAATGAGAGGGATCTTCTCCAAACAGCTGGTCCTTTCCCTGAGCTTACCACCCTTCCGGGCTTCCGGGCTAAAGGTTCCACCCTTCACCTGACTGGTCCCATGTGCCTCACCAGATTTGTTCACCCTAATTCACCTCCTTTTTCTTTCTTTTCCAACCGCACTGGCCTCCCTCTGTCCCCCTTATTCATCACACTACCTCCTGCAACAGGGCCCTTACACATGCTGCCCCTCTGCTTGAAATGCTTTTGCCTCCTCTTCTTTACCTAGTTAACCCCCTTCCCACCCACCATATTTCGGCACAAGCTTTACACTTTCTTAAGGAAGCCTTCCATGACAAAGTCAAATTCATCCATTTTAGGTTCTCATATTACTCACCTCTTCTTCATACCACTTACCGTAGTTTTAATTTTAAACTTATTTACATGATTATCTGATTAAATCTGTCTCCTCCTGTAATTTTGCTCCCCACTCAATTCTCAGCACTACCTCTGCGCAAAGCAAGGCTTCAGTAAATATTTGTTGAAAGAATGAGTGAATAAACGACAGGAGTATTCTAGTAGATGGTGGTGCCAAGGCTTTTAGAGAAGGAGCTCAGGCATCGGTCGATGGATGAGAAAATAAATATTAACCCAGGGTTCTCTGATTTCATCATCCTATGACTTCTTATCCCTTCCTGTTAACACCTGAGTATATGGCCATTTGCATTACAATTTTCTATACTGATTTGTAGAAGCTTTCTGTATATAAGGAACTCTTATCCTTTGACTTTCACACTTGTAAATATCTTCTCCCAGATTTATTTGCGACTTTTCTCTTTTTTTCACTCATGTTTCTTCACCATAAAATCATTTCTTTTTCCTTTGTAATTGATTAGTAGCGTTTTTGTGGAAAAGTTTTCTGAGAGTACACCAATATCTTATTCCTCATCAATTTCCGCCCACAAAACTTAGCATCCATTACCAACTTTCTCCTGAGTCGGCCACCACTATGATAGTAGTACTTTTATATTTCCATCATTCTTTCTACATATATTCATTGGCAGTATATTGCAAGGAAGAGTTTTTCCTTCTCCATCTTTCACTTATGTATGTAGGCATGCATGCATATAAGTTATGCATGTATGTATGCATGTGTATATGCATGTATATACTTATACCAGTTTAAACTCGAGTTTCTACTTCTTTGGTCAATTACAGTATGTACTTTCACCATTTTCATGTTCAAATTATTACAGATTTGGCTAGTGGTGGGTCTCATGTCCTTTTGATCTGTTCCTGTTATTCTTTAAGCACTGTCTTACTTTCTAGAACAATGAGATATTTCAGGTTCATCCTACACTCTCCCTGCCCGAGACCTGGGATCAACCTAAGAGCCTCGGATCCTTTTAGTAGATCTGGGCTCATGCTCACTTCAGCAGCCTGTATACTAAAAAAAAGACTTGGGCTCTTAGTGTTGTCACTGCTACTGGAGTGTCATTGCTTCTGGTCTCTCTCAGTGGACAGAACAAGAAATATATACATATATATACTCACGCAAGCATACATATACCTACATACATATATATTCATGCATCTATCACTATTATCATATCTATCAGTGTATATATATATATATATTTTCTACTTAATTAATTCACTTTATTCATCCTTTGCTTTTATTATTCTCTTTGTTGCCTAATGTTAAAACTTTAAATTGTGCCTATCACAATTTGACAAGCCTCTATCAGTGTATATATTTTAAAGCCTTACATTCCTGCCAATTATCTCTAATTCCAATCTAACGCCTCAAGATTCTTTCTAGACTTCCCTCTTCCATACTTAAAATAATCACCTTTTCTAACTATGATAAACCTGAGTCTCTTTATCCTCAATATATTTACTCAATCAACTTATTTATTTGTTCAGTTTAACCAGCCAATCTCCCAACTAATGCGGCTGTCTTCTTCACCAGCCACGTCCATGCTCCACCTCTGCGCCTCCTGTACTTGGATATCAAAGTCTGTCATTTGTGTTTTAAGTTCATTTGTAATGCTTTTCGTCATACGAAAGTTTCAAATAGTCAACTCTAGCTCTTTATCAAAAGTACTGTGCATTTCCTTGGGCTTATCGCTTCCTCTCTCTCAGCTTCAGTTTTCTCAGCTATAAAACGAGTAGGTTAGCTTATTTGACTTCTGAAGAACCTTCAGGTTCAAAATTTATTTATTTCAATAATATTTTCATAGTATTTATTTTTACATTCAAAAGTTAATAATAGTAAGAATTTACTTTTTAGAAATGTCACAAGGAAATAATCACAAAGATTTATGTACACATACATTAATCACAACATTATTAAAGATAGTAAAAATTTTCAAATAGCCCAAATTCCAGTAATAGAGAATTTGTTAAGCAAATTATGATAGATCAATAGAATTGAATGCTATCAAAACAGTAAAACTCAAGTTTTTGAAGAATATTTACCAGAAAACTGTTTATAGAATAGTGGAAGGGTAAAATGCAGGTTACAAAACAATATATGCACTAAGATAATTTTATAGCAATAATATATATACGTATATATATTATATATACATATATATATGTATATGTATATTATATATATTATATATATTATATATACATATATATGTATATTATATATATTATATATATTATATATACATATATATGTATATTATATATATTATATATATATTATATACATATATATGTATATTATATATATTATATATAATATATACATATATATGTATATTATATATATTATATATATTATATATACATATATATATGTATATTATATATATTATATATATTATATATACATATATATGTATATTATATATATTATATATACATATATATGTATATATAATATATATATACGTATATATATTATTGCTATAAAATTATCTTAGTGCATATATTGTTTTGTATATATATGTATATATATATATACACACACACATATATGTGTGTGTGTATATTATATATATATAATATATATGTATATATATTATATATATATATATATACAGAGCAAAAAGAACCTAAAGAAATAAAAGATGTTGCAAGTTATTATTTCTGGATTGGAGGATTGAAGGTGCGGTAGGCAGAGTAATACTCCCATCACCCCAAAGATGTCCATGTCCTAATCCCTGAAACCTGTGATGTGACCATACATGTCAGCATGTATATGGGATTAACTTAAGGCTGTTGCAATGGGAAGATTATCCTGGATAGTCACAAAGGTCCTCATGGTTTTGAAAATGAAAGAAGTGACCACAAGCCAAGGAAAGCAGACATCCTCTAGAAGCTGAAAAGGGCAAGGAAACAAGATTCTCCTCTAGAACCATTAGGAGGAATGATGTCCTCTGACACCTTGATTTTAGCCCTGTGGGACTTCTGACATTTGACCCTTTTAGCTGCTAAGTTTATGGCAATTTATTACAGCAGCAATGGGAAACTACTATAGAGATTTCTGCTTTGTTCTTTGTGTTTTCTGTGTTTGTATTTTCAAAAGGAAGTATTCATTATATTTGTAATCAGAAAAAAATATTCGAATAATGAAAACCATAAAGTTGTATAGAATGTTATAGTTTACAAATTACTTTCCCATATATGATCCTACATACAAACATGTCTTACAGTAGACATGGGAGGCAGGGAACTGAGGTGACTGTATCCATCTCAAATTCTTGCTATTTGGCCCCATAACTTACCATAGTGGCATGATAAGAGAAGACGGGACTAGGAGCCAAAGAAAGGTAGATAAAATGATAGTGGTACACCAAGGACAGCCCCGCAGTTGTGAATCGACTCCAGATAAGAATATGAAAAGTCCTGTCCAGACTTCAGGAGATGAAAGTGAGGTTCTAGGGTAGTAGAATGGAGAAACAGTTTTGGAAATGTAGGGTTTAAATATTGAGAACATCAGGCAGAACCCAGGGTCATTTGGGAATAAGAGGAAAAGGGCCAGTCCTGGGAAGTGGAGCTGGTAGGCGCATAGTACAAAATCATTCCAACTAGTGGACTTATGTCCTAGATGCCAATATCCTAGGAATAGGGAAACTCCAGGCTTCCCGAGAATCCATGCAGATACGTGGAATGACAAAGTGGCCATTTTAGAGATCTGGCTTCCCACGAGGATGTGGGGAGAGGCTCTGCCCCAAGTGACTGTGGAGGGATCTAATCCTTAAATAAAAAGTAGCACAGGCTATTTCCATACCCCAATGTGTCCTGGATCCAGGAACCAGGTCCCTCGATGGCAGTTCCTAGTGGGTTCCAGAAGGGCCATGAAGCACCTACCAAAGGCCTTAGATTGAGAAGAGGCTGACATGTTCATTGAACAAATACCTTCCAAGAGCTTAGGCTACCCCTTGCTGGATGCAGAGGGGGGCGGAGATTAAACAGGACATGTTCCCTATCATGAGGAAAGTCATTTCATATCTGTCATCCTATTTCATTTGATACACATGCACATAATTGTTTTGTCGGCTTACTGGTTCTTAGGTATAAATTTTGCCTCCATGAGATTTCTAAATCTTCTAGAAAGCACTGGAACTTGCTTTTTTTTTTTTTTACCTCTTTTTGATGTCTAACAATGATAGTCACATAAGAGCCAACTGGTTAATGAACTTTTGAAAATTCTAGAAGATCCAGATCTATTGAGCTTACTCATTCACTTCCGGAAATTTCTAAAAGAAAGAACAAGTATTTATTGAGCATCTATTATGTATATGCCATTATGGTGGATGCTAGAGAGGCTGCAAAGATGCAAAAGATGTAGAGGTGCCTGCCCTTAGGGAGATCACAATCTATCTGGGGAGACAGACTTGAAAAGTGAATTACAAGGAAAAGCCTAAGTGACAACTACATAGAACAGTACAAAGAGCTATCACAAAGGTAATATCAGTTTAACTGCCTTCTGTTTGGAGCAGTCAAGAAAGGTTTTTGCAGAGTAGGTGGGATTTGAGTTGAAAGATAATTAGGATTTGAAGGAGGGTAAGAAAGAGGGAAAGATGCTGTGAAGGGTGGTGGTAGAAAAGCACAAAATACATATGGGTAAAATGATGATCTGAGTCTTACAAACATTATATCCAATTTACCTCGTGTAAATATGCATTTATATATCATTCTCCAGTTCCTTTTCTTTATAGAAAAGTCACTAAACAAATAGATTGGCAAAGATGCTTTCTGTTGAAATTCCCTGTTAGTCTTAAACTTTTGAAACAATTATCTCTGTTATGAGCATTGATAGTTATTACTTTTATGTAGAAAAAGGAAAGGAAATCCTATCTTTAAGAAGAGTTTAGATGAAAAACTACTGCATACAAAAGGAAGTGAGACTTGTTACAAAGTACAAATTGTGAGGAAAAACAAAAATGGAAACCCTAATATATATCAGAGAATATCCTATACACTCTGAAAACTGTTTCTACAAGTTTCGATATACAAATATGTCAGCCTAGAATAGAAAAAAGGAGATAGCTGAAAATATTTTCATCGTGATGAGTAATAGATTCTAGACCCAGTCTTTCCACTTACCAGTTGTGATACTTTTGACAACTCACTGGACCTCTCTGAGCCTAGTTTTTTCATTGACAAATAGTGAATTCCTGCCCTCCTTCTCACAGGATGTTCTGGGAGGCTGAGCAGATATAAGGTGCTGTTCTTATTAAATCAAAAGGCGTAATCACATGTAAAGCTGTCACTCGAGCCCTCAGCAGGTTCTCAAACTGTGAGTGGAATCTGAATTGAATTAGCATTATTTTTAAAAGTCAGTGAGCATTTTCATCATCATAAAGTGATATATAAGCATCAAAAATGAATATATTTATTTCAGAGAGTGGTAAAACCAAGGTCTATAGAAATATCATAATTCCTTCTTATTCATTGCTTTATACCCAGCACCTAGCACCATGTCTAGCATATAATAGATTCACAATAAATATTTATTAAATGAATAAATGAATACTTCTCTCTGAGTCCCCCTCTTGTACTCTCATTTGCAAGATCTCCCTACCTCTGTTTGCAAGATATACTAGGTATTCACCAAGGGAGCTCAA
The DNA here is from genome assembly GCF_902729225.1 of Pteropus medius. NCBI lineage: Eukaryota > Metazoa > Chordata > Mammalia > Chiroptera > Pteropodidae > Pteropus > Pteropus medius. The sequence goes on along the minus strand of NW_024342473.1, from coordinate 11,329,598 downwards.
TGAGATTTACTTTTTCTCTTTAGGGAAGGTATTTTATTGATATATAAGAAAGTTAACAGTGTATATCTAAATTAAAATTTAATAGGCCTTTGGCATAAGCAGAAGAGGCTATTATTCAGTATTTTTAAATGCTATAATAGGCGCATTGTTAATCACAAGTTAACACCTAGTGAAGGGAAAAATAGATATCAAAGAATTTTGAAGCATTAAAGTAAAAGCATTAAAGTAAAAGACCTGTCCCTTTAAAAGGTCTGCATCTTTGTGTCATGAAAGAGACCTATAATACACAAGTATTAAGAATGATGATGGTGGTGGTGATGATTTCTACAATAAACACAAAGTTAATGATGACAATAAATTTTACAGTGACAATTATAATTTTGTTTCTTAACACTGATAATGCAGGTAAACCAGTGGCCAGTGTTGTTATGAACAATGTTACCATGTGTGCCTGTCCTTAAATGTTTGGTTAATCCCCTTATGTTATAAACATTGAAAGATGATATAGTTCAAGCCTAAACTTCAGAAAGATGATAGTTCAAGCCTAAACATCAGCTCTTGGGTAGAACTTTGGCTGGCCTACATATGTAATAGACCCAGTCCTCTGTTTATAACATGCCATCCACCCAGGACTTCAGATATCCACTCTCATCATGGAGATCCTTGCTTTCATTTGAATGAAACCCTGACACTTCTCTCTGGACTTTGATGTCTCTAATGAACTTTAATCACCAGAAACATTGCCAGGTGAGTGAATCTAGGCACTCACACTGCATCCTGTGCTTTTCAAGAGGTGTTACACTCCTACCAGACTTAGGAGGGCAGCAGCTAGGGGAAAAGAAAAGGCTCCCTACTAAGGCTAAGAAAGACCAGAAGTTTCTCCACATATATGTGTTTACAGCTGGTCCCCCAGCATCACACGCAAAAAAAGCTGAGTGGCCCTTTCCTACTTCCAGCTGCCACCTGTGGTTAAGAGGTTTTGTGTGATAAATTTTGCCTTGCAAAGTTGTCCTTAACATTCATTTTAACTTAATTTTGCCTGTACCATAACGTTGGGGTGACAAAGGACAGGGTAATTTGTGCTAGGCCTTACCTATTTCTTAAAACAGCTCTCAACTACCCCCTCCCACCATGTGACACTAACTGCTTTTCTCATTGATCATGTCCAAAGTACCCTCCAGGACAAGCAAGCTGACCTGCTTGGTGGCTCCCATGTTCAATAAATGCATTCTTATCCCGCCTCCCACATGCCACTTTCATTCCTACAAATTGCCTCTCCTTTCTTTTCTGTCAGTACGCAGCTTCCCTTCTTTCAAAACACGTTTCACAATCCAACTACTCATGGAAACCCAACTTAATCCCACTCCAACTGCCACTTCATTGATTAGCCTCTCAGAGCTGAGGTATAGTATTGATGGCAGAGTAATTATTAATGATAACATTAATGATTTACTGAATTTTTGTCAAGTGCCAGGCACTCTGTTATTTATTTTACATACAGTATTCCTAATCCTTACACCCTGAGAAGTGAGTATTATTATCCCTAATTTACAAAGGAGGAAACCAGGGCTAGAGTGACATGTTTAAGGTCACATGGCTATTAAGTGGCAAAGCCAGGGTTCAAACCATGACAGGGTTCAAACCAAGCTGGCTGCCAAGCCTGTGCTGCTTCTCCCATAGCACATACTTGTGGTACTGCATTGAATTGATGGTGACTTCCCTTTGTAAGCCTCTCCCCCTTCCTCAACTACTATCACCAAAGAAATGCATGTCTTTCTTGTATATCCTCAATATGCTTGTTGAATTGAGTTGAACAGCTTAAAGCCAGAAAACACATCTCCTATTTTTTTTAAATATATTCCATCCTTGTGCTCAGCACATAAGGTAATTATTAAATGTTAATGACTAAGCGAAATGGAATAAAATCAGCATTGCGGTAGCCATTTTTAAGCTTTCAGAGTTTAAATGAGCAAGCCCATACACAGCACTACAGCTGGGAGCGCCATATTGCCATTAAGCCAGAAGGTGGATTCACGGGATGGGAACATTGAAATCAGACAGCACAAGAATGGTTAAGTTAGTTTTCCAAACCACTTTCTACAAGTAGCTACTGCTTTTTCCCTCATAATAATTTCACAATAGTTAGCCTGCTAGGTGAGAAATCTTAGGCAAAAAAAAAGAGAAAGCCAGAGGAATTTAGAATAACCACTAACTATTAGGCCAAGATTGGAGGTGATATGGACAAATTCCCATCTAGCTAGTCAAAAATGTAAGAGAACTGCCATCTAGACTTCAATACGGGCTTTATCTTTCAGAGTAAATGCCTTTGTTCTTATCATTAGATTGATGAAATACAATCTCACATTCCAACACATGTGGATATCAAAATGTGTATTTGGGGAGGAATAGTGTCTTATGCTATCAGTCTCTGCTTCCTTTTGCTTTCTTTGCTCATAGCATGAAATTTCCTACTTTTTGCTAAAACCTTACTATGTAGCTTTTTAACTTAATTAAATATATAGACAATTACTGACACCATCTGTCTTCATAGAAAAAGCACAAGAAGTAACACAAAAGACTAGAATTCTGAAGGGAATACTTAGCAAACATAATCTTCTAGCTCTACTATAGTGATATTTATTTTTAGGAGCCCTTATGTTATTTTAAATCACATGTTTTTTTAGAAGTAATGAATTTGAGCTATACTTAAAATGTAGTGGCTTTGGTATGATTTTTTAAAAAGAAAATATCAAGTAATCCATTGCTTATTCAGTAAAACAAAAACTTAAACATGCCATTGAACATCTGTTACTAGTATAGTCTAACACAGCACTTAAAATCCTTTAAAATCCCTGAAAACCTTTATAAAGTTACATGAATCTTTTGCATAAATAGAACTGTTTTAACAATACGTATATTCCTTTAAACATATATTTTGCTTTCTTAACCATAAGATCCACTGTGTTTGCCTATGGTTCCAGGCCTTTAGAAATAAATAAATGAAATGGCTTCCCTTTCTGAGGGAGTCAGTCATCCCCTAACATGCCACATTGCTAGCCCACTCTAGAGTACCTGCTTATTTGTCTATTTTTACATTTTTAAATTTTTCCTTTTCAAACGTTTGTGGAAATGATATCAATATGTAAGTGATATTGAACCCACCCATTGAAACTTGATCAAGCTAAGTCAGAAACCAGTACATAATACAAGCCCAAATAAAATAACAAAATTCATCTCCCATAGGGAGAACACAGGTGGGAAATAGAAAGGAATTACAGAGAAGAGTTACAGTCACCACCAAGGAGGACAACTGGGTTCTCCTGAAGCTCTTCCCTGAACTGGAAAAATAGGTTTTGAATTTTTGAACCCCATGTGGCAGCAGCTAAATGCCCTACCCTCCATAAACAGAAGAGTACAGGATGAGAAGACATCTCTAAAGATGCTCAATATAAGAAAACACTTTTCAAAGAGGTAACTATAAAACTTCTATTCATATTAAGACATTGTATATCAAAGAGCCTGCTGTCTCAGATTTGAGGGGGAAAACATCAGTGTGTGTACTTTGAATTTTTTACTCACTTGTTATGAAGGAAATAATTTCACAACTATTTTCTACAAGTTACCTTGAAGAGACTTAACGAAATATTTATCAAATACAAGTAGAGCTAGAACTAAGAATTTACACTTATCTGCCATGACTTAAAAGCCTTCTAATGCATTCTCCTGAGAGTAAGCCATATACTAAAAAACAGTGCATTGAATTTTAAGAAGAAAAGGAGAGAAGGAGGGAGGAAAGGAGGAAGGAAATGCCTTCCTTAATGCAGTTTCTTTCATTTGCTAGAAATGGAACCTCAGAACAAATGGTATCAGAGGGGGTTAGTCAGTTGAAGGCAGCCTCTGGGGTGAAGTTCAGAGGGACAGAGGCCTAACATAGCAGCAGAACCCCGACGGGTAAGCCCGGACTGAGAAACACTCTTTCTGGTGAAACTACAGGGTGATTTTCAGTCAGCAGCTACTCAATTGGAATTTTCCCTGGGCCCTATGGCTCCATCAGTACATACATTTCTGGAAAGTGCCACAGGACTTCCACTGATCGCAGGTAGGAAACTTGGCTTTTTGACTACACTGAAGGATAATGTTTCTTTGTCTTTATACAGCTCTTTTATTATAGGTCCTCAAAGTGCTTTACAGACCGATAATGAGCAGGTGAGGAAGAAAGGTGTTAAATGACTTGCCCAGGGTCCCACCATAAATCACAAGCCTTCTCTGGCTTCAGAACCATCTAGTAATTGGTGGAGCTTCTGGATGTGACTGCCAGCATCACAATGCTTGCTCATATTCTACCAAGCATCCGTTTCGCTTACCAGGAGGAGAGTAATATCCAAGGTCAAGCACTGGAGAAAAAGCCTGGACTTCAGAGTCAGGCACACTTGGATCTTAATCTCAGCCTTGCCGCTTAGCTGTGGAACTTGGGCATGTTTCCAGGTTCTCTGAGCCTCCACCTCCACTTCTGTAAAATGGGGACAGGTTAATATCTACGTCACAAGGTTGTAAGGATGACATGAGAAAATACTTACCAGAGTGCCTGTACATGATAATCCTTAACATATACTAATTTCCCTTCCTCTTACCTTCCCCAAGTCTCCCTCCTAAAGTCTGTCCTCCATGTGGTCAAATTAGCAGCTTCGTAAATATTGCTGCCATCAAAAAAGATGGCACATTAACTGGCTCGATAGAGTGCTGAATCTTTCGAACACCAGAGTCCACAGACAACAAAAGTAAAGTTGTGGGATCCAGATTCATTTCTCAGATAACCAACTCCAAAAGGTTCCATTATGGTAAACAACTCTCTACCATCACCAAATTAATCAGAATTTATTGAATTACTGGATTGACTTGAAGGCGATGGGGAAGTGTGCCTGTAGCGAGAGCATAGGGTTTGGGCAGAGGGACTTCTCAAGCCACAGAAGCCAGGCCGAAGTGCTGGAGGACCCTGGAGTGAGGGAAGAAGAAACAGGAGGGAAGAAGAAACAGACGTGCCCAAGAGAAAGCTTTTCTGTGCCACGAGCCCACTGATCAGCCATGCTGCTCTTCTGGATTTGGCCAAATTCATTGCACTGATGAGACCAGTGCTGAGTGCTCATCCTCATCTTGCTTGGCACAAAGTCTTCCACGTCCATAAGGGCTGGGCACAGCAATCCTCCCCGATGGAAATTGTGAAACAAGAGCTTTCTGCTTTGAAAATTCATATAAAAGCCTTTTAGAGATTATTTGTAGTAACTTTAAAGGAATATTTTTCAACGAAGCAATTCATTCACCAACCCTGACATTTATAGCATGAAAATTAAAGAACAATCATCTATAGCATGGGATTATTACATTGAATTGCCATGGAAGAAGCAAATGCAATTGCTAGTCCTAAAAACCTGTAATAGGTTATAAAAATTGGGTTTTTATGTTTATTATAGTTTAGTGCTTAATATCAAAATGAGAAAATGATCTTCCCAAAATTCATAATAAAAAAGTAAGGAAATACTTATAAAGAAAAAAGAAGTGAGTAAGTCTATACATTAAGAATACAAATAATAGCCATTAGTCTTGAAAGTAAGAGAGGGAGGATCATAAATTTATAGAGGTAGTAGAAAAAAAAACTTGGGAAAGGAAACAGGTAAGGCAATGATATATTAAATGATTTGTGATTTTTTTTTTACAAAAGTGAAATAATTTAGAAACCCAGATTATTTTTAAATATAGTTCCTGCACATCCTGAAAGAATTTCCAAAGTAAAAGAGAATCTTCTGGAACTACAAAAAAAATGGGCTATTAATGCTGGTTATTTGGCGTCACGGAAAATGCTGGACCAGGAGTCAGGAAACTTGGGCTTTGATTCCAGCTCTTCCTTTATTGGGGGATCTGAGTGAGTCAGTTCACCTCCCAGAGTCCTCATCTGTAAAATAAGGAGGTGGGAATGATGAAAGCCATTTTAAGTCTGCAGGACAGAGCTGTTTAAGACCTCTCTGAGCCCTGAGTATTCTTAGTTTAGAGATTCCATCACTCTACATCATATCAAATGCATTATATGCACTTTCATGGAATAAACATAACTGCATAAGATCTGTGTTGCATTTAACTCACATGTCAATTTGGTTAATCTTTTTAAATCGTTTATTGTTATTTTACAGTTTTCTTATTTGGAAGCCAGTAACTTTTTTTCAGACTCTAAACATCATTTTGAAGGCCTTTGAAAATCGTAGCAGCTCCAGGCATAGTGGACTACCAGGCCCTGAGTGCTAAGTGGCAGGGCTCAGAATTTTTGCCGCCTCTGGCCCCACAACTCCAAAGACTCAATATAAGGCAATGTCCAGTGTGAGTGATGCAAGAGAATGGTTACTTAAGTTGCTCAGAGACAGTCTCGTGGAGCTGGGATATAAATCACGCTCAGAAGATAAATAGGATTAATAGAGACAGAGGGAAAGGCCTACAAGATGCACACTAAGAGTGTCCACTGTTGATCAGGGCCAGGGTGACTGCCGGATACAGTGCCAACAGCAGTTGTCTTCTGCCTCTCCAAGAGACTGGGCCATCCCAGCAGCCGCCACTAGGTGGCAACATGCCAAGAGGCTGCAATCCTCTCTGCCTATTGATTTTTTTACATAATACGAACAATTCTTAACAAATATCATAATCACATTAATATTTTATTAACTGAAAAGTCTTACAGTGCACTATCCCACTTTCTTTAAAATGAAGTATCAGACGTGTTGTTCACAATGGAAAGCTTGATGCTATCTGATGATTCAATGATTAAAATGAGAAGAGATATCTATCACTTAGTAGCTACCTAAGAAAGTATGTTCTCTGTATGATAGCCAGGATTCTGGAACCTGTTTTTAAATAGTATCTGAGAAGAGGTAAATGTGCTCCCAGCCTTTGAGAAGCAGGCAAGAAGACCAAAGTCAAGGGCCAGTCAAGGGAGTTCTTACACCTGCCTCAGACTCTGCTCCCGGCAGTCACACAGGGAAGTCAGGATCCAGACAGATTTGTGTCTGCCAGACCCTGCAATACTAATCTTACACAGTATCTCATGTAGTCACTGACCCTCATAACAGCCCTAAGATATAAAGATCATCACAGATAGGTCTGTTTTAACAGACGAGGAAACAGAGGCCCAGAGAAGGAAGTTAAGATCATGCAGACAGAGAAGGGCAAGGCCAACTCTCCCAGTGGGTCCTGTAACTCTAGAGCTGGGCACATGGCCCAACCATAACTATGGAGACCCATGTGTCTGACTGAGGACTTGACCTTGCTCTAGAAAGATTCAGGTGGTCCAATGGTAGATTTCCTGTCTGACTGGAACTGTGAATAAAGACATGGGCAGGGAAGTGGTGCACACTTCCCTCAGCTAACATGAGCTGCTGAGGAGGGTGGGCTGTGCCGCACTCTGCACCCTGATGCCATCACTGTGGTGGGCGAGTTCTCAGTCTGGCGTCTCTTAGTTGCCTTTGTTTGAGGATCTATACCTTAAAAATGTCTCCACGAGTGACACATCTTCACAATTGCCAGTTAGCCTCATCGATGCATCATCTGGAGGCAATCAAGAGAAGGTCCAACAACACTATTAACCCCACTCGAGGAAACCGCGGTCCAAAGAGGTGACTTGCCAAGGATCACAAATATTTGTCTCAGACCCTGGTACCAGGAGCTTGGGCCTTTAGCAAGTCACTTATTCTTCTGGAGTCTCGAGGTCTTCTTACCAAAAAGGAAGGAGGAACACGAGGAGGAGAGGAAGCCTAGAGATGGGTCTGCAAAACATCTATGGATTCTTAAAGCTCTGAAATTCTATGAGTCTTCAATGAATGTTATTGATTTATAAATTAGTCTCATCAGTCCCTGATGCCCATAAGAGAAGGTTGGCAAGACCAAACTCTTTGCTACATAACTTTATTTTGAGCGCATCTGTCCACATCTGCATGCTCTGCCACCCATCCATCCGGCCTGTCATAGGAAAGAGGCATAAGCAGCAGGGGAGAGTAGGCAGCTTCCACCTGCCTGAAACATCTTAGGAAAAAAGGGCTCAATATTAGGCCTCTTTCCCACACCTCCCCATGCAGAAGTGTGCTATTAGCTTTTCATCCCCAAGCTTGCAACCCAAACAAGGGCCAGAGCCTGGGAACAGAACAATGGGCAAGCTTGCCTCTGCCTGACTCTGTCTTCTGGTTCTCACACTTTAGTTCAAAAGTAACGAGGTGGTCAGAGTTTCTTGCTTTTGCCTTCTGCCCTGTGTTCTGCCCACTCTGCCCCAGGTCCTGCGAGGCAGCTGCATGAGTGCTGCATGCAGCGCAGTGCTGGTTAGGGTAGTGGAGGGCTGGGGCTTCTGCAGTACTCCCCACCCCATTCCTACGGGCTCTACCCCTGAGGCTGTAATGGACTTTTTTGCAACCACACCAATAGAAATAGAATGTAAGGCATATGTGTCATTTTAAATTTTCTAGTAGCTTCGTTTAAAAATGTAACCAAAAAACAGATGAACATAACGTAAATAAAGTGTATTATTTAATCCGACATAACCAAAATATTATCATTCAACGTGTAACCGATATAAAATAATATTGAGACATTTTACATTCTTTTTATATCCTCAATCTTCAAAATTTAGTGTGTATTTTACATTCATAGTACATCTCAATTTGAACCAGCCACATTTCAAGTGCTCAGTAGCCACAAGTGGCTAACGGCGACCATATTAGATAGTGCAGATCTAGAATATACATGAAAGTCTATAAAATTGTACTTACCAGAATTCTGCTAATCTTAACAATGGATAACATTTTGTTATGTGCTCATCTAGTCTTTTCTATGCATAATATTATTTTTGCAAAGTTGAAGTTATATCACCCATATGACTTTATAGCCTTCTCTTGCTGTTTCGTGTATCTTCCTACATCGTCAAAAGTTATTCATAATCATTACCTTTAGTGATATAATATCATAGACTATCCTATCACTCGGATGTGTCATAATCTTCTTAGCCAATGCCCAAATGTTGGACAGCTGCAATTTTTCAATATTACATATAAGTAATGCTGAAATGAATATTTTTATGTTGTTCATGCTTCTTAAGGCCTTGATGTAAAGCTCTCTAGTATTCTAGTCATTTTTAACAAAATCATTTTTGAATATCATCAATCAGTCAAATAACTTTCAACAAATGACTTATGACTGGGAGCTGAAACACCTTGGTTTCTCGTCCCACACCTCTGATACCTGGCTTTGTGACCTAGGGCAAACCACTTCACTCTCATACCAGAGTTGTTCCATTTATAAAATAAACTGATTGTATCAGATGATTATTAAGAGTCTTTCCAGCTCTAACCTTCAGTGATATTTTCTCCTTAGGCTCACATCTAATCAATTAACCTGTCAAGCTAGTCATTACAAGTCCTGCAAGTCATATCAAAGCCACCTCCTAAACATTTAAAAATTCATCCACTTCTTCCCATCCCCACTCATAGCGCCTTCATACCAGCCACCATCATCACTCATCTAAATTGTGATGGGCGAGTCCACTGCAGAGAGAGGTTAGGTTCTAAAGTTAACGTTGACGTCCAAAACTCAAGAATAGGATTAAACGAGATATGTGTGAAAGCATACGTTCTGGTACAGAGGAGATGCTCAATGAATATTTGCTGCTTTTGAATCTGAAACCAGCTTCAGGAGACCTACCTAGAACCTGTTCCTGAAAGGTCATGGTGGAGTTCACAGTGAAGCATCAGAGAAGTGTTGCAAGCCAAGCCCTGCCCCAGACACTGGGTGCTGTGGGAAGACAAAGACTAGGCAGCTTCCCTTAAAGAGCCGAGAGTCTAGAGGGGGAGACAGGAACCCCTGTACATAAAACAAGCATGCCTCAGGCGATGTCTTCAATGGAAAAACCAGATGGAGAACAGAACAATTATCTGAGCCATTCAGGCAAGCCTGCTGTTGAGGAAAAGGCTTAAAGAAATTTGTTCTATTTATTTTGTGAACCAAGGGGTTAGAGCAGCCTGGGGAAGCAAAAGTACTTCGGCTCTAGGAGACCAGAGTTCTGGCCTGTGCTCTAGGACCTTAGGTAACACCCTAAAGCCTCTTTTTGATCTCAGTATTATCAGTTTTCAAAATGAAGATAGAGTAATATCAACCTTGCACAAACCTAACCCCTTACTGGACTGAGTCGTCATGAAGTTGAACACCACGCTTGTAAATAGGGAAAAGTTATTAAATGAGGCAATCTCATAGCTACATAGGCAACTGAAAATGTGTCTCCCTAAGATCCTAAAGAAAATGTTCAATAATCATAAATGACATTCGTATCAAACTTCATCATGTGTGAGGCAATTTCATGTGCATTTATTTTATCTTGTTTTCAAAATCTCCCATGATAATAGGTATTATCATTTGCTCCTTTTACACTTAAGGATACGGAGATGGAGAGAGCTTAAATAGGTTGTTCCAGTCGACGCCATCTGTGAGGGCCAGATTCAGGCCTTCCAACTCCTTAGTTCTCACTCTTTCCCCTACACAGTGCTGCTTTGCCATTAAAATCCTTATCACTAAAACACTAATATCGTTAACATAAATATTAATCATGTTTGTTATATACATTTATTTCCCTTTGATCAAAGCACCAAAACACCAAAATAGAGGCTCTAAAACAAATGCCGGACACGTAAGAACAGCAAGTTCACGCTTCTTGTATTATGGGCAAGTAGCTGTCCCCATCTGATTTGCATTTTATGCCATACAGCAGGAAATATTTAAGTTGACAAATAGGATATTTACATCTGCAACAGATACTTGGCAGTTAGTTTTTAACAATTGTTGCAAATGTGATTTATTTGCTATTATAAAAGGGCATTACTGTGAGAATATGACTCCTGAAATTAGCTTCAGTTTAGCAAGGGGCCTTGACAGCTTGACCTCTTAATATCCTTATAATGATGCCATTTACATTCAATGCTTACTCAAGTCACTCACTGCTAGATTTGTTTGAGAGGAGTCCACTCTAGGGCAGATGTATTATGTATTTTAACATACCGAGTTGGTGTGTGGGGCACATGTAAGCCATCTAAGAGGAAAAAAATGCTTAATCACGTCTTCGTGAAAATGTGTTTCCAACTTCCTACAGTGAAAATGCATTACTGCTAATTACAGCATACTCCAGAAATACAATATTTCATATTTTCTCCACAAGATATTTCCATGGCGTGGATTATATATTAAACAAGAACATGTTTTGATCCTCTACAACTTTAGCTCTTAATTTGACTGAGAAACTGGTACAGGGCAAGGACTGGCTGGGCCAACAGCAGTGCCATCTCCAACACAGAATGGGAAGAGGGCGGACTGGATTTGGATCTCAGCACCACCACTTTCTAGCTGTGTGGACTTGGGTACCTCTATGAACCTCTGTATCTCCATCTATGACATGGATTCTTATTTTTTGGGTTATTATACAGATCTGGGATGTTTGAGAAGCACCTGGTACATTGTAGGGACTTGAACATGGGAGTCAGTCATGTCTGTGTTGCTTGTCAAAGCTCAAGTGTTACCTTCTCCATGAAGCAGCACTTATTTCCCTAGTCAAACTCAGTCTGTCCTTCCTTTCTGCTTCAGTAGTACTTTATTCTATCCCTTTATAATACCACGTATTGCACCGTTTTGTAATTACTCGAATACGTACATCTCTGTCTTCCCCTTCTGGACGGCAGCACCTGTGCGTATTTACCTTTGACGCTCCAGTGCCTAGCGCGATAATATGCCTTGAGCATTAAACTGAGGAAGATTCCAGGGTGCTTCTGGATTCAGTGTGGGGTGGGATGTAACAAGGGCAAATAAGGATGGTGCGTCACAGGAGAGGGGCGAAGTAGCACGTGACCCACTTTTGCTATCACCAGTTTAGCGCATAGCAGATGCTCAGTTAATATCCGTTGAAGGAATTAATGGACATCATTCAGTTATCTAGTAGCTTACAGGAACTTATGGTTTACATATGTCTATTTCGAAGCATTTTGATTTTTGTTGCCTCATAGTATTCTTCTAATAACCTTGTGATTCAGCTTGGATAGGCGTTATCACCGTTTCTCAGTTGAGGATACTATGACATTGTTGGGTGGGGAAGTGACTTTCCTGCATTCTCATGCCAGAGACTTACATGTAGAGCTAAGACTGACATGCCAACCATAAGTTTCCCTTAAGTAGTATATTGAAATTCCACAAGAGGCCAGCACTACTTTTTGCGAAATGGGAGCAAACTGCCCTTTTCTCATATTGCTCACTCTTCCCCCTCTGTCTTCTCCCCTTTAGTTCTCCATCCTCTGAAACTTTTGTCTAGTTTTATTTCTCAGTAGAAAACACTGCACTGACCATCTTAAGAAATTTCAAACCACAGGCAGAAAAATTGAAACCCACAGGAGCCTTTCAGAATTGGGCACCACCATTAGATTGTCTTGGCTAGGTGTTTCCACCTGTATACCTCCCCACAAAAACCTTGAATCCTCTGATTACAAACAGACTGGAGGCTCCATGTCTCAGCTGAACGAAGTAGAAACAGAAGCAAAAACGTCTACTCTGTGAAGTCATTTGGGTCTGGTGTGGTTTGAGCTGGGCAGTGTGGTTGGGGCTTTCTCTCCTGGTCGCTAATCTCACCTGCATTTCTACGGCTTCTGTTTTAATCAGGTGTGGGCAACAGGCCTCGACATCGCATACAGTGACCAGCTGGCTCTGACTCAGCTCACCTTATACCTGACCGACGGCCATCTGGATTGCCGTTTTAGCACACTTAAAGTGCCCCGCTTTGTTCCCAATAAAGAGAAGAAAACAGGCCGCCTCAATGCCCTGTCAGTGCCGGTAAGCAACAGAAGCTTCCTGATTCTCCACGGTGGCAGCACTCAGCCACCAGCTTCTGAGTTCTGGCGATGTGCCAGGCTCTTTGAGTAGAGAGAGGAAAGAAGCTCGGGAAAGTCACTTAACCACTTCAAAATGGGTTTCTGGAATACAAATGCATTGGTCAGAGAAAAGGGGAGAGGGCATTCCAGAAGGAGGACGCTCTAGTTGGTACAACAAGATAGCACAGGGTTTTCCGGGGTATATCTCTTTGGTGTTCCCCTCAGTTCTCTCCTCAACTCACTTCCCTGGGCAAACACATCTACACCCACTACTTCAGTTACCAGCAACTTCTGACAAAACCCATATTTTTCTAGCCCCTGTTTTTTTTGTGTGTGTGGTTTTTTTTTAGCTTCAGACTCCTATACCCAATATTCTATGGAACTTCTCAGTGTCAAACTATACAAAACCACAGTCATCATCTCCCTTCTCTATACTTCCTCTTGGTAGGTCAGGCCAGAGGCTGAGCTACCCCCTATCCCCACACCCCTTCGGCAGCCAGCTCATGTTGGTGCGAGCTGCTAAAATGCCATAACTTTGACCCTCTCCACCCCCTCCTTGAAGATACGACCTTAGTTTCAGCTTTCATCATCTCACACTACTACTGTAATAGCTCCTTGCTAAGATTCCCTGCCTCCTGTCTCTCCTTCAGCCGAAACAAACACACAGTCAACACGGTCAAGGTGAAAAGTAAATCTAAGCTTATGTTGCTCTCCTACTTATGATTTTGAAATGACTCCTGTCATCTTCAGGAAAACCCCAACTTCCCAGCTGGGCAAATAAAGACCCTCATGACCTGCCTCTTCCCGTGGCCCCAATCTCCCATCTTATTTCTAGCCCACTGCTTGGGTGGCTGAGGCCAGCTATCCTGAGGTTGGCTGAAGTTTACCAATCTCAGAACCCTGGGTCACAAAGGATAAATCTCCATGGGGACAGCGGGCTAGGTCAATCATGGTGAAGGAGAACAAAGGTCAAGAGGACCAGATGGCCCCTAGCGTAGGTGGGATGTGAGAGTGGATGGGGCTCTCTGGCCACAGCTGCTCTGACAGCTGCCACAGGATTTCTTCTGCCTTCTGCAACAGTGGGCTTCATACCCTTTTTTGCAAATGAAGCTCTACTTGAGATCCAAATATATCAACCAGATAAAAGAGAAATTCCAGTGGTTAATAAGACTCCACACTGGTGCCCTAGCAGTATCTCTTCCCTCTCTGCTGAGCCTCTTTGGGTCCAGGAAATGTCTCTGGATTTAAAGAACCTTTGTTTGACTCTGCCAGGGTCTCCACAGTCACCTTCCTTGGCAGGAACTCAGTGTACAGTGGGATGGGTAGCCTGGAAAGGGTGCCAGATGTCTAGGGGAGGGACTCAGGCACTAGTAATTTTCCTCCTTCTCAATCCAAAGGTCCTGTGAGGTACCTTTGATCACAGAAATCTGATCTTTTTGCTTATTAAGAAGAGATGCAGAGTTGGACTAGGGAAGAGAAACAGACCCGTTTTAATTAAGTCCCAGGACCTTGCTGAGAGTCTCCCAGGTCTGACCCCACCTGTGGTCTCCATCCTCACCAAAGGGACCTACAGGACCCTGAGTTCAGTGTTAGAGGGAAGAACAGCAGTAAAACTTGAGGCCTTTGGGCTTAGCAAACCTAATTCCATGCCGTTTCTAAAAGGAAGCTGGAAGCTAAGTTAGTATTCAACACGACTTCCAAAGACAGTTTGCTGCATTTAAGTACATTGCTTCAGAAGGCTGTAAGCAGAAGTTGTACTTAGAATTAGAAGCGCTCTCCCATTTTCCCCATCTTGCCTATAGATTTCAATCCTAGCTATAGGCAACATACGGAAATTCTCCTGTGATCAAGAGTCTTAAACACTTTTAGGAATTGCCTGCACTCAAGAGGGAAGCATTATGATCTTCAATAATTCAAATGTCTCTACAATCACCGAAGAAAAGCTATGCAGGTTTTCTGATGTAGGGATAAATTGAAAGTACTTTTGGTTTTAGAAAGATAAATGGATGTTCTCACCCTGGTGCCACTGTGTGTGTGTGAATGCACGTGCTCCCATGCATGTGTACACATGTGACAGGCGATTTTGAAAACAAGCACACACACTTGCAAACACAGTACAATTTACAACCAAATTGAAGCTTCCTGAACGAGTGTGAAAGGACTGTGGTGCCCTCAGGTTTACAATCAGTCAGCTGACAGCCCCCTTTGAAGACTGAAGAAAAAGGAACTTCACAGATGAAACTACAATGGTAATGAGGGCGCATCCAGAACTAACGCCTGTACAATACTTCGTTTGGGCCTATTCCTTTAAATAATATGCTATGCAGGGGAAAAGCAAATGTTTTTCTGGACTCTAAGAAGAGCTGTTGTCCTGTGTCAGAAACAGGTGGCAAGGAACTGTCACTTAGACCCATTTTGACCAGGTATCTGGTCCAGTGTCCTCCACAACCACTCGAAGGCAAAAACAAGATTGGATGAGGTCCAGACATACATGTTTTAGAAGTGAAAAGGAGTCACCTAACAACTTTTGAACTTTTAAATAACGTCCTGTCAGAATGGACATAAATCGTTACCCTTTTTAATCCATTCTTACTCCTCCTCCTCTCTCTTTGTGGCCCCTCCGCACCACAGTTGGTGAGTGGTCAAAAGGGACCATCTTTGCAAACATCTTAAAACAACCCAAGTCATTTATAAGCATTTTTAACAGCACATGATCTGTAATGAATGATTAAGTAAAACCTTTTGTGTTAAATTATGATGTTAATAATGATTCTGTCTCCTGTAATTTATTATGAATTCTCAAATGCTTCGGGTTTGATTTTGATAGAATGCAACAACAACGAAGTTTATGTGATGACTTTATTTTTAGAACTCCTTCTTTGAAGGCACACATTTCCCCCGCTACTGCTGCTACTGTAATTATGTACAAAACCAATCACTCATTAGAGTTAGGATACATTATCTTCTAGACAGATGAGGCTAAATAAGCAACACATTAATAATTCAGAGAGCAGTTCATTATGCATGTGGATGCCTGCTTCGTAACTGAAATAAGAACCTCATCAGCCTCTGCCAACCCTTAAACAATAGTTCTGTATTATTGCAACCACATTCAAGTTTACGCTTGTTAAACTGCTACTTGGATTATTTTATCAAACATTCATTTATTTGTGGTCCCTTACTGCCGAGAACAGATTTTGGAAGCTTCTTTTTTAAGTTAATGATTTGAGCAATGGGTGTTATTAATTCTCAGAATATTATAAACATGATTAATTTTCAGGCAGAGATTTATTACATAAGGATTTCAACTATGTCAACTGAAATGCATCACTGTCAAAACAAGTATCATGGCGAAAATAGAATATACTCCACACTTCAAGTGCTGGTGCTCAGAACTAAATCAATTTAAATCGTGGCTGAAGCAGAATTATATTCTCCAGTGAAAAGGAGTATTTTGAGCTTCCTTTATTTGGCTCGAAGCATTCTTGTTAGATTGTGATTTAGAAAGGTAGTTTAATAAAACTAGACTTCTACTGATAATATTTTGTCTCCTATTTTTTCCTCCTTGTTTTACTAGAAAAGACTAACCTCTGAAATTCCCACACCTTCCGAACGTGGCCAATGGGAATTTGGAGTGAAGAGCACTGGTCTAGAAGTCAGGGGTCATGAATTCCGATCCTCTCTCTGCCCCAGTTTCCTCATTTGTAAAATAAGAAAGGGTGAAATGAGCCCCTGAAGGTCTCTTGAGGGATTCGATTTTAGGGGGTCTGTAGAATGGGGCTCTGTGCCAAGCCTGTCCCAAGAAGCCTTATGTCCAGAGGGTGCTGGTGGGAGAGCGGGATGTACAGTAAAGAAACACAGGAAGGGCCCATCCCTCCATACCACAGTCTTCCATTCAAAGGTCTTTTTCTTGCAGAATATTTTAGAAAGGAGCAATATTGTTGTGACAGGTCACATCCCAAATCCTCATCAGCCATCATCTTAGCTATCGGTTAATTCTTTTTACCAAGAATCAAACTCAGCGTGTGTCTTCTCAATAACTACTTTCTGCCAGACACTCTATTAAGCCCAGAGGATATACGGATGAATAGCAAAGAGCTCTAAGTTTATTAAAGGGCATGGATAGACCAGGGGATAACTATAATGCATATAATAACATGATAACAATATCCAAAATGTATCGAGCCTTGACTCCATACCAGGTACTTTCACTAAGTGCTTTACATGAATCTTTATACAACTCAATATATTAGGCAGGTGCAATTATTATGCTTGTTTTAAGATAAGAATACAGGTTAAGAAATGTGAAAAAAAAAATACTTGCGGAAAGTCATTCAGCAAACAGGTGTGGAAGCCAGGATTTAAGCCCAAGTCTGTCATACTTTAAAGCCTGTGTCTGATCATTGTACTATCCAATCTGTCTTGCATTGGCTGAGAGTCAATAATATGATTCAGCCCCAGAATAGACCTTAAACTCATCCCCGAGAAGTCTCTGGTTGAGGTCATGGACAAAGCTCTTGTTCCAAAGGGGGCTTCATCTCCCTATGTGATAAAGTTGTTTCCAGGCATATGCCATTATCCACTGGCTTCAAATCTGCTCTAAGCTAGGCCAGGACTCAGTGAGCACTGAATGGACCAGATGGCTGTGGAGGAGTCTTCTGATGCTATAAAATCTATTTGGGTTCTGATGTCCTTGGCAAACATAAATAGACTTTGCAGGATCAGAAGAGAGTAGATTATAGTAGATTAGATTATACAAGTCAATCTTTTAAAAACGATGTTTTCTATCTGTATGACATTTTATACTTTAAATAGACATGAGAATATTTGATCCCCATGATAACCTCAAGAAATTAAGACGACAGAGGTTATCGTACCCATTTTACAGATTAGGAAACTGAGGCTATGCAGTTAAATGAGCTGCCCAAGGTCATAAAGTTAAGCAAAGCCCAGGTCTTCTGATTCAAGTCTCTTTCTGATGAAACGGTTTATTGGTTGGTTGGTTGGTTGATTTTTATTTTAAATAAGTTTTCTTATTTGTGAAATTATTTTAATTAACAAATGATAATAAGAACTAACATTTTTTGCATGCTTACTGTGCGCCAGACACTGTTCCGAGGTCTTTACGTCCTCATCTAATCCTCATGACAACATTTTTGCCTGTGCTATTGGGCCGGATTAGAAACAACCATAGATTATTGACAGCTTTTTCCCGTAGAAACCACGGGGTTGGTTAAGTCTAAAAAAGTAGGTGTATCGGTATGTTCATCTTATTAGTATCATAATTACACAATTATTAAGCAGATAACACATGCCAGGGATTTCACCAAGCATCGGGGATACAAAGATATCTGACAAAGTCCCTGTCCTCGAGGAGTTGAAAAGAAATACAGGACAGCACATACACAAGGAGAAAACCACGAAGCCTCATTTAAGTGCCATTTAAGCAATAGTCCCGCAACCTACTGCTAGAGTTCTTAGGAAAAATGACTGTGGACTAGTGGAGACAGGGTGCACATTATTAACAACATAGAACTTGGCCCAGTCACTGAGTGGCGAGGAGAGGAAGACATCCCCCCGCAGGAGGGACAGAGACCAAAGAGAGCCTGTTGTCTGTTAGGAGAGAGCAATGAATCAGCTGGGCAAAGGCAGAGACTCTGGGAAGGGCGAGTAGGAGAAGTGGAACTGAGCAAGCCAGCTGTGTGGATTCCATCTTGAAGACATGGAGGAGACACCGAAGAGTTCTAAGCATTGACCAACCTGGGTTCAGGAAACAATTAATCCGTGGTGATGCTCAAAATCCCAGGGACCGGTGGGGGAAGGAACAGCCTGGGAAATTACATTTAGTGTAGGTCCAAAATGCTCCAGGCCCTGTTTCTTCTTTTGAAAGAAACAGCAAGAAAAATAGTAGCAACCATTAATCAGGTACCAGGCACTGTGCTAGATGCTTATTTAACTGTGAGAAGTCAGAGAAGTTAAATGGCATATTCAAGATCACACATATACCAAGCAGCCTAGTCAGGTTTTGCTTCTCCTACAAAATTCTGCTGGTATCTTCACCTCTCAGGTAGGAAAGAGGAGCAGCTCTCCAGGTGGTAAAGGTCTGGACTAAGATGGCGATGGAAATGGAAAAGAGACAGCCTAGAGATATATATCAAATATCCTGGCTTTTCTTTCAGATTCTTTATGAATCACAAGCTGAGGTCCAGGAGGCGGAGAAAGTGCAATCTGTCTTTTGAGAGAAAGAAACCTCAGGTTTCCATACTTGCTGTCCTGTAGTACTGGTCAGTGAGCTCTTCTGCATGTCTTAGAGCCAAGATACAAAGCATTGAGCTAGATCCTGCTACGAGATGCCTGCCTACCTCTCTCTCCCTCACTGACTGGGCCTGATTGTGACTTTGCTAGTTTATATACTATGGCAGCATAAGACAAGTTTAGAAGACAAAATAACCTTGGAATTATCTTGTGAATTCATGGTAATTACCATGCAATTACATGCTCAGTAATCACAATGGAATTCCAGAGTATTTACAGTTCACTTCCATACACAAAAGCTCAGGCTTCTGGGCCTTCATTGTGAAGGCAGGAGCTGGCACAGCCTGGCATGGCAGGGCAAACCAACCTGCTGACCACGCTCTTCCAGAATGACTAAAAAGCTGAGCCAGAACTTCTCTTAGCTGGTTCTTATTACCCCACCAATGATTCCCGCAAAGTCCACCAGAGCTACACTCCTTCAAAGGATGTCTTCTGGGGTCAAGGCCCAGAGTGATTGCCCTGAATTGTCATTCTCTAGGGATAGCATGACTGTCTTCTGTGCTTTATAAATTATCTGCTTCTGCCCCAAAGCACTCATTAACTGAAAGTTCTCTGAATTATATCCTTTGAAGAGTCTCTTAAGTCAAAAAGAAGTGCTATCCGTTTACTCTAGTTTATGTATCCATTCTTTCTTTCACTCAAGAAACACTAAACACCTTTAATGTGTATCACATGCAGCCTGTGAATTCAGAAATCTAAACAGTATCTGCCCTCAGAAAATCCCCAGTTGTGTGAGGGAGACAACTAGGGTTGTGAACAACTCGTGATAGGTCAGGTGATAATAAAATATAGTTGTGAGGCAGATGAGGCTCAAACAGGTTTTCGTTTGTAAAAATAAAATTCCCAGTGGCTACAAATGGGACAATACTAATGGAGGTGCTCAACTCAAGATGTATTAGCCTAATAGTTTTATAGATGTGGATGCTACTTACACACAGGAAGAGCAGACTTAATAGTACTGATAATGTGACCATCAGAGACAGTGTTTTATGTAAATGTTGAAGGAAAAGACAATATATGTGGGAAAAATACATCACAAAAAGTAAACATGAAATCTGAGTGTGTGTGTGTGTGAGAGAGAGAGAGAGAGAGAGAGATGCAAACAGAGATAGGATGTTCATTCTCCACTGGGCACTGAGTCAGCCCCAGTTCCCCTGTGTGATCTAAGAAATGGAGAAAGAGCCTGAAGTGTCACAGTAGATAGTGTCAGTTATTATGATCCTTGGAGTCAACTGAGGACCAACAGCACTTTCTTTTCCTTCTCCTAATCCAAGTCACTGCATGAGGGCAGTGACCTGGTTGCTCAGCACCTGAGGTTCCCAAAGTTCAAAATCTGGGCCGGGCACCTTCATTTTCTATGCCCCAAGGTTGTCCATGGCCCTATATGCCATTTTCCAAAGTTCCAGTTTATCCAAGGACAAACTTAGCTGATCGGCAAAGGCAAATATAACTTCTCACAAAAGACATCTTGCAAAACTGCCAGGATCCAATATCTCACTGATAGACAAGCAAGATAAAGAATAACTGTTTCCCAAACTATGAAAGCATTTGGAATAAAAATTCTAACATTGGTCTTCTCAAGGAATTGGACTATGCTTAGTGACTTGCTTCCAAAGAGTACAGTACAGAAAGGGGGAGAAACCTGGCACAAAAGTGCCTTAACCAGAAGATCAAGATTGTCCTCGTCAGTCATGTCGATACATGTACCCTTGATATAAGGGGATTAAAATGGCGGTTTACCTATGTTGTCCTCTCAAAAATATATTACTCCAGTCTAATCATGAGAAAAACTAAATTAGACAAACTCAAATTGAGGGACGTTTTACAAAATACTGATTAGTACTCCCTAAAACTATCAAGATCGTCAAAAACAAGGAAAGTCTAAAAAGTCTAAAAAAGAGCCTAAGGACACCCTACAACTAAATATAATGCAGTATCCTGGATGGGATCCTGGAACAAAAAAAGGACAGGGGGTGGGTTTAGGAGAAAACTAATGAAACTAAAACATAGTATAGACTTAAGTTAATGTAGTAATTTGGTTCCCTATTTGTGACGAATGTACCACATAAACGTAAGATGTTAATAGGGGAACCGGATACAGGAACTCATTGTATTATCTTGGCAGCTTTTCTGTTAATCTACAACTATTCTAAAGTCAAAAGTTTATTTAAATATTTTGTAAAGAGTTTTACATTCAATTGTGGTCTTTTTCAGTCGCAGGCAACTGATCGCTATGCAGTGATGACCACCCAGCTGAGACATAACAATCTCTCGCTGATTTTCCACTATGTTTTTCTCCAGATATGTAAAGCCCATGGCATCGGCTATGACATCGAGGTATGAAGGGTAACAGTTGTCCAAGGCTGGACCAATATAGGCCTCTGGGCCCTCAGGCAGCTAGCAGTTTGGGGCCTCTTCAAACAGACATTCTTTAAACATTAGTTTGACATGTATTTAGAGGAAAGCGAAACACTGCTTGGGGAAGAGAAGAAAGGCAGCTCCATAGGGGGTGGCACTTTGTCATCGAAAGTTGAGCTCTGTCCCCAAACTTGCACACCCACCTTGGTAAAGCAAAAGCCTTACTTACAAGGAATTTGGGGGGTCCTCTCTTATTCCTGAAGCATGCCCTTAGCTCCCTGACCCTGCCCAAAGCTGCTTATCATGACTACCCTCTGTCTTAGTCTGCTCCAGCTGCCATAATAAACATCACAGACTGGGTGGCTTAAACAACAGAAATTTATTCCTCACAATTCTGGAGGCTGGGAAGTCCAAGGAGAAGGTACTGGCCAATTCAGTTCCTAGTGAGGACTCTCTTCCTGGCTTGGAGAAGGCAGCCTTCTCGTTGCCCTAACATTGCAGAGAGAGAGAGAGCGAGCTCTGGTGTCTTTGTAACCTCTTTTAAAAGGACACCAGTTCTACCAGAACAGGGCTCCACCTTATGATCTCATTTAACCGTAATCACCACCTTAAAGGCCCTATTTCCAATATAGTCACATTGGGGGGAGGGGGCAGGGAAGGGCTTCAACACATGAATTTGGGGGGACATGCAATTCAGTCCATAGCTTCCTTCTCCTTGCATAGCGGTTTCTTTCTAGACGGTGTTTTGATTAAAAATTATTTCTCTCATTGTTGGTCTATTTCCAGTGGTACTGATGGCTTCTGCCCAGCTGCTTCATCTCTAATGTAGCTGGATAGGAGCAAGTAGGCTATAATATCTCCTACCTAAACTAGAACCTCCATTTTGTGCCTAGAGACTCATGTTGCTCCGAGAAATAGTTTCATGTGTTTGTACTTTGATTCAGATTTTCAAATCTCTGACACTGATGGCTATTCTAAGACCTAAGTGACCCGTGAATTCTTACTTCTGGAAGACCCATCCACATTACATCAAACATGTTAAAATATATTCATTTCTCACATTTAGTGTAATTTATAGATAATGACATAAGAATTGGGCAATAACCTATTGATCAAGGGCTTTGATTTGCAAATATTCAGTTTTACACTTATCAATTTTTATTTTTTGTACTTGAGAACAAATACAACTTTTCAGGGGTCAAATCTTTTTATAAGCCCTTGAAAAACATACAGGCCTTAGGCACAAGGCCAGCAGTGAATAGAAGGGCCTGACTGACACTTGGCGATCCCCACCACACTGGAGGGTACTGTCAGGGTTCATCATGCCCTTTGGTTAGATTGGTTCGTGCTGTTTGTAAACATGTATAATGGAGCTCATATACCCTCGCAAAATTCAATAAAATTGGTAAAATATAGAAAGAATTAAAAAAGCCAGATTAAACTGATTTACCTGAAATTAATTGTTGCATCTGCTCATCTCAATCCCTTTGGAATTAAGTAGTTTTTAGCCCCAAACCGACTAAAACACTTCCATGTACCAGAAGGTGGCTAAATCTAACTCTAGCTTTATCTGAATCTATTTATTTTATTTTCCTCTAAAATATCAAAGCAGAACAAGCTCTGCGAATAGGCATATGTGGCAGGGAAAGTCTCCTGCCTAAAAGAAAATGGGCTCCATAACTTTCTATTGCCTGAAATTATTATTAGAGATTTATTTCTTTGGCTAAAGGCTTTGTACTCGATTGAAGTTCTACTACTCCTGGGAAAAGTAAAGCACCAAATTTCATAAGTTATTTATACCTTCGTGACTCTGAGTTGATCAGATTCATGTCTAAGAACAAATTTTAGTACTGGAAACAGACGGCCATGGCCCAGGAGAAACAGTGAATGGTGCAGAGGGAGCACTTCCACTGAGGATGAGGAGAACTACAGAAAGGGGCAGAGAGGCACTGAAGATGCAACTCTGCCTCCAGGTCACCTGAGCTGAACAACTGACAAAGATGAGAGATGAAACGGAAGAGAAAGAGAAATATGGACTGGGGGCAATGGAGTGCTAGAATGATATGAAGAAGAAAAAGATAACAGAAGAAAAGAGAGAGGATGAAATCCAGAGACTGGAAAAATCCATTTCAAAACCGAGGAGGAGGAGATAAGCAGAGAGAGAGAGAGAGAGAAAAAAAAAAGAGCAAATAATAAACTGAAGTACAAGAAGAAAGAAAGAAGAAAATATGGAGTCTTAAAAATCTGAGGTGAGAAAAAGAAACCATGTGACTACTTGGAAAATTTGGAAGTTCTTCACCAGTACTTTGCTCTGGTTTTTCTGAGATAGGTTCTCATCTTTTCGGACCCTGGGGTCCATCCCTGGTCAGAACTGTCCACTCGATCTCTTCATTACCTATCTTAAAGTGGCAAGTGATGAACCAGCATTTACAGAGCACCCGTTATTTACTGGCACTGAGCAAAGCACTGTTACTTCATTATCTCTTTAATCTTCTTATCTCTCCTATGAGAAGCTATTATTTCAACCGTATCTTACTGAGGAAATTAGGCTTAAATTGTTTAAGAACTTTCCCAAGATCACACAGCCAGGCATTCTGTGTAACTGACATTTGAATCCATAACTGTCCATAAAATCAAACATGATTCTTTCTCTTCCACCAAGCTCTCCCCTATGTGCTTTTT
The DNA here is from genome assembly GCF_902729225.1 of Pteropus medius. Lineage (NCBI taxonomy): Eukaryota > Metazoa > Chordata > Mammalia > Chiroptera > Pteropodidae > Pteropus > Pteropus medius. The sequence goes on along the minus strand of NW_024342473.1, from coordinate 11,305,323 downwards.
ATCCCCACTAAAGGCCATCTATATTCTAAATTATTATTACCAACCCAATCCAAGAATTCTGGGAACCATTTCAAATAAAATATTTCATCTAGTTACCCCTTATGTATTCCTCAGCTAAAGAGGTACAAATTTCTCCATAGCCCCATGAGCTCTACCTTGCAAAAGAAAAAACAAAGCTAGTTTAACAAATAACTTCTCTAAACTTTTATTGCCTCCTTGGGTTATGCTGGCCTAAAAGAAAGATCAGTGTCACCCCTGCTACCTGCTCCCACTCTTGATCAAATTTAACATGGGTGCTCTTTTCAGAAAAAGAAGCACCGTTAATAATACATCACTGCCAATGCTACCAAAAAGAGAGTCCTTAAAAGTCCTTATTCTCGAAATTATGTTTTTCTTCCCATTATTATCATAGAATTTCAAATAATGTTTCTTGTCCAAAATCTCAGGGAAAAACAAAAAGGGAAATGAGATCGCCCTATGTGTTTATTTTTCCTTGCTGAATATTGGAAGGAAACATTGCTGAGTTTGTAACCAACTTGGTAGGTCTCATTCCTGGTATTTGTGTAATGCTACAAAATACCCCCACTGATTTCCTAATGAAATGAAGTTGCAATGAAAGCCATATGGAGGAAAGTGTCATGTTTACTGCCTGTGACCTGGTCTCACACATACACAGGCAATGTGCCATGGTCCCAAATAGCTCCATAACTACCAGCTAGTATTTCCTCAGGCCAGGATATTGCCATAGTGGCAATCATTACTGCTGTTCAAAAGATTCTGATTCTCCTCCTTCCAGGCACATAACAAAATTATACTTCCTCAGCCCTCTCTCTGAAGCCAGGCATGGCCGAGTCCCTTGGTTTGGCCAGTGAAATATGAACAGAAGTGAAGTACATCCTTTCTATGTAGAAGCCTTTAAGAGCCACTCCATGAGTTGCCATATCCTGTTCCTGCCTTGGGAATCATGGAAGCACAATGAGGAGCCTCCTTCAGCCCGGGTCCCTGAGTGTACCAACAGTGACCAGAGAACCAAGTCAGCCCATGTGGGAAATGGAGCATAAGCATGAACCACACTTTTGTTGTTGTAAACAACTAAGAATTGTTTGTTTTTTTAAATTACTGTGGCATAACCTAGCCCACCTGATTGATTCATAAATTAGTGTCAAGGAAAGGATGCTCCCCAAACAAAAAACTAATATTATCACTTCAACATGTAATTAGTATAAAAATTATTGAGGTCATATACTTTTTTGTACTGTCTTTGAAAGCTACAGCACATCTCAGTTTTGACTACTAATATTTCAAGTTCTCAGTAGCCCCATGTGGCCAGGCTATCATATTGGACAGCACAGTAAAGAATGTAAAACACCTTATAGATCAACTGGTCAGTGGTTCTCAACACTGGCTGAGTGAAGAGCTTTACAAAGTGTCGATGCCCACCCAGGTAGGGCTGGGATTAGGGTGAGGCAAGTGAGGCACTTACCCAGAGCACAAAATTTAAGGGAGAACACACACACCCCCCCTCAGTAACAAAGACAAATAATACTAAAATGCAATATTGAAAATAAAAATTAATGCAAAAATCCACGATAAACAAAATATTAAAATTTATATAAAAACATACTAATTTTTTCCTTTGCCTCAGATTCCAATATGGCTAAGCATGGCACTGTACCGAGGGCCTACTCCAAACCAACGAAATCAGTATTTCTGGAGGTAGGGTTCAGGCATATGTATTCTAAATGACTCAGATGATTTTAATGTGCAGCCATCACTGAGCCATTGTGCTCAGTGATGGCTGCACATCAAAATCATAATGCCCAAATTTCCTGATAAAATGGGGAGTCAGTGGTCAATCATAATTCTGGCATGTGATATCTTTTACCAAATCTCCCCAAATGTCATATTGTTTTTTGTACTTCCAGAGATGGGAAGTTCCCATTTCACAGGGAAGCCACTTCCACTATTGGACAACTCCAGTGTTAACTCTTATTTACTTGGAGAAAATTGTCAAAAAAAAAAAGTTTCAAACAAGAATAAAAGCATGCCTCTCATACAGAAACAAAATTAAACATGCGATAAAGATTTTACTTAACAGAGAAGAGTTAGGTCAATGTTAGAAGCACTACAAAAAAAAAAATCCAAAACAAACCCAGACATCTTTAAAGATCAGGAATATTGAAATGAATATGTAAATAGATACAAAACTGATTTTCCCACAGGAGAGCAGGAGAGGAAATCAACTGAATCTCTACCACAGTGGACAGAATTTGCTTGTCTCTCAGTCAAGAATTTACAGAGTCGTAAAATATCTCCCATAGAATCAAGGAAATAGGGTGCACCATAGACAATACACAATTTTCCATTGAAGCACAAATTATTTTCCACACAACAAATTGCTCTTAGAACAGTGGTTTTCAACTTTTGATGTGCATAACAATCACCTAGGAAGTAAGATAAAAGGCAGATTCCCTCCCAACGATCCTGAGCTTGGATGATGCCCATGAAAATGCCTTTTAAACAAGCACACTAGATGATCCTGATGTGGGTATTCTGAGGATCCGACTTCAAAAACACCTTATCTTAGAAAAAGGATAAGAAGTGTTGGCGAGGATGTGGTGAAAAGGGAAACTAGTGTTCTGCTGGTGAGAATGGAAGTTGGTTCAGCCACTATGGTAAAACAGTATGGAGGTTCTTCAAAAATTAAAAATACAAATACCATATGATCCAGCAATTCCATTTCTGCATGTATTTCCGAAGGAAATAAAATCGCCATCTCGAAGAGATATCTGTACCCCCATGTTCACTGCAGCGTTATTCAAAATACCCAAGATAGGAAACAACCTCGGTGTCTATCAATGGATAAATGGATAAAGAAGACGGGATACACACACACACACACACACACACACACACACACACACACACACAGAGGAATATTATTCAGCCATGAGAAAGAAGGAAATGCTGCTATTTGTGACAACATGTATGGACCTTGAGCACATTATGCTAAATGAAATAAGCCAGACAAAGACAGATATTGTATAATATCACTCAAATGTGGAATCTAAAAAGCCAAACCCAGAGAAACAGAGAGTAACACGATGGTTACAAATAGGGAGGGGGAAGTGAGAATTGGAGATACATTGTTAAAGGGTACAAACTTGCAACTAGAAGATGAATAAGTTCTGGAGGTCTAATGCACAGCATAGTGATTATAGTCAACAACGCTGTATTAGATACTTCGAAATTGCTGAAAGACTAGATCTTAAACGTTCTCACCACGAAAAAAGGAATAATTATGTGATGTGATACAGTTCATAGCTAAAGCCACAGTGGTAATCATATTACAATATACAGATATATCAAATTAACATGTTGTATATCTTAAATTTACAAAATGTTATATGTAAATGACATCTCAATTAAAAAAAAAACAACACTATACTATAATGTATCTACTCCATTTTCTGGAAATAGCCTTTCTAAATGTGCTTCTCACAATATTTACAGGTAGCTCTAGATTTCAATTCAAATCAGTCAGTGATTTTAGTGCAGCAGGTTTTTTTACTGTGTTTCTAACATAATATACTATTTCTTTTCTCTCCATTCAAATTTTATAGGAGAGACAAGGAACTGTTTTTATATTATATGAACACCTGAAGAGAGACAGGTTGGGAATGTTGTGAGTATGAAGTGTATCTACGAGATGTAATAAGCTAAGAAAATAGACTATAACAACCACTAAGAATGATGCTTCTCATACATCTTAATCAGCATGCTGATTTATTGGAAGTCTATCTTATTTTATTTACACCTTCGAATGTTTCATAAAATGACTTTAGATGTGTCAGTGGGGGTTCATAAATATAATTGATTAATTATCCAAATTGATGAGTAAGAGTCTAGTTTCAATAACGTATTACACTCAAACACACACACACACACACACACACACACACACCGCACAACGCACAACAAATCTGACCCGATGATGAACCAGCTCAGATGCCGTGATTGTGGAAGGGCAGTTGTCATGCTGGCATGACATGCTTAGAAAAGAGTTCTGGTGACTTTGGCAAGATACTCCCCCAAAAAGACAGGGCTTGCAGCCCCTGCTCAGATCTAGTTTCAGCCCTGATGCAGTCTTCTCAAGATACATGTCTGCTAAGAAGAGTCCTGCTGGTAGCACCCAGGAGGCATCTCTATACTTTTCTATTTCCTGCAAATTTCTCTCCAGGGTATCTTGGAGAGCTAGCTAGGTTGTCTCTTCATCTAGGACTCAGAACTTCAGAGCCACAACATTGAATTGTGTCTCATTCCATATCTTGGAAAACAGTTATTTGGTGCCTTTAAGTTATCCTAATTTATTGGGACACTGTTTCTGCCCCATATTTCTCTTTCTTATAACATCTACAGCAGCATAGCTATCATGGCTTCATATTGAAACACACACACACACACACAGATTTGGTCTCAAAAAACTTAAGTACCAATTCCTCTACTAAGCATTAATGTTTGCGAACAGCCTCAGTTTTCCCCCAGGTGCTCAGTCATCTAGGCTCTGGTCTCAAGAGATACACACAAAAACAGGCAAAGATGAGCACAGGACAGGTCTCAACACCCTATCCAAAGTACGGCCCTTTATTTTACCGAAGCATTCTCAGTTATAACAGGCCATTATCAGTGCAGTGATATTCATCCTCATCGATTCCTCTGAATTTATGAGATGCTTTGGTTTCTTCCCCCTTCGGAGCTAGAATGTGGCTACATTTAATCTAGCGCTTACCATCTTACATGCTTCTGATCACCTGGGAGGAGGAGAGGCTGGCTGGCTGAGTTCTCCCCTCCAGTCTCAACCTTTCCCCAAAGTCCCCACAAACATGCAAAACTTACTGGGTCACACTAAAAGAGCCCCTTCCCTATTCATTTTAGGCTCTCTTCTCCACCTTTTTGTTATAGTGCCATAGCAACAGAAATGAGACCTCAATCCACAATATTACAACAAGCACGCATTCATCTTATCCACCCAGATATTCACGTCCAGAATGATAATGAAGCCATGTGCAAGGAAGGAGCTGCCCTTTGCTTCCCAGTGATGTTCCATCCTTCAGCTTGCTCCCTGCCCTATCCTTACCTATGAGAAAGTTCAAAAGCATTTAGCCAACTGTGCCAGGCACAGTTCTAGGTGTTGGGCATGTAGCAGTGAACCAAAAGACAAGTCCTTGCCCTCATGACGCTGAAATGGTAGTGGGAAGGACACTCAGTAAATCAGTAAACAAGTAAATATGGTGCAGCATATCAACTGCTGATAAGCCAGGAAAGAAGAGTGGCAGCCTACCGGTAACCAGAACACCAGAGATGAAATATTTCCTATGCCACGCCCTCAAAACTTGTCACGTTGATGCCAGAGCTGTGGCAGAACAGAGGCTACCAGGAAGTTATTAGGACTGGGAGAACCAAGCAATCAACTGGATTAGAAGTTGGCAAGCTGGGGAATAAGAAATTTGTATTTTCCAGAATTATGATTCCAATTAAGCAGACAAGGTTCAAGGTCCAAGTACATTTGTAATCCCAGGAATTCAGACAATGGTTAGTTAAGTACAAGAACTAGAAATTGGAAAAGAGATATAAACTCTGCCTTACCGGGCATTGGCTGGCAATAAAGGTAGACAGCAAAGGACAGGATGGGCTGGTACTGAAACTAGAAAAACCCTCATACACAGGGTTTGAGGCTGGGAAGGGTGAGTGCCCTTCAGGAGGGGAGAAGAGCAGCCAGGCAAGGAAAAACAAGGAGGTTTAGGTGCCTGGAGGTCATCCCAAGAAGCAAGAAGGCTACAGCATCAGGAAAATTCCAACTACAAAGAGTGAAAAAACAACCTGAGAGCATGGTGGAGGGCACACGACCATAAGAGCTCAAAGGGGAGGCTGCTTTTAGAGACCCAGGATGACAAGAGGATGGCATGAAGTAAGACCTTCAGCAGGTTACAAAGTTCAACAGAAGCCGAAATTCAGGAGCAGGACCTATGTCCTAGAATTGAAGGGATGAGACAAGAATAGCATTAATAGGGTAGAGGCAGAGTTCCTGAAGTATGGGCCCCTGGAAGCTTTATCCAGGTGGGTACTAGGGCACAGAGGAACCAGGCAAGCGGAAAATCATCACAGAATTTGGGAGACAGAAGGAGACTGGTTTTATCAAAAAAAAGAAACTCCCAATCATCAAACTGAGCAGCGAGATTGACTTGATGCTGAAACCTACAGAATGAATAATTAGACAAAGAGGAACTTTCCCAGCTGTCCCTACACCTGCACCTGAGATTTTAGGCAAGGATACCTTGGCCTACAGACTAGCTTTGGTGGTGGAAATAGTCCTATTGGTGTACCTTCTAGATGGTTATTGCTGTTCACACATTCTACGGAGAAGGCATTGTTTACAGGGGCCTCTTGGAAGACTCTCTAGAGCTCTGTCTACTGTTTTCTGTCCCATCCTGTTCTCATCTCTTACTGCAGTTATAGAACCAGAGAACATTAAAGCAAGGAAGGATTGTGGGGCTCAACTGACCCTCAGAGTATAGAAGGGAAACTGAGACTTAGAGAGGGGAGGTAATTGCCGGGATCACACAGTAGGTTATGTCTCCTGATCTTGAATCTAGTGTTCTTTTCACTATAGCACAATGACTATATTGTGTGGCCCCTTGTATAGGGAGCCCTTTTATGGAATATAAAGATTCTCGGCCTATTGTAAAGTACATCACTATTTGTACAAGTTTGTATCAAGTTTGCTAATTTACTTTTTCTGAATATTAGATAAGATTCAAGGTTATCCCTGAAATTCTCACTTGCATCTCATTGTGTTTTCTTGATATAAGATAAGAGGGTAGAATCACAGCCAGTATATCAGGAATTGCACTAAGGCGTGGATGTGGAGGTTGAGAATAGATAATTTAATAAGCAATGGCCAGGAGACAGTCTTTATTTTCTAGAACTCATATTGAAAAAGAAAAGATGATTGGATATAAGCTTTTTTTTTTTCTTTACCTTGCTTAGTTTTCTCTGGAGCTTGAAGGAGATGCTTTTCATGAAATGACTGGCTTTGTTTGGCTGTACTGCAATCAGGTCACGTTGGGCAAAGAATATTAGTTGGCCACCTTTTTAGGAAAGGTGAGAGCTTCAGGACAGGATGACCTTACAGAACAGAATTTCGTGGTTTAGCTTTGCCAGGATAACTTCATACCAGCTCCATTTATAATGGGATATTTCTTAGAATAGTGGAATTTGAGGAGAATTTAAGGGAAAGGAAAGTGAAGGAAATTCTGGAAATTAATTAATTAATAAGGAAAGGGACTTAAAGTCTATCCAACCTCTTGGTTCTCAACCTGGGAACCATGAACCCCAGCAGGCTGAGAATGGATGATGAGAGGGGCATGAATGCATGTGTGGACGGACCCCTGCATCACACACACACACATGCATACACGTGCACACACACCTATAATTTATGGGTCTCAATCTTTAGTATATACAAGAATGAATCACTTTGGAGTGGGACTTGATGAAACTACACATTCCTGAATCCCAAATCCAAAGATTCGGATTTTGTTGATTTAGGGTAGAGCCCAGGAGTCTGCTGTTTTAGAAGCATCCAGGGGCTGATATATTCTGACCCTGTGGCAATAAAATGCAAATCTCATTTTTAAATTATTGACTCTGAAGTTAACTTTGGCTGTTATTTATTCTCTTAAAAGAAGAGATACTAATATTCAATAGCTACAAGGAGTGTGGGTAGGCAGTCCTTGGACTTGGGGAATGTAACTCAGAAAGTTTGGAAGCACCAATCTAGTCCAATTCCTTCATTTCAGAGACAAAGAAATGAAGACCCAGAGAGGTTAAGTAACTTCCCCCAAAGTCACACAAGTTAGTGTCAGTACAAAGAGCCCTGAACTCCTGCCTTAGGGCCAGGGAAGCTTTCTACTCACGCTCTGACCCAAGGGAAAGCCCAATCAGTCTGGAAGGCAACCATTTCAAAAGATCTAAGCCTTAGACTCTTAAGGTGACTTATTTTACAGGTAACAACTAGGAAAGAAGTAAACCCAAAGTTTTTCGCAGCTGCCTTACAGTCCAGCTACCTCTTTAGGTTCACCCCTCAGGACAGAACAATTTTTTAAAAATGAATCCATTCATTTAATCTATTATTTTCCTTTGATAAAGAAAGATCTAAAAATAGCTAAAAAAAAAAAAAAATGCCCTGGAGTTTTGTTTCTAACTTAAACTTACAATGATCTAGTCGTTTGAGAATGTTCACTGACCATAGTACAATTCTATAGGAGAGTTTGCAAATAAATCATCTGAAATCTTCTGAAAGTGTGTGTTCAGCTTTATAAAGATGACGGTCCATGAATGGAGCCACATTCTCCTCTGAACGTGGATGGGGCTCATTTATAAGTAACAGGCATCACTTGTATACGTGAAATAGAAAATAATACTAAGATGCAAAATGTCTCTTTAGATAAGGAAATTGTTAGGCATAAATTACACTTAGCGACAATTCTCTTTAGCTTAAACAGTTTTTAAAATAAGCTAATACTACTTACTGTCCTAGCTCAGGGGTAGCCTTTGCTAGGGATGACTGAACCTATTCCTATATTCTGCTAAGTTGATTAATAAAAAAATATTTATTACACAAATCCTTTTTGTTGACAAGTTAAAACGGAGCCTCATCGTTCATATCTCCCTGAAGATTGCCACCTTGTGAGATTGGAAATACTCATTAAATTCCGTCACCAGACAGGCACAAATGAGAGGGTGATTGTTTTTAAGCATGTGAGGGGAATCATTGGTAAACTCATTTGTTTGGATATCATTAACAGAACAATCGGTGAGGATCTCCAGGGGGTCCTCATGACCTTTGCTCGCAATCTCTTCATCATCCATCAAGAAATATCAGCACCTAATATGCAAGGCGAGACCAATTTTAAGGTGAGGTGTTAATTAACTAACGATCCTGGTTAATTTCTATACAAGGGCTGAAAATACCTCACGCTGTATTGTAAACAAGTGCTAAACCTTTTTTTTTTTTATTGTAAGCAGTACATTTTTACAATATGCAGGGTCACTATTGTAAGGTTCCCACTGAACCCGTTAGTTAAATTTAATAGTTTGAAACTTTTTCTTTGAAATATAGTAGACTTGTTTCAACTTGCTACCATTTTCAAACCCAGGCTTACAACACAACGGGGCTTTCAGATGTTGGAGGTGAAGCCAAAACATCACAATAGAGCCAAAATAGACTGTCACAACCAAAAATCCTGAATATAATTTACCTATATTTCAATGTCTGCCTAGGAATCCCTGGCAGGCCAAAGTTTCTAGAGTCAGAGAAGTTCTGAGACCAGGGAGGACAATGAGTTTAGACAGAAGCAGAAGAAAGCCTCAGCACATACTTGAGCTGTCTACTCCACCCTGTTTCTCCAAAGTGGGGCAGATGTTTTATCACTAACCTTTGAAGCTTCCAAACGGCCTCTAAAGATGTTGGTTCAGGAAATCCAGTCATGTGTTAATTGACTAGACATCTCCAAACTCTAAAAAACAGGAACAAGATCTATCCACGAGTTTTTAAAATACCACCTGAACAGAGATGAATACTCGGTATTGATCACTAAGGTTTGTATCTGATTTCCAGGCTGGGCCTTCATCAAGTTTGAATGGGTCAAGTAACTCAAAGGACTCAATTGGAAACCACACATCATTTTTCTCTTAAATGGAAAGCCCAACAAAAGCTTGATAAAAATAAAATTTTTTAATACATTTTTTTTTCTTTGAGCTAGGGCCTGGTCCCTCTAGTAACAGTAATAATTATAATAATGCTTTATTCTTCAATATGATTTTTATGAATCACAAGATTGATCATTGCTTTTCCCACAACATGATTGAGAAGATTCAGTAAAAAATAGGTCCAGTGTTACATCAGCTTTCACTGTTCTTAAAGGATCTATGTTCATCATTTATAAGTTCCTACCAGCTAGCATTATTTCATCTGTTACTGCTATGTACAAAATTCTGAGCCTGTATGCATGTGATCAGTTTAGTCTGTCAAAATACAGCTAATAATCATAATCAGATGGTGCAATGGCCTTAACTGTATCCTCCCAAAGTTCACCTGCTGAAACCTTAAGCCCCAATGTACAGTATATAGAGATGGGGCCTTTGAGAGGTAGTTATGTGTAAATGAGGTCATCAGGTAGGATCTGCAAGATGGCATTAGTGGCCTTATAAGAGACCAGAAAGCTTCTTCTTCCCCTCCTCCTCCTTTTCCTCCTCCTCCTCCTCCTCCTCCTCCTCCTCCTCCTCGTTTTTCTCTCTCTTCAACATACCCCCCACCATGTGAGGATACAGCAAAAACATGGTTGTCTGCGAGCCAGAAAGAGAGCTCTCACCAAGAAATAAATTGGCTAGCACCTTGACCTTGGACTTGCCAGCCTCCAGAACCATGAGAAATAAATTTTTGTAGTTTAAGCCACTCGGTCTATGGCATTTTGTTACAGCAGCCTGGGTAGACTATGACAGCTGGTTTAGCTCCCAAAACCACACATATTTAGTAGACTCCAAGCTTGGAATGGAGGTTGGCAGAGCCAACTGCCATTGACAAAATGAAGGCCATTTCTCTGCTGTTTGTCTGATTTTCAAAATTATCGGAAGTCTGATGTTCTTAAGTAGAATTTAAATATTTCATGGTTTCTAGCCTTCTCAGTTTAATCATTGCTATCTTGATATTTTTACTCTTGCTAAAGGTAAAAACATTAAATCTCAACAAAATGAGAATAATAAAAACTTGAAAAGTGGAATAGATTCATTTTGGATAGTATTTTCTGTTTACTATCCTTGTGATATTTTAATAAGCATTTTCATTTCAGTTTATCAACAAGGATTTATCAGCAAAGTAAAGGCTGAATAAAAATGGAAGATAATGCAGGAAAAGAATTTAATAAAATCTAACACCCTTTCTTGAAAAAAAGAAAATGCTCAAACAAATTAACAATAAAAAATAACTTCCTCATGCCTGCTAAGAACATCTAGGAAAAAAAAAACCCAAAGCTGAAATCATATTTAATGGTGAAAGACTGAAATGAAAGCTTTCTCCCTCAGATAAGGAGCAAGACAAGATGTCTACTCTCACCGCTTCTATTCATCACTGTACTGGAGGTTCTAGCCAGGACAGTTAGGCAAGAAAAAAATAAAAGACATCCAATTCAGATTGGAAAGAAAGAAATAAAACTATCTCTATTCACAGATGACATAATCTTATACATGGAAAATCCTAAAGAACCCAGAAACAATCTATTAGATCTAATAAGATTAGCGAAGTTGCAGGACTCAAGATCAATATACAAAAATCTGTTGTATTTCTATACATTAGCAATGAACAATCCAAAAATTAAAAAATATTTAATCCATTTACAATAGCATCAACAAGAATAAAATACTTAGGAATAAATTTAACAGAAGAAATACAAGATTTGTCCACTGAAAACTACAAAACATTATAAAAGAAAGACCTAAATAAATGGAAAGATATTCTGTGTTTATAAAGTGGAAGACTTAATATTGTTAAGATGGCAATACTTCTTAAATTGATCTACAGATTTAATGCAATTCCTATCAAAATCCCAGCTGGCTTCATTGCAGAAATGTACAATATAATCTTGGCATTCATGGAGAAATGAAGCAACACAGAATAGTCAAAATAATCTTGAAAAAAAGAACAAAGGTAGTGGACTCAAACTTCTTGATTTTAGAACTTACAAAGCTATAGTAATCAACACAGGGCAGTACTAGCATAAGAAGAGAGATATAGATCAAGGAAAGAGAATTGAGAGTCCAAAATAAACCCATACATTTATAGTCAATTGATTTTCAACAAGGGTGTCGAAACAATTCAATGGGAAAAGAATAATCTTTTCAACAAATAGTGCTGAGGTAAATGGATATCCAGCTATAGGAAGTTTAACCTCTATTACACAGCATGTAAAAAATTAAGTCAAACACCTAAATGTAAGTAGCAAAACTATAAAATTCTTAGAAGAAAACATAGGTATAAATCTTCATGACCTTATGCTTAACAAGAGTTTCTTAAATATGATATCTTAAGTCAGCAGTCCTCAACCTTTTAGGCACCAGGGACCAGTGCTCCTATGAGAATCTAATGCCTGATGATCTGAGGTGGAGCTGAAGCGAGTGATGAGGAGTGGCTGCAAATACAAATGAAGCTTCACTTGCTCACTTGCCGCTCACCTCCTGCTGTGCAGCCTGGTTCCTAACAGGCCATGGACATGTACCAGTCTGAGGTCTAGGGGCTGGGGACCCCTGCTTTAAGTGCAAGCAACCAAAGTAAAAATAGTAAGTTGGACTTGATCAAATTAAAAACTTGTGTATCAAAGGACATTATCAAGAAAGCAAAAAAGAGAAAACTTACAGAATGAGACATAAATTACACTTACAACTCAACTATAGGAAGATAAATAACCCAATTTAAAAGTGAGCAAAGGATTTGGATAAACATTTCTTCAAAGAAGATATACAAATGGCCAACAAGCACATGAAGAAATACTCAACATCATTAGCCGTTAGGAAAATGCCAACTAAAACCATAATAAGATACTGTTTCACACCTAAGATGGATACAATAAAAAAAAGACAGACAATAACAACTGTTGACAAGGATATGGAGAAACTGGAACACTCCTATGTTGCTAATAGGAATGTAAAATGATGTCACTGCTGTGTACAGTTTTACAGTTCCTCAAAAAGTTAACATAAAATTACCATGTGACCCAGAAATCCCATACCTAGGTATATATCCAAGAGTACTGAAAATATATGTTCACACAAAAACTTGTACATTAATGTTCATTGAAGTGTTATTCATAATACCCAAAAGGTAGAAACCCAAATGTCCATTAACTGATAAATGGGTGAATTTCATGATATTACATGGGTAATATTCCACACTATGAATATGTAGTTATAAATCTTCATGACCTTGTGGTTAGCAATAGTTTCTTAAATATGATACCTACAGCGCAAGCAACCAAAGCAAAAATAAATAGTAGAGACAAGGAATGTGATTCAGCCATTGAAAAGAAATGAGGTTCTGACCCATGCTACAACATTAATGAATCTTGAAAGCAATATACTAAGTGAAAGAAGCCAGACACAAAAGGCCACATATTGTATGATTCCATTTGTATGAAATATCCAGAGTAGGCAAATCCATAGAGACAGATAGTAGATTAGTGGTTGCTAAGGAGCTGGGGGAGGGAAAAATGGGGAATGGCTGCTAATGTGTATAGAGTTTTTATTTGGAGAGATAAAAATGTTTTGGAATTACATAGTAGTGATGGTTGCTCGTGAATATACTAAAAACCACTGAATTGTACCCTTTATAGGGGTGGATTTTATGGTATGTAAATTCTACCTCAATAAAAAGTAGCTAAATAAAATAAAATGGAAAGGTGCCATTTTTCTTCCTAAAAACTAATAGAAACAAATACCCCCATCATCCTACTAGTCATTATTTTAGGGTGACTAGACCAATGCTTCTTAAATTATCTGTCGTGAAGGACCTATTTGTTTTATTTTTTATGACCTATCATAGATCAACATTTTTGTAAAATACAACAAAAATGAATTACTAGAAAAATGAAAGAAAAAAATCAAAGATTGGTATAAAATAGAAGCCCATTTTTTTCATTATTACATTTAGTAGACATCAAAATTTCTATAAATGTTTCCAAGTTCTTACTCTCAGTTTCTGTACTCATTTCATCAAGACCGATAACCAACAATTTGTAGATGGATGTTGGTTGGTGGAGCACATTGAGTAGAAGAGGTCTATACCATACTTAACACCAAAAAGGGACAAATGCTTGGGGGGTTGGGAAGAAGGGTTATAAGAGGTATTTAAGTAATGAATATTATTTTTATTGTTCATTTACAGGCCACCATTAATGATATTGAAGTCATTCTAGGAGTAACAGAGGAAAACAAAATGAGATTTGAAGAAGAGCTACAGTCCAAAGATGATAAAAAACTCTCTAAACCTGATAAATGAATGATACTGAAGTCATTCTAGGAGGAGTAACAGAGGGAAAAAAATTAAATTTGAAGAAGAGCTACAGTTCAAAGATGACAAAAAACTCTCTCAACCTGATAAATGAATGATCCTAGAATACATTACTGATTTTAGATTCCAATTTGGAGCCAAAAAAAGGGCAACATTTCTTCTACTATTAGGAATAAAAGGAATGGAAGGAGTTAGTTTGCTTTGTTTGCTAGGAGGTGTATCAGAACAGATTATAATGTAATGCTCTTTTTAAAAAACTGTTTAAGTGATCTTATTTTACTTATTAAACCAAAACCTATTTGTGTTTTCACTTTTCCCAAACTCAGGAAGAAATAATCTAACAAGAAAGTTACAATTCTTACTGATATCACTTCTGCATCTACCTCTTTATAAACTTCAGGATAATGGAGATTTTGTTTTCAATGTTTTATAAAGTTTTCTCCTCCTATTTCTAATAGTAATTTGTCTTCTGCATTTAAAAAAAAAAATAAAGGCTTAATCATTGATATTTGGCAAAACACAAATGTCTTTTTTAATAAGAAAATTACATTTATTTAGATTTTTAAAGTGACCCTTTATCATTCGTTGTGTTTTTATTGCATGGAGCCATCGTTTGTCGTTGCCATTTTCCAAAAAGTAAGGTGAGCCAACATCTAGTTAACTAAAGCATAAGAATGTATCTAGGTGGCAGTATCTGCTCTTAGTTTAAGAAATTGTGTAACCCAAGCCTTCCAGCTTGAACAAATATTTATATTCTCAGCTCCCTATTGAATACAGCAGTAGGATTTTTACAAACTTAATTCAACAGTACTTTTTAAAGGGCAAATTGTTAAAACCATGCAGTACTGACACCAACTCTCAGCATTTGCTTCGTAATTGTTCAAATATTTATACATCCTCCAGCTTTAACAAAGGGTGAAAGAACTAAGTCACAACAGCAAAATCACATATTTGTTTTAAAGAATGATATCTTTTAAAATATTTGAGTATGTTGGTGAAATGAGGGGTATTTTTTACCCATGGGATTTCAATAATTTTTAAACTATGCATCAGCCACAGGCCGAGTTTCTGCAATAAAATTAACATTAGTATGTATGTGAGCTTTTGTCTTGCTAGAGTTGGAAATACGTTAATTAGCCAGGTTTCCTGCCTGTGCTAGGTACTACGATGACCTCTTTTTCTTGCCAGATCGCTCTAATCCATATGAGAGGCCCATTGTCCAGACACTTGACGGATAGGAAGTACTACATGCCCATTAGAGTCTCGCCTCAATTGAAGCCAGAGCAACATAAGGTCCAAGAGACTCATTAGTTCACTGGCACAATCGTGTCCTGAGAGTAAATGAAACCCTCTGTCTCCTTATGGCTCTCATCTGCTCTGGACTTTAAAAGAAAACTGTCTCTGTTTTGTTCAGCACAGCAGTGGATCTTTCACACAGCGAGATCCCCTCTTAACAGTACAAAACTGTGAAATCCACTGGGGAAGTTTTGTGTGTGAATTTTGATTAGCACTCTTAAGCCTCAAGCTGCTGGCAATAGTCAATTGAGTTCACTCTCCGGTACCTTTTTTTTTTTTTTTTAACTCACATGATTGGTTTTTCAAACAATGCACTTTCCTTCTTTGCATATATCATTGGCATACACCACAGAATGAATGCCTGTTTCCAAATTCAGGCCTTCTATTCAGATTCAGGTCTCACTAGAAAGTGATTGAGAATAAGGTTCTCTACCTAAAAACATACAGCTTCAAAATGAAAAGAGAAAAATTGGTATAATAAAACAATCACTTCAAGTAATTAAGTGGAAGAAGCCAGAGGATCAGATTAAATTAGTGAAATGTTTTAATTACAGAACATTTGAAAAAAAAGTATAGTCTATTATCTTTTAGCACATACATGCAGCAAAGACACTGTGCTATTGGTAAACTAAGTTTGGAAAAAAAATCATGTATATGTACAATGTATCCTAAACCTTAATTAATCGAGATGAATGACTTAGTTTTTACTACTCCAAACAGGAAACTGAAATTTTTGTCAATATGTGCCATTTTTCAGGAAGTTTTGGGGAGAGGCATACATTTAACAGTAGAGCTATCTTTGTATGAGAAATGACCCATTGTTTATACTGAATATTTGCAATGGTTCAAGAAGCAAATTGTACTAACCATTTAGGAGTGCCTTATTGGATGATGATAAGTATCTCCCTTTACATATCACCCACTCTATATTGATTTTAAAGAAACCAAATAGATGATATTTAATGATAAACTGTGCTATCTACTTACCTACCTTCCATTATCTACTAAGATTTACTTTTTATTGAACACTTATTATGGGCTAGGTGTGTACTGTACTAGAAGCTTCATATACATTATTTTATTGCATCTTTCCAATAGCCCCTGTGAGTAGGTTCTACTACTGTCTTTGTTTTACATGTGAGAAAAAAATGAGATTTAGCAAGGGTATCTCACCCCATATCTCAAGCTAAATGAAAAGAAATTCGGGATTTGCCCTCTTTTACCACAAAGTCTAGCATGTTATGGAAAGTAGAATGTTCAATATCACTTGTCTCAGGTCATACAAGGGACTTGTACTCTTTTATAATAAATGTGCTTATATTGCTTAAAGTATAGGACAGTTTAACTTACACACACACTTACTGCTAATAAAATAAACATGCACAATTGACAGCATTGTGAAGCATCACAATTATGTGATCAAAGAAATCAGGAGAAGAGAAAGCAGTGTCAGTGGAATAATTCTGTGGTGATGGATCTCTAGGACTTTGGTGGAGGACTGATAATGGGAAGTTGCAGCAAAGTTTGGAAGCTGGGAAATCATGCCCATAGTTTTGTTTGAAAAATGGGTATGAGGTCACAAACTGGGAAAGGGTTAAGAAAGACTTCCAACGAGATGTAGAGTGACGTGGGAGAAGTTCAGGAGCATTATTTCAATGGTATCCTAAGAATTGCAAGCATCCTATTTTTCAAGTATAAAAAGATGTATTTTATCATAAGTAATGTATTAGTAACCATCTGAAAGCTGTAACAATTAATAATCACTTGTATTCATCTGGCATCTTCTAAAGAGCTCAAAGCACTTTACATTTGTTATCTCATTAATTCCCAACACTGTCCCTGTGGGGAAGGTAATAAGTATTTTAACATTTAAATGTTTATCTTTCAGACTTTCCCAAGCTTACATTAATTCTATTTCCAAAAATGTAAATATTCATTAGTTTTATTTTACTGTTCCTCTGGCTTTAATGTGCATAACAAATTTGTTCAACTTTGTACATGTACTAATCATAGTAAATATGATTTGAAAAACTATAAATTAAGTTGCCAAGATAATGTGAAGGTGGAGGTTTCAGGAAGGAAGGAAGCAAGTATTCGACTTTGCTTTTCTCAGTGGAAGAAGTCTGATCCAATCCATTGCAAGTGCGAATGAAATATGCTGTGGCTCTTCCATACCTCTTCCATATTCCATTCTTTCCAAATGGTGACCTCAGGAGGGTAAAACTGTATCTGAAAGCCTGAGGCAGATTGACCTACTATTTCTATCTTTGTTTTGTTAATGATTTCATCAATGTGGGACAGAAATCTGATGCATTCTATTAGGAGTTACATCCCAAGGAGTCATAGAATAATAAGGGCCAGAAACTTGTCTCCCAGCCCTGCCTCTCTGTGGACTGGTCATACCTTCCTCAATTTTCTAACTAGAAAAATGGCAGATAGTAATACCTGCTCCTTAGGGAAGCAGTAGAGATTAATTGGCCAATGTCGAAAGACTGTTTCAAAGATAAAGTGTTCTACATAAATGTTTAAGTGTTATTATTACATTGCTTCTTCAAATGGAAGTTCTAACTTTGAAATGTGATTATACACTTTCCCCCAAAACCCCTTGATAACCACATATATAGGTTTATTTTTCACTCTAACGGTCTAACTCATGGTTGTGAAACTTTATTGCACTTGATGGAGGGCTCTGGCTTTTATTAGTTTTAAACTGCTGGTTTCTGGGGTATTTATGTAAATGAGGGAAAGATACCAAAACAGTAAATAATAAGCATGTCCCTGCTGTTTAAAAATCTGTTGGTAAAACAAAACAAAACAAAACAAAACAAAAACAAAACAAAACAAAAAAAACCTGTGTTTTATTATAAGACCCTAAACATAGCACAGAAAAATATAGCTTTGACATCTATGCCTAAAATAGTGTTTTTGGTTTGGGGGGATTTTGACTGCAGTTTCCCCGAGCATTTTTTTACCATTCTATTAACATTCTTTTTCACTTCCCCAATTGTCACCATTTATATCACATATATGCATATATTGAGAGAGAAAGAAGTGAGTAAAATGCTACATTTTAAGATTTTTTTTTATTTAACAACATGTTATAAAGTATACCAGATGGCTAATTATAGCTCCTGGAAACAAAAGGCCACACCCAAGTTTATTGCAGTTGCTTCATAAGGAATGTTATGATGACATCGTGGTTCCATAAATTTGACAACAAAACAGCAAACCTTCTATTGGTTGCAAAATAAACTTCAAACTCACATTCAAATTTTGGTTCATTTAAAGATTCATGCCACTTTGCTTCTCAGCAGAGGACGCAAAATACTTTATAATCATGGAAAAACTCAAAATTGTCTAACATACTCTTTATTTCCAGGTTTCCTTTACAACACTTTTCTACTAATTTCTTGGTTTTATTTTTCAAGTTGAATATCTATAGCCAAATATCTATTTCTATATCTATATCTATATCCTGAGTCAAAAAATTATAGACCATTTGCAATAATAGTGAAAAACCAGAAAGGTCCAAATGTTCAACAACAGGGTATTGCTTAAAAATTATGGAATAAGTATACTATACAGCCATTTAAAAATCATTTTACTATACCTACTATATGATCCAGCCAGTTCACTCCTAGTCATTTACCCATGAGAAAAGAAAGCATATACAAAAGACTTGCACATGAATGTTCACAACAGCTTTATCTGTAATAGCCCAAAACTGGAAACAACCCAAATGTCTGTCAACAGATGGATGGATAAACAAATTGTGGAATATCCTTACAATGGAATACTACTCAGCAATGAAAAGGAATGAACTGTTGATAAAAACTCAAAGACATGGATGAATTGCAAAATAATATGCTGACTGAAAAAATCCACACCAAAAAGAGTACATATCCATTTATATAACATTCTAGAAAATACAAACTACAGTAAAAAAGGAGGTCAGTTGTGGCCCAGGTATGGGACATGGGGCAGGCAGGTGAGTGAGGAGGAGCAAGAGGAAAATTCTGGGAGTGATGGATAGCTTCACTGTTGATTGTGAAAATGATCTCTTGGATGTATATATATGTCAAAATTTATCAAACTGTACACTTTAAATATATGCAGTGTTTGAATGTCTATTATATCTCAATACTTCAAAAAAGCTGTTTTTTTTTAAATCATATTTTAGGAGAATAAGTTCCATTAGAATAAAATTAAATTATATTTAATTATTAAGTGAAGAAGCATATTTTAAAACAGCATGACTTTTTAAAAATGTATACATATATATGAACACACACACACACACACACACACACACGACTGTAAAAGTGAACCCACAAAATGTTAACAGTGCTCACTTCTTAATAGTGGCTTTTTCTCTTTCTGGATTTTCTGTTTTATACAGAATGAGTTTTTAATTAATGGACCAAGTGAAATAAAACTCTAATTTGGGGAAGTGGGGAAAGAAAAATATATGAATGTCTTCATTATAATTTCTGCTATCCAAAGTAATAATGAACTTAGGAACATGGCCTGAGAATATCATAACCACCTCCCTGCTCCAAGTTCCCAAAGCTGCCACCAGGTTGTAATGGCATGTTTTCTAGCACCAATGATTAAATGTTTTATTCTGAGCTTAATGCCCTTAGTCTGAATATTCTAGAATCTACACGAGACAGTGACCTTAGTGCCATACCTAGTCATGCAAACAGAGATTCATAAAAGGGTAAATGCTTCCAGTCACCTGCAAATATTTGGAGGGACAGATGGTGATTAGGTGGCATTAGTTATTCTAAATGGGTATGTAATGTATACAACATCTGCCTTAGATTTAAATGTCTTAAATGGATTTTAGTTCTAACTCTTTCCTTAATGGACAAGTAATTTTTCCTCTCTAGCCCGTTTTCTGGTTTGTAAAATAAGAAAGTGGAACTCATAGCAAACTTCCTCCTAGCTTTAATATTCTATGATTCTATGCTACCATCACCAAAGTATCAAAAGGACAAAATTTCATATATCACACAAAGAGATTATTTTTTTTTTCTGGCTTTCCCTTCGATTTATTGGAAATAATGGATGAAAATATTCTGCAACTATGTGCAGCCTCTTAAGCTCCCCCATCTATACTATCTTAAAGGCTATGATTTTAACTGTTTACAAAATATTTTATAATTTTTAAATAGTTTACTGAAATGCAAATAGTTTTCTCTTAGAAGAATCATTTTGACTGATGATAATAGCAAGCCAAATACATCCTTTAGACTGAGATCACGTCTTTCAATTTTTGGGGTTCTCACTTTCTTGCACTGAGCTCTTAGGTACTGTTATTTCACCTAACGTAATGAAAACATTTTATTTTGAAAGGATTTTTATCTAAACTAATATAATGTGTACCTTCTATACTAGAAGATCTTGATGCAAAGAGATGGGGTAAAAATAAGAATAAAAGCTTTAAATGTGCATTTTTGTCCCTGTATAAACCAGAAGATGTCTCCTTTTTACATCCACTTTGCAGTGACAGGATGGATAGCTGAAGTGCTATCTCCAAGTTTTTCTTTAATTTGTACCTGGACTCAAAAAGAGGTGGAAGATATATTTTGTAACACTCCATTGTGCTATGTTGCAGATGTGTCCTTAGAGCTGCATAAATGAGACATAAGATGGTGAAACTAGCTTTACCTGGCATCTTTAATCCCATATTTTTAAAGACCTCCTAAAATGCAGTGTTTCCTGGGCCACATCTATACACAAGCAGGCACAGCCTTTTCTAGAAAGTGTTCTGACATCCCTGTGGCAAGGCTTGAAGAAGGAGCTGAAAGTAGGATGGTTCTATATTCCTCTGTAAAGCCCACACTGACTGTTATGGCTAAAACACTTGAAAATTCAATGCTTCCTTAATTCTCACTATCAACTCATAGATCTTTGGCATTAAATCCATGAAAACAAAAACTTATAGATGACATAAGATTACTTTGTCTTTCAGTACATCTGAGCGTTTTTAATTTTTTTCTAATTATGGAGACATTTGTTTATGATAAGAAACAAATAGGATCACATAGCTTCTTCAATCAATCAATCAATCAATCTATAATAACTTTTGAAAAACAGGAAAGCACCAGGAAGAAATTTTAAAATCAACATTTCACTACCTGGTGATACCCAAGGTTTGGGGGCACATCAGCTATTATTCTTACTGAGGACCTCTGCATTTGCCATTCCTTCTGCTTGATACAGTCTTCTCCCAGAATTCTGCCCAGCTCACTCATTCACTGCATTCAGTCTCTGCTCAACCATCATTAGATCAAAGAATCCCTCGCTGACCATCCTCCCTAATGTAGCACCACCCTTACTCTCTATCCCCTTACCCTGCTTTATTTTTTTTCAGAGCAATAAATAAAATGTGATATTACATAATAGATTTGCTTATTTTTTATTATGTATTTCACCCAGTGAACTACAAGCATAAAGATGTAACCCTAGCTCCTAGAACTATACCTATCAGTAGTAAGAGTTGCTCAATTAATATATATTGCATTTGTTCTTTTATCATATATTAGTTCTTATATGTGGTCTTTTATCTTTGTGTATATAATTTTTAATAGGGTCATATAAGACATACTGTTTTGCAGACTGTGTTTGTCTCTTTGCAAGAAATTCTGAAGACACATCGGAAATTCTTACCCAATGTGATTTTAATAACAGCATAAAGGATGTTAATAATCTTGTATTGTTAGACCAGTACATGGGCATTTTGATGCATCCTTCAAATACATACCATTTAATGTCAACCAGTTAAGATATTAATAATACTAACAATGCCTTATATTCAAATGGTACTTTACAGTTCACAAACTATTTTCGCATTTCTCTTGATTCTTATGATAAACTCAAGTAAGCAGAGCAGAAACACAGAGAGGTTAAATAATTCCCCTAAGATAATAAAACCTGTAATAGGGAGTCCAGACTCAAACCTAGGTCTTTCTGTCTCTGCAGCCATGGTTCTTCCCTGTACCTCATTGTCCCTGGTTGAAGACTTCATTTTACAAATGAGTGATCCATGCTTAGAGAGGGAGATTGTGATGTGCCCAGAGTCACACAGAATTCTTAAGAAAGAATACAGATAAAGTAGAACCCAGGACTACTGACTCCCTATCCAAAGCTCTGTCAACCACAATATCTTTCAACTACATGCTGGCTCAATAAATTAGAAAAAAAAATCCTAAATTACTGCATAGTCAAAACGGCGACCAAAGCATGCTGTTATACTTCTCTGAAGATTACATAGCATATGTGCTTGGTGCTGCAAAATGCCAACCTGATGACACTTGCAATCCTGAGCTTATTGGATGTGGCTGGGAAGCAAATGAGATTCCAGTGCCCCTGTTGCGCATAGGTGCTCAATGAGCATTTCCTGCATGGTGGGGAAGTGCCCTATATTTACAGTATTTGATCCAGTTTAACAGCAAGATCTAATGTTAAAATTAGCCTTGTAAAAGTTTTTACTCTAGTTCACACAAAAACAAGATTCTGAGATTATGACTAGCAATTTTTCATAAGTTGATTTATCTGAATAAAACCTATAAGGTTTTGAACCATTAAACATTCGATTTAGAAAAAAACTTAGCATACGGAAGAATAAACTGAGAAATGGAACAGATTTGTTTCTTGTAATAATTATGAACAATATCTCAAACTCAGCATCCTTAGACCACTGGGCTGTGTAGGATGAATGTGCTAATTAATCAATTACTACCCAACAATGGGCCCTGTTTATTTACTGAAATGCACCAGAAACATGTGCAGAACTGGTAATTATTAATCATCTTCAGTAACAAATATGACTCAAGTTCACCTTCATATAATTAATAGAGCATGTAGTTAGCTTTAACATCTTGCTTTATTAGGAATAGCAATAAGGAATAAAAAGAAAGAGCTGAACCACAAGTTGTAGTGCACTAAAATGCTGGTTTGGACTAAATGTGCCTCTTATCCTTAGCAGCCAAATTATGGCCAGATGCCCTCTCCATTAAAACCCAAGTATTAAAACTAAACTTTTAAATTTGAATAAAAATTTAGACTTACAGAAAAGAATTCCCATATACTCTTTATTCAGGTTCCTCAAATAAAACCCAAGTTTTAGGGCTTGATCACTTCGATTTGGATCTTTGTTGGTGGTGCCCAAATTCCTCAATGCGTGGCTCTCAATTTTAAAGACTTTTTAAAAGTACTTTCAATATACATAGAAATAATTTGTTTTTATAACAAATTTTGCAAGTGATTTAGTTTTGAAAAATCATTTTTTTCCTTGCCATTTTTTTTTTCTTTTTTTGAGAGTCATCATGTAGGTCTTAAAATTTCCTTTGACCCAGACAAACTTCTGAGCTAGATAGGCCATATTTTGGATCTTGAATGCTATTTCCTGAGTCCCTACTGACTGTGTAACATCTAAGGAATGTTAAATTTTGTCAGCTACATTTACGCATAAGTCTGGCATCGTGTGACTCTTTTTAATTCTAGTCAAAGCATGGGGTTTTGAGTCTTGCCAATGTTAAGTTCAAATCTCAGCTCCACCACCGGCCTGCTCTGTGACTGTAGGCAACTATTTTAACCTCTCTAATTTCTGATAATCAGTTTTCTCAGCTTGAAAATGAAACAATAAATGTAAACTATCTAACAGGAATAAACACTCAGTAACTAGTAGATATTATTATGTTGATGTCATTACCCTCTGTAGCCACTTTTAGCTTAAGAAACTGAAATGTGCTTGTTTATTCACACACAAATAGAAAGCTATAAAGCTATTTCATATCATGGAATCTGCAAATGTAGATAAACACTTTTCAAAGTCTTCTCCTGAAAGGAAAAATCAGACAAAATTTAATACTATTGCACAGTAAATTAAAAATTTGTCCCATCTGCAAATATCAGTGGAACATCACTTCAAAAACCTAAACTGACAAATCGTAAATCAGGGTGGACTACAGTATTTCTATTACATAATGATTCAAGGCTCCTTTAAATGGAGAGCTCCCTTAGGGCATCTCCATATTTGTTTATAGATCATTAACTACTTGACAGTGAGACTGGGAAGGGGGCATAAAGACTTACAGCTAAGATACTAAGAGCCACTGTTGTTTTAAGATCAGCAATAAAGCCAACATATCTTAAGAATTTGATATGAAAATATGATTTGTGCTATAAAATGTTATATGCATCTCATGGATGTATCTGTTGGTCAAATAAGGCTCACTTTACAAAGCTGGAAACATAACTATAGCCCATGTGACAAGGTGAATTTACTCGGCTGTGTTTTCAAATACTTCCTCAAATGCTGACTACATATTACGAAGATTGGTAATATTGGAAACGTGCCCATAAAATGGATTGTGTTCTCTACCAGCATAAATCATTATCTAGTTTCAAAAACTCACAAATATATCTCCTTGCCACCAGATTCTAACACCCATAGCAGAAAAAGGGAATAGAAATGTTTCCCAATGAAAAGCTCACTGAAAGCTACGAGGCCAGAATTTTGACTCTTGATTCTGGCATACGATTTTGAATATGTTTCTTACCTGTTCTGTGGTTTAATTTCTCCAACTACCAAAATTAAAATTTTAATTAAATTAAAACCATTGACCCTACATAGTATAATTTCTTTCTCTAACATCCCTCTCTAACATCCCTCAAACACACTACTTCTATTCACTTTTTTTCAGTTATTCAACGAGCAGAACAGCTATCATGTACCAAATACTATCCTAGGTAGTAGATCACAAAGGTTAATGAAACAGACATAAATCTCTGGCCTTAGAAAGTTTACATTCCAGTGGGGGTAAAACTTGAGAGTAGTTTAGACACAAGATGCTTTTGGATTAGATTCTGCACCACGTTAATGGAAAAATGTTTTACCAGAGCAATTCTTCTTGCCACTCATTGTAATAGCAATCCCAAGCTGCCAGCAAACTCCTTGGGGGGCTGTCAAAATATCAGTCAGTTCCACAGAAGGACTCAAGAAGATCTAGAAAAGAATACAGCAGTTCTTTCCTTTCCTAATGACTTCTGCCATAACTCAGAACTTCTATGAGGATAATTTTGCATAAAACCAATGTATATTGTCTTTGACAGGGCAGACACAAGGATATACAAATGGAGCAGCAAGCAGTGTTTGCCACTGATGAGAGTGGAGAGAATTAATGAACATTCATCCAGCTGCAGGGGTAACTCACCACCACCTCCTCTGGTGTTGAACTTGGCTTAGAGGGCACTGAGCCATTAAGCAGCCTTGGGTTCCTAGTAGATTTGGGTGGCTCTTTTGGGTATCTGTTTTTAAGTGCCAAAGCATGCTGGAATATAAATCATCTCCATAGTCCTTCTTTCCTTTAACCAAAAGTCCTTAAGCCTCAAATTGGAAATAAAATCCCAAATAAAAACATTTCTATCCCTTTTTCATAAGTTCTTTATCTTTTACCAACATGTTGACATGTGCAGCCAGTATGTTTGCCCATAATTCTCCCGAGAAAAGCACTGAATTAAAATCTACATGCCTACTCTATTCTCTCTTAAATCACACCATTATAAATATGTGAGTAAATAGGATCTCACAGTAAGGCTATAAAAACAACATGAGAATATGTACTCTGTGTATGTTTGATCATGTTTGGGTCATGTCCACTATATATGCTCTCTGTACATACTTCGTCCTAAACACTAATAATAGGATGTGTTAATATATAATTGTACCTGTAGAACTCAATGTCTTTTTCAAACTTTTTATTGAAGTATTATATACATATAGAATAGTACACATATCATATGTGTTCAGTAAAAATAATTTTCACAAACTGAACACATCCATTTAACTAGAATCCAGATCAAGAAAGAATAATTTGTTGGTTCATCAATTCTAACAAATGTATCACTCTGATGGGAAATGTTGATAATGAAGGAGGCAGGCAAGAGGCAGGAGATATATGAGAAATCTCTGTCTCTTCCTCTTAATTTTGCTATGAGCCTAAAACTACTCTAAAAAACACAAAGTTTCTCTTTTTTTTTAAAGCTATAGAAATAAAAAGAGAGAGAGAGGGAGAGGGGGAGAGAGAGACAGAGAGAGAAGAGAGAATAATCCTAGTCCCCCAAAAGTCTCCTCATACTGCTCTGGTCACTGCCCCCATCCCCCTGCAACCCCCTAAGAATGACCACTATCCTGCCTTTTAATAGCATAAGTTGTGGCCAGTTTTTTCGTTTATATAAATGAAATCATATAGTAAGAACTTTAATATCTGGCTTCTTTCACTCTTATGTTTGTGAGATTCATGCATGTTTTGTTTGATTCTAGGCCATTCCTTCTCGTTGCTGTATAGCATTCCATCATGTGAACATGCCACAATTTGTCTATCTACTCTATCATTGATAGGCACTTGAGAAATTTCCAGGTTGAATATTACAAATATGAGTAGTGCCGCTTTGAATAGTTTAGTACATGTCTTTTGGAAAACACATGCACACAATTTCTGTTGGGTATTGTTATGGACTGAATGTTTGTGTCCCCTCAAAATTCATACGTTGAAGTCCTAATATGTTGAAGTCCTATTTTTTTTTTTGCCTGTACATCATCGCATGTTTATTCCTCGGGGCATTACAGGTAACCCCTGCCGGGGCAGACAGTCCTGTATTTGGAGGTAGAGTACATGAAGAAGCAATAAAGGTTAAATGAGGTCATAAGGTTGGGACCCTAATCTGGTAGGGCTGGTGCCCTAAACAGAAGAGGAAGAGACAGACACCAGAACTTGCTCTCTCTGCTATGGAAGAATATAGCAAGATGGAGCTGCAAGCCAGAAAGAGAATTTTCACCAAGAACCCAATCAGCTGGCATCTAGATCTTGGACTTTGCAGTTTCTAGAGCTGTAAGAAATAAATCTCTGTGGATTTTGTTATGGCAGCCTGAGCACACTGGTACAAACATATACCTAGGAGTGGTATGGCTACATCATAAGGTATACATACAGGCATACCTCAAAGATATTGCAGGTTTGGTTCCAGACCACTATGATCTGGGAGTCGTAATCTCTTTGCTGGTAGAAGGTCTTGCCTTCAATGTGTAAAAAAGCAACATGTGTGAAGTGCAACAAAGTGAAGTATGAAACAAGGTATGCCTGTATAATCAGCAGTGATATATACTACCCAAAATTTTTCCAAAGTGGTTGCCAAGTGTATAAAAGTTCTAGTTGCTGCATATCCTCACCAACATTTAGTACTTTCCATCTTTTCTACTTTAGTCACTTTGGTGGGTGTATAATGTTATTGCATTATAGTTTTAATTACCATTTCTTGGATGATTATTGAAATTAAGCACTTTTTCGCGTGTTTATTGGACATCTAGATGTTCTTCTTTATGAAGTCCCTTCTGATACTTTGTCCATCTTTCTACTGGATTGTCTTTTTTTAATGATTTGTTCTAGATTCAAGTGTCTTGATGGATATATGTATTGCAAATACTTTTCACTCTCTTAATAGTGCCTTTATATGAACAATAATTCTTAATTTTAGTATATTCCAATTTATCAATTTTGTAGAACTCATTTTTAACATGTTCTGAACATCTACAATGTCTTAGGTGCCTTTAAAACAAAAACAAGAAGGCTAAATACCTTCTTTCTAAGGAGCAGCATGATGTTATCCAGGCACATGCTAAGTACTGTACACAGTATCACTCACTGTAGTTATTTAAAGGGGTTCTAAGGGATATGCACTTCTCCTTGCTTTGTGGAAAACTAGATAATCATGTATTTAACTCTTATTTATTGGACACAATATTTTTTAAATTTTGACTTACGCTTTTGAATACCAACTTCTAAGTATCTTTGTTTCAAGGCCATAAAGAAGTAGAACTGAAAAGAAAATCAAGCATCTGATCTGAGTTGTGAAGTTTTGATAAATTATGTCATTTCTGTTATGGAAGTGGCACCATATAATCTCAGTCAGAAGAGATACCTAGAAGTCATGTTCTCCAGCTCTGTATCTTTACGTTAGGGTAATATTTCATTCAAACACTTTTAAATATCTGGGTGTGGTCCACCAAATATCTGCTCTCTTTGAAGGAATTTCCTACCTCAGAAAAGACAGGGAGATACTCAAAGGGCCTTGGATTAGGGAAACCCTCATCACTGATGAGGTTTTTCCAAGAGAGCATCTTCCAACAGAAATCCTTCAGTTCCCTAGCCCATGGTCCCCAACCTTTTTGGCACCAGGGACCGGTGCTCCTATGAGAATCTAATGCCTGATGACCTGAGGTGGAGCTGAGGAAGTAATGCTAGCCCTGGGGAGCAGCTGCAAATACAGATGAAGCTGTGCTCGCTCACCTCCTGCCGTGCAGCCCAGTTCCTAACAGGCCATGGACTGGTACCAGTCTGCTGTCCAGGGGTTGGGGACCCCTGCCTTAGCCCTTTTCCCAAGGCTTCAGTGAATGCAGTGAAACATATCTAAATCTAAATCCCTGTTTCTCTTTATCAGTGATTTTTACCATTTATGCTATAGAACCTAGGGTTTCTGAGACATACTTCAGAGGCTCCACAAATGTTTGATTCAAATTTCATTTTTAAAAAAATAGATTTTTATATTGCTAAAAGAGGTACAATGCCAAAATTTAACATATTGCAAAACTGCCCTCACACTGATTTGAGATTGTCATTTCAGTGTAGATCTCAGAATTAATCTCCTCCTACAATCTGTAATTGATTTCAAGATTTCAAGGTGAATCATTTGAAAATCACTCTTGTTAGCATCTACTTCTCTGGAGGCATTAGGCTATTCTTGGTAGTATACAACCAAAACAGAGTAAAAAGAAATAAATTGTCCTAAGGCTGCTATGACTTCATCTGTTGTCCATAACCCCCAACTTCAAAGTTTTTAAAGCAAAGAACAGCAGGGTCGAGAATCCAGTGGCAGTGGGGCCAGAAAATACATTCTGAGCTTGGTTCTGCAGACTTCCTATTTATTATTATAGCTACCCATTTCTTTCAAATAAATTCCTTTTTTTTTTTGCTAAAAAAAAAACCTCCCAAGACAACAAACCAGCCTCTTTGTTTTATTTACCTAAAGTTAACGTTAAAAATTTGAACTTATAAATGCTTAGTAGTAAAACACTTTTTCATTCACTTTATATGTGGAGGCTCTATGACAGACTTTGTTTGAAAAAGGACTCCAATGCTTTCTAAAATTTAATTTGAAAATCAAAGTACTGAATCGCCTCCCTGACTCCTGTCCAGCCACTTCTGTCCCAATCTAACTACGTAAATGGCTCCACCTAAAAACTTTTTAAAATTATTATCTGATAGGGAATCTCAAAAGGTAAAGCTCAAATTATTTGCATGACTACAAGGCCCCTCAAGATTTGGCACATGGTAGTGGGTGCTTAATCATTGTTTGTTGAATTAATCAATAAAAACTGGTGAATGTAAGAATGTAAGATAGCCACACTATCTTACATTCCTCGTGAGTTTCAACAGCAATAATAGTAATTATTATATGGTGCTTACACATAATTATCTCATTTACATACAGTGCTTTCCAGACACATACACAGATTGATATGTAATAGATTGATAACGGAGACTGAGGATTATAAAGGTTTCTAACTAAAACACTTCTGGTCTGGCATTCCCCAGGCTTTTATGAGAGAATTGGTGGTACCCATCTAAGCACTGCACAGAGAGAAGTGGGACTTTTTTTTAAATAAACTTTTATTTCAAAATGTCTGAGACTTAAACAGCGAACACGACAGTGAAGACCTAAACATCGTAATTCTCCCTGACTTTACTAGCCAGTGCAAACCTGGGGCTTGGCTTTTAACTCATTTTCTGAGGACACCTCGAGCGTCTCAACAAGGCCAACCTAAGGATTTCACTTAAGCCAGGACTTAGAAGAGAGACCTGGGTGTGAGCTCTGCCACTCACTATGGCGGTTATTTATTTTAAGCCTTAATTTTCCTGATATCCAAAGTGATAAAACCTGAACCATGTTACCCAACCAGTTTTTTAAGACCAGCCCTACGGGTAACCACTACACCAGGTCACGCATGATGATTTAACCACCTCCTCTGCGCTCCCTGCGCGAATCACTGATGCAAACCCGTCCGCTCGCTCCGCGGGAGGCCGCGGGATCTTCGTGCGCACGCGCCGCTGCGCCCGGGGGCTCTCACGCGCCCGCGCGGCGCCCGTTGGGCGTCCTCG
Source organism: Pteropus medius (assembly GCF_902729225.1). Lineage (NCBI taxonomy): Eukaryota > Metazoa > Chordata > Mammalia > Chiroptera > Pteropodidae > Pteropus > Pteropus medius. Next base: position 11,274,684 of record NW_024342473.1, on the reverse strand, counting down.
CTGTTAGCTCCTTGGAACGGGCGCGCGCGCGCTCTGGCGACCCCGCCTCCAGCGGCGCGGCCCCCCCCCCCCCCCCCACGGCGGCCGAGGGGCGGAGGACGCGGCCCACGCCGGCCATGGAGGCCCTGCGGAGGGCCCACGAGGCCGCGCTCCGACTGCTGCTGTGCGGGCCCTGGGCCTCGGGCGCTGCCTCCCACCCGAAGCCCCGTGCCTCGGAGGTGCTGACGCGGCACCTGCTGCAGCGGCGCCTGCCGCACTGGACCTCCTTCTGCGTGCCCTACAGCGCCGTCCGCAACGACCAGTTCGGCCTCTCGCACTTCAACTGGCCCGTGCAGGGCGCCAACTACCATGTTCTGCGCACCGGCTGCTTCCCCTTCATCAAATACCACTGCTCCAAGGCCCCCTGGCAGGATCTGGCCCGGCAGGACCGGTTCTTCACGGCGCTCAAGATCGTCAACCTCGGTGAGTGGCCCGAGCCGGTGAAGCATGTCCCACTGATGGCCCCAGTTTTCTAAGCACGCTGACAAAACGTTTTCGCTTGAAGGTCAAGACCCCGGCCCGTGGTCAGACCACGTGGCTCCCAGTGCAGGCTCGCCTCGGTGCTCGGGCTACACACGCTTCGCCCCTTGCTGTCGGATTTCCCAGACACTGCCACGCTGCACCCTTCTAACACTGGCCTTGGCTCTGATCTTTTGTATTCACCACACAGTAGGTGCTTATCAAAACCAAGTTGTTGCTACTGAATTGTCTCCCCACTCCTCCACCCCCACCCCACCCCCCGCCCCGGAAAGTGGGATCTACCCACGGGCCTATACTGCATTACCCCTGTGGAGGGAGCATTACATCCTCACTTCTTGCGGCCCTGAACTGGGAGGACCCTACATTGGGCAGTCAGGAGGGCGAAAGCCGAAAGTGGCTCTGAAGTTAAAAAAATGCGTTATTGCAGGACAAGATTCTTTCTCATAAACATCACTTTGTGTGTACTTTCCTATTCTAAAAGTTCGTTTTCTTTATATGAAATCCCAGCAAGTTCCTTTTACTAAAAGCACTAAAGATTTTCACCAGTCATATTAGCTTCCTCAGGTGCTAAGACTAAAAGATACTTAAAAGACTGCCTCTTTAATATTTGTAGGTTTTCATGGAAATATTCTAGTTCTGAGAGTATTTACTCTTGCTGGATGTTTATTTTCTTTTGGTTAATGACAAAAGAGGGATGAACATTGACATGGGTGTATCTTTTATATATAGGTCATTAAAAAAAAAAGGCCTCAAGATGTTTTTAACCTGTTAATAGCTGGTATCAAATTAATCCGGATTTCAGTAATTCAGAATCTAAACGTGGGAGCTGAACCATGTTACCCAAACAGTTAAGACCAGAGTTAAAGCTAAAGCAGCTGTACTAGTGTTATATAGTCTGATAGCTCATTAAATTTAAATATGGTATGTATATTTTTGCTTGTAATAACTCACATATGTCAGTCATGGGGCTTTTGAGCCATTGCTCCACTGAGACTGTCCTGGGTTCAGTCCAATAAGGGGAAGATCATTTAGCAATGTGTAATCCTTTAAAAAAAAGTCTTATTGTTTGGCTGATGGACTATATAGAGCAGTGGTCCCCAACCTTTTTGGCACCAGGGACCGGTGCTCCTATGAGAATCTAATGCCTAATGATGTGAGGTGGAGCTGAGGCATTGATGCTAGCGCTGGGGAGCGACTGCAAATACAGATGAAGCTCTGCTTGTTCACCTACTGCTGTGTGGCCAGGTTCCTAACAGGCCACAGACAGGTACTGGTCCAGGGCTTGAGGGTTGGGGACCTCTGCTATAGAGCATGCCCACCAATTTTGAGGTTGATACAAAGTTGAGAGGGTGAGATGACTTAGAAAATTCAATTCAAAATTATTTGGAAAGACTGGAGTGATGACTAGATTCAAGAAGAATAAGTTTTTTTAAAAGTTTATTTTAACATTTTTCCAAATCAGGAAAAAAAAAATCATTCTTCCCAAATGTAAAGAGTAATAGGTTAGGAAAAGTATAACCAGACAAAGTATAACATGAGCCAAATGCATTCTTTAAAAAAGTTTTCACCATTTGAAACCTAATACTTTGGGAACACCTTGATGGTTAGGGGCTTCTCTTTTAAATAGAAATCTAAAGTAGGATCTCAGAACGTTCTCACAAAGAAAAGTTAAACCTTTTGATGAAAGAAACAACAGTTGTTTTTTTTATGCGGAAGAGAAGGTGAAGAGTGATTGGTTTTTGTGGTCTTTTAGAAATTCTAAAAATCCTGCTTAGATGGAACCAAGAGTTTTAAGTTAAACAAAATGGAAAACTTCCTGCTTATGCATGCTTTAATATAACTTAGCCTATACTGATAAAGGGAATTTATTTTTGGACTTATTGAAAAGTAGTGTATTCACCAGTTTGGTAATGTTTACTTCGTATTTTTGTCTGAAGGTAGAGAATGTAAATTAGATAATAGGATTATTTCCTATTCCGTGATGTACAATTGCCCTTCTGGATCCTGAAGTACATGTTCCATTAATAAAAATATTCGTCTTCTTTCCTTCCAAATTAGAAATGATCAGAATAATTCATTTTTCCATTTTGTAAATAATAAAAATTTCTCTCACCCAGTTGTTCTTTCTCCTCTGCCTTTCCTTCAGTGGAAGCTGACATTTTACTGACGGTTTATCAGTCTGAGAATCCTGCTGGGAAGTAGATTGAGATTTAAGAAAAGCAACTCACCATAGAATGAATGAGTAATCGGAGACTTGCTACAAAGTTCTATTTTTTTTTTTTTTAAGTACTTAATTTGACAGTGGTTTACCTACTGTTCAGCTGACTGGCTCAAACTATGACTCAAAATGAATTAATATTCAAAGAAGCTGACTTTCATTTTCATTTTGATGTTATGATATGTTTCCGTCTGGAAAAAATTTAATTTTTCATGGAATCTTATAGACTTTAAAGCATATGTGCAATAAATAAAATTATGTTTTTTAAAAATGTGTAAATTATATAAGTGGCAAGTCCCATATATTGTATTAGCCTGACTCCGTTAAAGTGACTGCAGAAGAAAAGAATAGACTTTCTGATGCCTATATCCCAACTCCATCCCCTATCAAACAGCATTACTGGTAACAGTTCCTAGTTGTTTCTTAATAAGAGATAATATAGTTATTAAGGTAGTAATCTTTGATCAGTCCTCCGTTTTAGCTGAAAAAATATTGACCATTTGTTTGATTTAAAAAGTATCAATATTTAACTGAAAATTGATAAATAGTGTAAAGCAAACAAAATTTTCATTGTCGCCAGCTATTCCTTAAATTTGTTTTAGAATTGGTTTAAATGGCATATTTGGTATACGTTACTCTCAGTATATTTAGAAAATTAATAATGGTTTCTAGAGCCTGTTTTCCTCACTCCACTGATTTTCAGCTTTTGAAGCTGTGATATCATATTTTAAATTTATTTTTGATTTCAACAGTTCCCTCTACTCTTCACTCACTTCTACCTGTCTTGTTCTTGTCCACTCCTTCACCCCAGGCCCTACTTGCCTTTTTTTCCCTTTTTGGTTAAATGATTTATAAACAGCTTTATGTTGCTAGTTTTATGGATTTTTTTGTGACATTTCCTTGGGCATTTAGAGATTCTTTGGGATATTACCAAAGCAAAAAAGGTAATAAACTGTAAAAGATTTCATAGGAGTTCCAAGGAACCCTGTGATAGTGATGAGCTTTGACCCAGTATATTCCTAAAAATAGAGATGTGCCAGCCTGAATGGGCATTTTTGCCTCTTCTCGTTGCCAGCTAGTGATGCTTATCCTGATTAATCTTTGGCATCACAGTGGCTGGAATGCAGCTTCAGGGAATAAGTACAGAGTAGTTCACTGCACTTATTCACTCAAAAAGAACATAACACAGCAAATATACTTTTGCAGAAAAATAAGAAAAAAATTAGCAATATGATTAGTCCTGAGTTTGTATTGATTTCTCTGTTAACTAGAAAGTGATATTCCAAATGGACAACTCTTTTCAATTGTTATTTTCTGTCTAACTCTTCCACAGCAGCAATAAAATACTTCTGTAGAGCATATATGTTATTGATTCATGTGCCTGTGGTTTTATATACTTTTAATATGTTAATGGTTAATTTGAAATAAGTATCTTAAAGATAAGAATTGTTAAAGTTTATTTCTAACGTAGTATCATATACATATTGAGGCTTAATCCATGTCTCAGGGTAGTATATGTTTAGTTTCATGTGTCACAAATGACAATCTCAAATATAACAGCAAAATCAAATGGAAATATTCCAAGGAAGAAACTCATTTTTGGAGTCCACTATATACTTATTCATTTTCAAATCAGTTGTAAAAGTACTAATGAGATTGTTTCTTTCTCATGACTGTTGTACTAAATTCTTCCTTAGAGTTAGGCTTTGCCTTAGTTTTGAAGACAGCTATTTGACCCAGTTTAAGTTGTACAAAAAAATTACTTTAGCCATCAGTGTTGCCGTCTAACATAAAGTACAGTAAAGTTGACCTAATAATTTAAGCCCAATGACCAGGAGTATCTACAACTAAATTAATGAGTATTCTCTGTTTGCTTATTTGTGAAAAAATATAGAATTATTTCATAATTACTTGGAGGTAATGAAATAGTGCTTATAAATTGTTTTGAATTAAAATTTGTACTGGCCATATCTATAGTTATAAAAATCTCTAGGGTCACATAGTTGTTACTGTATTCCACAAACAGATGAAATCGAGATCTTTGAATCAATATTTACTAATATTTTTTTATAACTTTATAATTTGTTGACATTGCTAAAGAATGCTATGTGAGTTGTACCATGACAAATATATGAGTACATGATTAATAAATATTGATCTTCATAAGTAACATATTCATTTGTTTTTTAGGTATTCCAACTTTGTTATATGGACTTGGCTCCTGGTTATTTGCTAGAGTCACAGAGACTGTGCATACCAGTTATGGACCAATAACAGTTTATTTTCTAAATAAAGAAGATGAAGGTGCCATGTATTGAAAGTGTGCATTGGAGAGCATAAATATTAGTGGATTTTCTCTAGTGTGTATGTGCAATATTTATTTTTGATCCTTTAAAATAAAACTTCTGCAAACACCTTGTTCTTTTTATGATGTCTGATACTTTAGGATGAATCATTGCCCTCAAGAGGCAAAGCTTTTCATACATCGTTATAGATTACATACTCTCTTTAGCCAGTGGGAACTCGAAACACATGAAACTTATACCAATTTTTCCCTAGAAGTAGATTACAGATAAAAAATGATTATAATATACATATAGATCCTACAGTTAGGTATTAACAAATTCTCTTTAAAGAGAAAATATAGAAACCCACACTAAGAAGAAAGGGGAAAAATCTTTTATATAACACTGGAAAATATAGAGGATTTTAGGATATATGGTAGAGAGAATATATATCATTGACAGATCCAAAACTGATGAGAATTCTAACTGCAATCTAAAATCTAAACCATTCAGTTGCTAAGATTTTAAATGGAAATGTGTTAAAGCCCTTGTGCCATTTACCTGGATGACAGGTCTGGGTATAATGTTGAAACTTCTTATTGCATAAAGAATCCAATACCAACTACTTTTTAAAGTATAATAATAACTGGTTAATGTAAATGCAACAAGATGAATGAAATTAAGACATTAAAAGTTAAAATAGCATGCTGACAAAGCTGTAAGAATAAGATCTAGAAAGACCCAGAAAAATAAATTTGATAACTATTTATAAAAGCAATTAGCCGAAATGGTACATATCCATAGACTTATTGGCAATGCGAAGTGGGCTGAAATTTTAAAGACCTGATGGCAGTTTTGCATTAGAATTTTATTAAGTTAATTGCATTTTTGAAAGCAAAGTCATTAAAAAAAATTTATCCTTGGGGGTAGCTACAAAATACCCAGACGAATGGTAAATTTCAGAAATTTGGAGTAATTTAGGGAGAACTAAGTAGAACTATTTAATTTCTAAACCAATGAGTGTTTAAGATTTATGATCTCCCATAATTACAAACATACATTATATATCATTTTATGTTAATGTGGTGTTGATACTCTATAACATTCACACATTTTTGTAGCAAAATATAAAATTCAATCTAACCAACATTTGGGTGCTTGCTTCTGGCAAATCAGTAGAGAATGAGTGGAAATGATTGAGGTGAAAGCACAGAATCATGAAGCAATACAAACTGGCTTTGTTAAAGGTAGTCATTTTAAATAAGCTACAGAGAGTGAACTGTTCTTCAAATATATGTAGTGCTCACTTGTCTAAAACCAATTCTAAGTAACACTTTAATCAAAGAAGTACTTATGCCAATATATTTAGTCCAGAAGAATATACTTGACACTAGTTAAATGAATGGCTTACACAAAGGAGACAGTGTTACATTAAGCTTCATTAATAATAAAACTGACTATTAGCATTTTGCAAAGAAGGCTAGAACTGATTTTCTCTGTAATGGACAAAGTTAAATAACTATAGCTCATAAGTTTTAAGTCAAATACTGCTCATTCATTGCTGGTCTTGTCAATACTTGTTGTAAAGGTTTGGTCTCAACACAAGGCTGATAAAATGGTTTTTAATTACCAGACTATAAATAACAGCTTTTCAGTAGAGTTGCACTTCTTTTCACACTGGCCCATTTGATTTCTGATAATTTGTACTGCTGACTCTGCTTACCTGTTTTTCAATAGCTATCGTCAGTGTGACTTCATGTCCATATAGTGATAGGTAAGTCTCCTTGGAGAACATCTTTGACAAACTACCCTATTGATCTCTGTAATTCTCTGCTGCTTGCAGCATTAAATAGAACCTTGATTCCTTGTCTGATGTGCTGTGTAACAATTAAGCAAATGTAATATTTTCTTGTATTACATGAAAATCAATAGACCTCTTGCTCTCGTGGAGTTGATCATGGTGAAGGATGAACTCTGTGATGGCTAAGGGCATGGTTCAAATATTAAAATATCATTCATTGGATTTATTAAGTCTTGTGAACCTTTTAGTCTGAAAAAATGTTCATCGTTGAATAGTAATGGTTTAATTTTTTTTTTAATTGGACAGTACATCGAAGCATTGTGGCCTAAAAGAGATAAGAGTATGAATGCTGGAACTCAAGAGATTGATTCCATTTTTAGTATCAGAGCTGTCTTACTTTTTGACCTCAGGCTAATAACTCTTCTCCTTTGTGTCTTATTTTTCCACCTGTAATCTGAGAAGGACAAAACAAGAAACCTTTCTACCTTAAAATGTATCATGAATATGCTTGTAAGCAAATGTCAGTTTTATTTTAGAAAAGCTGTTTTTGTAATCCTCATCCTTTTGTTCCATATATATTTATATTTAAAAGAATTCATTAATAAAAATTTTAAAAACAATGTGAGAGGAAGAAAGGACACATTGAAGGCATCTTGTGAGTGTGTCTATGCACATGCTGGTTATGCCTGAGATGGCAAGCGGGGTTCCAAGAGGACCCTACCCATCTGAATATCAAGAATTTTTTAATGAAACAACCAAAAACAGCTTTTCTGCCTATACTACTTTAATAAAATTTTGTCTTTAAAATAATCCAGGCAAAACTATTTTTTAATGAAGGTGCGGTTTTAGTATAAAATCTTGCATCTCTTCTATTGTTATTTCTATACAAATCAATGATCCAGTATTAGAAGAAATTTCTAGTCAAAATTCTTAGTTCCTGTATACATTGTGTTGTGAACCACCATAAGGATGCAGTAACGCAGATGGGAGCATGAAGTTGCCAATATAAAAACCCATAGTTTCTCAGTGCTAATGTCTTAACATACCAAATTATATATAGTCATAATTTTTTTATCACACATTTAGTCACTAATATTTTGTTAATTATTGACTTTGGTAAAATTGAAGCATTTTAATTCTTAAAAACCATATGTATTTCTTTTTAAATATACATTGTGTGTCATTTATATTCACTCAAAACTATAATCACAGAACATCTGTATTTCATAAAATAACTCTTAAAGAATGAATGATGTTTGAATGAGCAGGGTGACATAAAGGCAAGGATCTTGGTTTCATTTCATTTAAAAGCTAATGCAGATAACAGAAACCTTATCCTAAAGCTACTAGATCAGGTATCTACTTTTTTTCAGGCCTTACCATTCAGACAGTAATGACGTTTGGGGCATCTTAACCTAAACAAGTACTTAGCATTACATCTCACCTGGGTCAACAGTCTAGGGTATCAGAGTTAAACTGTGTTACTGTAAATTAATGGAAAATGTAACTGCACTTTGCTGAAAGATCAATGTCCAATAAAGGCTGCACAATCAAATCTTGTTGCAATGATTGAGGTCTTTAATTGCCTTTCAAAGATAAGGTGGTAATCAACATAGCTTTAACTGATCTTTTGTACTAGTTCAATTACATGCTAATGACTAGTGCCAAGTCGGAATCTTTAACTACTTACACTTATTAAATCTTATGTTAGTAATGAAAAATTACTTTAGCTACACAATCAATAGAACACAAATCTTAATTACTATATTTCACTTTTTACCACTTTATGTGCTTTACAAATGTTTTGCAAGAGCTTTCTCAACAGCAAAAAGTGTTATTGGTGGTTACCACAGTCCACAGAGTATTTTTCAAATATAAAGTGGGAATCAGAAGTTGAGAAAATTTTTTTTCTTTATATGAAACTGACTAAAATAGTTTCCACTGACACAAGCTTGGCCCTCCAGCTACTTCTCAGAACTCTGTTCTGCTAATTGAGAGTACACTTAATACAATTGGGATAAATTAAACCTAAATTGATTTTAGTATATTTCTAAAAGTTCACTTAGCTTTCCAGTAAAGATTTCATCTAGAGCCTACTATAAAATTCTCCTTTTTTGGGAAAGCATGAATGTTCATAAAGGCAAATGATATAAGAATAAATAGATTAATTGGACTTCATCAAAATTAAAAACTTTTACAGTTCAAAGACACTATCAAGAAAATGAAAAAACTGACAGAACGGGAAAAAACTATTTTTCCCGTTTGCAAACTATTTACTATTAGGGAAATACAAATCAAAACAACAATGGGATACAATTTCAAACCCACCAGGATTGCTATCAAAAAGACAGATAATAAGTATTGATAAGGATGTGGAGAAACTAGAATCCTTATACATCGCTAGTAGGAATGTAAAATGGAGCCGCCACTTTGCAAAAATTTGGCAGTTAAGTATTAAACATGGAGTAATCATATGACCTAGCAATTCTATTCCTAGATGTATAGAGAATTGAAAACATGTTCACACAAAAACTTGTACACAAATGTCCACAGCAGATTATTCGTTTTAGCCCCAAAGTGGAAACCACTCAAATATCCATCGATTGATGAATGGATAAATAAAATATGGCATGTTCACACAATGGAATATTATTCTGCCAAAAAAAAAAAAAAAAGGAATGAAGTACTGATGCATGCTATAGCATTGATGAAGCTTGAAAACAGGCTAAGTGAAAGAAGCCAGGCATAAGAAAACCACATATTGTATGATTCCACTTATGAAATGTCCAGAATAGGCAAATCTATAGAGTGGTGGATTGGTGATTGCCTAGGGCTGGAGAGGCTGGGAGGAAATGGGGAGTAACTGTTAATGGGCATGGGATTTCTTTTTGGAGTGATGAAACTGTTCTAAAATTGACTGCAGTGATGGTTGCACAACTCTGACCACACTCAAATCACTGAATCGTACACTTTGAATGGAAGTACTGTATGGCATGTTAATTATCTCTCAATAAAGCAGTTAAAAATTAGTAAGTAGGGAGGGGAAGTGGGCAGTTGCTGTTTAATGGGTATAGTTTCAATTTTGCAAGATGAAAATTCTGGAGATGGATGGCATTGATGGTTGTACAGTGATGTGAATGTACGTAATAGCACTGAATGGTGCACTTTAAAATGGTTCACATCATCAATTTTATGTTCTGTATATCTTACCATAAATAAAAAAATTTTAAAGTGAGTAAAGGATTCAATAGTACTATGATAAAATTAACTTCATGATTTCTATAAAAAATAACTGAGTTTGGAAAAATGGTAGAAATTGAAAGAAGTAAAACATTAACATTTTATATGTTCCAGTCTTGGAATTAAAAAAATTTTAGTTATGAAACCTAGTTTTAATTAAGTAGAAGAAATCTCATTTGGAATTATTTTTAATAGCATTAAGAAAAGAATATATTTGGGTGTGAGATTACTTAAGATAAAACCAAAGAAATGCATATAAAATGTTAGTAAATGAAAATACCCATTTTTAGATCCTAGTTGCTGGATAAAGAATATCAGCTACTACCAGAATGAGGTTTTATATAGAATTGCTCATAACTATTTTAGTTGCATTTATATCATTTTAAATACAGTTTATGAAGATTGTACTACTCCATTATATTATTAATTTATCTTCAGTGATATTTATAGTATCAATTTAAAAGCTGTAAAACTTCATGAAAAGTAGCTTCAACACAAGGATTTTGATAAACAAAGGCTTTCAGTTTTTAAAAGCAAATCATGGAACTGTACTTCTTAAAGATTTGAAGTTTTTTGTTGTTGATGATAGGATTATGAACCTTATAAACTCAGTATTTTTTAGTTAACCTAAATACATAAATCTATTTGAATTCGTCTTATGAAAAGAGATATGTCATTAGATATATGATCATTATGTGCTTTAGTGATTCATGGACCTTGTTACATACATGCTTTGTAATGTATGAATTATTTAGTAAGAAAAATCACAATAATTTTGTTGTTACTCAAAAATTTATGGGTTGGCAGAAACAATTATGCAGCCCCTGAAGCTGGTGTGTTAAGGTAACATCATTAATGCTACATAGTATGATTTTTTTAGTAGTTATTTGACATAACCTTTACTGCTTCTGCTAGAATATATCAGTAATTTTATAACAATTTGTCTGTAAACAGAACATTGAATTCATTAAACACAAAGTGATTCATTTAACTCTATTTTCTTTTAAGTGCATAATTTAAAGTCGTACCTAAAAAGTTGTTTACCTAAACCCTAAAGGAATAAAAATATAAAAATTAATACTCTAATAGATATAAATTTAAAACTTTATTTAATGAAAGATATTTTTATTTTAAAAAGAAAATGTTTAATAATCGGATGAAAATAATTCATGATGGGAGATTATCCTGTAACCCTTCTTTGTACATGATATTAAGGCCTTTACTGTTGGATGAAGACAAAATTTTAGTTTCTTATGCTTTCAAATCTCCAAATTTCATAAAATGAAAGAACCAAGAATTTGAAAGTTAGAATAAAAATCTAAATAGTGTCACTTAATTTTAGATTACATTTTAAAATTAACATTCATTCATTCATTCATTCATTCATCCTACAAATAGTTTTGCACTGACCATGTCAAAGGCAAATTTTAGTAATTTTACCTGTTAACAAAATCTAGCAGTTCTGAACCTACGTATAAGGGTCCATTCAAGCTATAATAAAAACGATTGCTTTTGTACACAGCTAGATGAGAACCACGAGTTACTAATTTTTCTTTCCAGTACTTGTCATATAATGAAGGCTCTATGTTAAATGAATTTGTGATGATTCAACAGTTAAAAGAAAATTTGCCTTCATCTTTAGGAGATTTAAGAAAGGGATACTTTAATTGGAGATCATATGGATTCCTTACAAGAACAGCAACAAGTTTTGAAATACTATCTCAGATGTAATGAAGTGATTTACACTGTTCTATGTATTCTAAAAAATAAAAGATTGGAAACTTGTTGCATTTCAAAAGGTGCCATCTCCTTTCTCAAATGGGAATTTTGCTTTCTAAAGTCAAACAGAATGATGCATAGAAGTAAATGAGGTGAAACATTAAACAGAAAGTACTAGGATCAGTTAGATTATTTTTTTTAAGCAAAACTAGAAACAATGCATTAGTAACTAGGAGACAAGAATGTTTTAACTGAGTTGGCAAAAAAAATAGAATGGGTTACTTCTTAAAGCAGTGAGTCCTGCTTTTGGAGATGTTCAGAGAGGCAGCAGGACAATTCCTTTGGTAGATGTGGAGAGAATTCTTGAATCGATTATAGGATTAGATTGGCGATTTTGTAAGTTCCTTGTAACTGCAATTTTATATCATTTTTGAATGCTTATGTCTGATTCCCAGTCATGCTATTTAGATTGGTATTTATTGGTATTCTACTATGGTGTAATACAAAGAGCCTTGATTTGAAGATTAAAAAAATATGGTTTAAGGGCTCTTGCTGCAGCATTATTGGTTGAATAAATTTCAGAAAATTAGAGCTTTCTAAGTCTTAGTATGTTCACGTATACAATAAGGAATTTATCTAACACTTACATAACATTTATTCATGCCAGGTCCTAGACGATAAGCACTTTACACATATTAACTCATTTAATCCTCTCATAACAAACCTATGAATTAGGTACTATTTTTAATGTCTATTTTTTAGGTGTGGAAACTAAGAAGTCCTGCCCAAGGTCACACATGGTGAGTGTTATTTCAGTCCTTACAGTGTGTCTACCTACAGAGTCCATGTTCTTAACTACTACTCTATACTTTTCTATGATGCAGAGGATAATTGTCAGATAACGGGTGTGCTTTGAAAGTTGTAAAGTGTCACAAAAATGTGAGATATATTTTGTTAGTTAATATAAAGAAAATAACATAGATATGCTTAAACAATGAAAAGAGGAAAATAATAATGCTTAAGTGATTTATAAGTTCACCAGCCCACCCCAATCTAAAGGAAAATTTATTATGTGGAAATTAAATCTAATGACATTTTAAATTAATGAACTAATTCATTTTAGAGCATCTAAAATCCATAGTACCTGGCACATAGTAGGTGCTCTATGAATATAAATTGAACTGTTGTTTTTGCTTCTGCAAGAGTGCTAAAGTTGGTCCTACTGTTATTTTTCCCCATTCCTGCCAAAACAGAAGAGAGCAGACTTTCCTGTCACACTTTCAGGAGTTTGTATCTGATCATTCTTGTCCATGTTTCTTCATATTCTTCTTTAAAAAAAAAATGACAATAGATAACTAAGCACAATGAAGAAAATGCTTATGTTTATTGTTTAGTTATTGCTATTTTAAGTTATATCTTTTTAAAATTAATTTCTGAGACATTACTGTTTGTGTATAGAAATGCAATTTAAAAATATTATTTTGGAATAATTTTAGATTCACAGAAAAGTTGCAAATATAATAGAGTTCCCATATATCCACACCCAGATTCTCCTAATGTTGGTATTTTACATAATAATTGTACATACGTCAAAACCAAAAAGTCAATATTGGTACATTATTACTAATTAAACTCCAGACTTCATTCAGAATTCACCAGTTTTTCATCACTGCCCTTTTTCTGTTCCAAGATTCTGTTGAGGATCCTACATTCCATGTAATTGTCATGTCTCCTTAGTCTCTTCAGATCTGTGAGTTTGTTTTGTTTTCATGACCTTGACAGTTTTGGTTTGAATTTGTCAAGTATTCTGCAGAATGTCCCTCAATTTGAGTTTGTCTAACATTTTTGTCATGATTGGACTGGGGTTATGAGTTTGAGGAAGACAACAGCGATAAAATGCCCTTATTATATTCATAACAGAGAGTACATAGTATCAACATGACTTATGACTGGTGATATTAACCTTGATCACTTGGATGGGATGATGTCTGCCAGGTTTCTCCACTGGAAAATTATCGTTTTCATCCTCTATTTTTATTGTATTCTTTTAAATCAAAATTAATCAACACGTATTTGAGTGTTATATGCAAGGGCCCACATTAGGCACTAAAGAAGACAAATGGAATTTTTGAACGTAGGAGGCAATTAACATTTTGTTATGAAATTTGCGGTTCAGTAGGAGTCTATAATGATTGTTGTCTGTTGTGGTGGTGGTTGGTGGTGGTGGTGAATGGTGGTGGTTGGTGGCTGGTGGTGGTGGTGGTGGTGGAAAGCAAAGGAAGAAGTGAGGCATTCCTATTACTCAATCCATTTTACCTTTAAAATCCACTCATTCATTCAACAAAACTTATTAAAGCACCTACTGTATGCCAGGTACTATTTTAGGTACTAGGGATAATGGCAGTGAATAAAACACACATAGTTCCCTCTCCTCAGAAGGTTATAGTTTCATGGGGAGACACAAATGAGAAAAATATGTGATGTTAGACAGTAATGTCTGCCAGGAGAAAAATAAACTAGGGAAGGGGCGTAGGAATCATGCACACCTGTGTGCTTGTATCCATGGGTGAAGTGGGTTTGGGGCTGTTTTGCAATTTGCAGTAGTGTGCTAAGGGATGGCCTTAGCAAGAAGGTGACAATTAAGTCAAGACATGCAGAATGTGAGGGAGTGAGCCATGTGGATATTGGGAGTAACAGCAATCCAGGCAGAGGAATGGCAAATGCAGAAGCCCTGAGGTGGGATGCCTATGTTCAAGGAACAGTGAGAATGAGGGAGAGTGGTAGGAGATGGGGTTTGAGAGTTCAGAAGTTGTGAGTGCAGAATGAGTAGAGTTTCACAGGTCAAGGAAAGGACTTTAGTTTTTACCCTGCTCAAGTTAGGAAGCCATCTGAGGAGTTTTAACCAAAGGAGTGACCTGATCTAACTCTGGCAAATGGGTTGAGAATAGACTTGGTAGTAGGGGTAACGGTGGAAACAGAAAATTGGGAGAGAAATATGGTAGTTCGGACTCTAGCAGTGCAGTGGTGGGAAGGGGTCAGATTCTGGGTGAGGGAGGATTCAAGATTGACAGTAAGGTAAAAAGAGATGAAAGAAAACCTCTCTGAATTTATAGTAGTAAAATATAATTTTCCTCATTTAAAAAATTACAATAACAAAAAGATAACTGGATTCAAAAATGGGCAAAGGACTTCGACAATTCTCCGAAGAAGATATACAAATGACCAACAAGAATATGAAAAGATGCTCAATGTCACTAATCACTACGAAAATGCAAATCAAAACCTCATACCTATCAAAACCACAAAATAAATGTTGGAGAAGATGTGGAAAAACTGGAACCATTGTGCACTGTTTGTGGGAATATAAAATGGTGCAGTCACTAGAAAATGATATGGTAGTTCTTAAAAAAATAAAACAAACCAGAATTACAATATGATCCAGTAATTCCACTTCTGGGTATATATCCAAAAGAATCAAAAGTACAAATTGAGTTGGTTTTCCCCACAGTACTATGAATAAAAAAGCTGTTTTAACAAATCATAGGTGCACAGAAAATCTCTAGTTTTGTGGTCTATTTTTCTCTAATAATGGGAAATGAACTTTCAATAAAAAAGTACACAGGGACTTTGAGCAAATAGTTTATTTTTCACTGGACTGAAATGGAGGTGGAAAGGTAGAATATCTGGATGATCTGAGGAAATAAATTCCTACCTAAGCTATTAATTTACAATAATGAAAAGAAATAATTTATCTCTTACAATGGACTTTCAAATTAAATATAAGAGAAACTCAGAGAAAATATATGCAGAAAAATTTTTGGTATACTGAAACTAAGCAACATTTAAAATATTTTTTCTCTTGCATTGATTAACTGTCTGTTAGAGGGGAAACTGACAATCCTCTCTTATGCGTTTATACAAAATTCAGCCCCCCAAAGTAAAACGATATGTGCAACTTCATTAGAAAGAGATAAAGGGCAAACCCGCACGTTGCAATTTATAAACAAACGTTTGAACAGGCACCACAGAGCAACAAAATTATGCACTTCAAAATTTGAGGTTAACGGGTATTTAAAAATAACCAAGTGTTATTGCTACTGCTTGTGATATCGCCGATTGCGTCAACATTGCTTCCTAGTTGAAATTTTATGGACTAAACCGGGTATCTTTTGGCAATGGTTTAAAAAGAGAAGATGCCACTACTGCAGCTGTCCCTAAGCAGTTAAAACTCTTCACTTAATTTCTTTGCTTTTGCTTTTGAATAGGGGTCTATTTGTTTTTTCCCGGCAAACGTGAGGTAAACAACCTCACTGAAAAAGTCATATACGCTTTGCTAATGTGGGAGAAACATGAAGAGTTTCTGGATCTGTGACTAGAAAGAAGGGAAAGAAAAAGACTTTTTTTTTTTTTAAGTTCTTGCCTTGCTCTTCCTGATTCTTCAAGAATGTTTAGGTACACGGCTTGACAAAGACAGAAAAGAAAGCTGCAGTCCTGGTTTTCTGAGGCGTCTGTAAAGGCAATCGGTTTTCTCCGTCACGTTGGCTTTTGGCGGACTCCAGCGCTAGTTCAGTTTCCTCCTTCGTTTGTTAGATGTTTTTACCTCGCTGCCTTTAACGAGGATCGGGAAAGGAAAGGCCGTCATTCAGTAGCCACGGGAAGTCTCTTGGCGACGGGGGTCGCGCGAGTGCGCGGGACCAGTCCTTTCCTCCTCGCCGCAGCGCCACTCACTCTCTCCTGGGGTTCGGGGGCGGGGCCGTCCGCGATCTGCCCTCTTCCAACATGGCGCCGCGGGAGGCGGGTCCCGCTTGCCGGCTCCCGTGGTTCCGGCGCCGTGCATTTTGGTTCCGGAGTAACTGTATCCTCGTCGCCGCCTTCCTCCTCCTCCTCCTGCCTCTACTGCCGCCGCCGCCGCCGCCGGGACGCAGGACCTCGGGCGGCAGGGCCTGAGCCTGCGTGCGCCACGCCCTCCAGCTCGGGGTGGGGCAGAGGACTCTCCCCCTGACCCTCCGCAGAGGTTCCTCTTGGCTTTCTCGTGGTCTGGTGGCCCCTGGACTCCTTCCGAACGGCTCCGGACTGAATTCCCTCTATTCTGGGACTCTCCCCATGCCCTCTAAGGAGGAATAGACACTTGCCTCTGTATTTTCTAAAATAGGGGCTTCTCTCAGCCGTCTTACAGCCACACAGACTGCCGACAGCTGCACGATCCCTTTTTTGCCCTCTTCCAACTCTAGAACCTTCTGACCTCCGCTAGTTCCTACTGGACACTACCACTTGCTCCGTCCACGCTCTCAGGGAGACATCCCTCAACCCCATACAGCCTGGGCCTGGGTCAGTGCCCGCGGGCCCTGACCACCCCTCCTCTCTGATACCCCTCACCCTTGTCCTCTTCCCTTCGGTCCCCTTGGCGCCCCCACCCAACCAGGGGCCAGTGGATACTCCCTACCCCAGGATGTGAGCCCCTTTAACCTGTAATGCTGTGGCTGGCCATTGGCCCTTTCCATGCCATGGAGAACCAGGTGCTGGTGATTCGCATCAAGATTCCAAATAGTGGCGCGGTGGACTGGACAGTGCACTCCGGGCCGCAGTTACTCTTCAGGGATGTGCTGGTGAGTGTTAATCTGTGTCCAGATCCCAGCGAGGGGACGCAGGGATTTGTGGGAGTAGTCAGCACCTGACCACTGAGTCTTAACTCTGGTGGCCTGAGCTAGTGGCGGTGGCCACTGCTGGCCTCGTGTAGGGGGAGTTTTATTGCTTCAACCATGAGCACTGATTAATTGCATGCACCTAAATCTGGCAGATGTGCAGAACCCTGGGGAAACTGAGATGATCAGATTGAATCCTGCCCCCGAGGAGCTCACTGCCGGGACGGGGAGGCAGGCACAGAAGTAACCAACTGGGATGCAAAAAGCTGAGTCTAGAAGAGTTTTTTCCCCAAGTGTTTCGTGGAATATCCCTGGCCAGATTCCAACTAAATTTTTTCACTGAGTTCCCCGAACTTGGTGACCAGTGGGAAAGGCAACAAGGCAACTGTAAACTATCATGTTTCAGCAAACCTAAGGTGTCATTGGTGTTAAGATATTATTTTATGTACCACTAAGAAAAAAATGCTCATTAAACTGACATGCCACACATTGTACAAAAACAGCTTGATTTGTTAAAATAGGAAAATGCACTTAGAATCAGTGATGTATTCTTACTTTCATAATAAGTATTCTGAATGTATTTGAAATAAAATCATGGAATGTGAGAGCACAGTGTAACCTGCTAGGAGTTGGCCTGTTGAGCCCTCTTATCTTTTTTGCAGATAGTTAATGAGCAGCAGTGAGGTGAAATGAGTTTTCCAAAGCCATTTGTGAGTGGGGGAGTCAGTACCAGAGCTCAGATTTCCTTACTTTTACTTATTATTCATTTCCACATACTGCAGTGCCACTTCTTATCTTGAAGCATTTATTTGAGGTAGACAGAATGCATTGTGCTCATTTTATATATTGAATAACATATCAAAGGCAGAGCTGACATATCAAGAAGCACATTACAGGTACCAGTTCTATAGTGGAACTTTCCTGCAAGCTAAGATGGGGCTTGGGAGGAGGAGGATCTGTGATGCGGATTTTGGTTGTCATTGGTTACTCAAAACTTTTGTTTTGAGTTCTGGATGTTACTGACCATCCAGACCATACAGATTTTTAGATGTCCAGGCCAGGAGTGCAGAGACTGGAGTAAACCAGCAGCCTCCAGTCTTGTACACCAAATATCATCCTTCTCTTTGCATCTGGAGTTCTCCACACACTCACATGATAAGGCCTAAACTTAATATGGGCCTCTGGGCCCATGTCACTTGGCTTGTGCCTGCCTGTCACCAGGTTCATCTCTCACCACAGGTCAATGAGCATCCTGTGCTCCAGGTATATAAAATTAACCTCGAGTTGTTCCAGATGCCCACTCAGCCCTTCTTCAGCTGTCCTTCAAAGCCCACCTTCACTTTTCCTCGACATTAATCTTGGTTACTTGCCCCTCCTCTGTGTTCTCATGGCTTTGTTTAGGCAAATTACATGGGTTTTGTCATAAATTTGTCTGTCCCTTCCACTAGATGGTAAACTTCTGGAGGAGATAGCCATCTCTGTTTCCCCTCTGTTTCTGGTGCTTCATAGGACCCTGTTTAATGAAAGGAGCTTCAAAGAGGATGCATGCAATTATGGTTTTGTGAGCAGTGTACTAGGTTTTGAATCAAGAAACATGAGTTTAATGGCAAGCAGTCTCACTAACTAGGAAAATCACTCTACCTCTTTGAGCCTCAGTTTCCTTACATATAAAATAGGGATAATGATACCCACCTCAAAGACTTGTGAAGATTACATGAGCCTATGATGATGAGAGAGATATGAGCTTTCTTTCACTTTACTCATTTGAGATAACAGAAGGTATTATTTTAAGTAGAATAGTACACTGTTTAAAAACAAACTCTATATCCAGACTGCCTGGGTTTGTATTGCAGGCCCCACAAGACTTACTTGGGAAGGTGTCTTTTGTGTCTGTTTCTTCTGTTTAAAAAAAAGGGGAGGGGGACAAAAATAGTGCCTAGCTCACAATTTTGAGGACTACTGGAGTTGATACATATGAAGCACTTAGAACAATCTGGAACATAGTAAGTACTCCATACAAATAGTGGTGGTGGTGTTACTACATTAGGGATAGGGCCTGGGTCTTCTGCTTTTTAAACATCTCTCAGTTGTACCTTGGCTCAAGGCTTACAGGCCTAAAAGTAAACTTAGTACAAATGATCCCACCATCTAGAGTGCAGAGTGCCATGTGTCCTCACACATGCTTGCACAGATAAGCCCAGGTGCAGCATGTTTTGTTGGGAAGGCCTAATGAAGGGCTTGTGGCGTTGGGTGCACTCTCTTCTAGTGCGCCTTAAAGTTCTTAGAACTGGAAGCCCAGATCCTGGAGAAATCCTGCAATCTCTTTTCCAGTTTCATCTCATCTCTTCATCAAGAAATTGGCAAAATACCAACAGATACATCAGCATCTCTGGCTTGGAATCTTAAAAATTAAAGTCAAATGAAACCTGGAAGTCTCTCCATCTAATATAATTCTCTTCAGTTCAGTTTTTAAATGAGGAAACATGAACCCTAGAGGGAAAATGCTAAAGCCACGTAGGTAGATATTTGTGGAACCAGGCACAGAAGTCAGAACAGTTTGTAGTCACTGTGTCAACTGAAACTGAGAGTATTTTGGAGCTAGTCACAGCTCCATCAAATAACTGGGAGACACTGGACAAGTCACTTAGCCTTTTTGGGCCTGTGTCCTTTGTCTGAATTAATTAGGGACTTGCTGCAGTGTGACACAGGCCTAGCTGGTGCTCTAGGGCAGAGACATTTGTGTTATCTGCTTTTCAGCTTTCTGCATTTCTCTGCTTCCTTGGAGACATAGTCCCCAGTTTTGGGACACTTGTGCAGGAGATCTGAATCTCCTGAATTAGTGAGTGGTAGGAAAGAATGTTCCTCCGTTCACTTTACTGTTTGAATCGTATCTCCCAAGTCCCAGCTCAGATTTCTCCTCATCTGTGAAATTTTTCTTTATACTAGGCTGTGATTTTTCCTGCCTCCTGAATTATCAAATACCATTTTATACTTATGTTTTTTTTGTTTGGCTTTTATCATACTAGAAGTGCTCTGTATTGTTAGTCTTTTAGATTGATTTTTATCTCTGTGACTAGATTATAACCTTTCTAAATCTTATTCTTCTATTGGGTATAGCTTCATGATCTTTACGCTCCTGGCACATTGTAGATGCTTGATTATATTTTTTGGCTTGTCAGATTTTTGACTGATTTATTGAAAGAAATGGATGAAGAAATGAACAACATCAGGATATTTAGACTTAGGTTTTCTTTTGAAACCTTATTTATGTTAGGTAAATATTATGTTGAGAAGACTGAGTCTCTTTGAAATAAGTCACTTAAAATATAACTGGAACATATACATAAAATTATTAAATGCACCTTGCTTAGAGATGGCTGGTCAATATTGACTAATTTTCAGACTTTTTACCCTTTTGTCATTATGATAGTTCCTCTCCCATAATTGCTTTAGCCAAACATGATGGCCAGTGTGTGCACATGACTCTCTCAGGCAAGTTTGCTTTTTTTCTTTCTCCTTTTTACTCACTATAGATGTAAAGCATATGTGGCTCCTTGTTTATGTTGATGAGCAAAGGATGCCGTTGTGCCCCAAACGGTTTTCAGCTGGTTATTAGAAAAGTGCTGCTGTTTGATTGGGTCTGCTGTTCACAAGTAGGAAATGTCCTAAATGAGTTTGCTAATACTATAGAGTTCATATCTCAATATAGGTTGTTTGAATAATTATAGTTCCTGGAAGTAACCTGTGATGACCTAGACTTGGAGAGTTGGGGATGGAGTCCCTTGACCTTTTTTGAAAAAACCAATACTGGCTAGAAAAGGTCCTCAATAAATACTGTGGAATGATAAAGTAAGTGAACAAATGACCATCCTCCACCAAGTGTGTGTTGAAATTTAAAGTTTCATTATGAGGTAGGCTTTGTAATGTTCCAGTCATCAGTGACTTGTTTATTTAACAGACATTAGTATGAACACGTGTGAGACACTCTTCTGAGCACTTTAAAAATATTAACTTATTTAGTTTGACAAGGTAGCTACAGTTATGATTTCATTTGACACAGAGGGAAACTGAGGCTTAGTCATTCAGCTAGTGAGTGGCAGAACCAAGGTCCAACCTTAGCAGTTTGGCTTCAGTCCATGCTCTCAGGCTTTGCACTGGCTGCCTCTATAGTTTCTTTCACGATCACTCTACAGTTTCTATATACCTGTCAATAAATACTTTCTACCTACAAGTGTGCAGAAAGAATTTTTTTTTTAGCACTACAATCTTTGATGAATATTTCCTTGAAAAATTGATGTTTCCCTTGCTAAGATGAGTCAGAGGGAAAAATAATCTCCTTTGGCCCTAACGAAAGAGGGCTGCCTAAGATAGTTCCCTTTGATCTATTTTATATGCACAGATTTATTTTTGGGAAAAAAAAAAAAGGCACTGTGGAAGCAAGGCTATTATGCAAATTACCACTGCAGCAAAAGCTTTTAAAGAACTGCCTTTAGAAGAAAGTTGCAGCCCCAACTCTGTTAAGTGCCCTGCTTGGAAGAATTGTGAGCCCCCTACTGAGAAATACTTCCAGAGTCTTGTCAGCCTGCTACCTGGTACCAGTTTTGGCACAGCCCAGGAGGGACATTGTGGCAGAGCTCCCTGAGAGCAGTGAGATTTGCAGACCATTTGATTTGGACTGGACATAAGAGAGGGTGACTTTTCTCAGAACTGACTATTTCTAGAAGGTGTTCTGTGTCTCTTTAATTAAGCTGTTTCCGTAGACTTAATTTTCAAGTGTTTTCAACTTTAAACATTGATATCAGATTATATGCACTTAAAATTTTTTTGTAGGCTAGATTAACTTTATATCAGTGTCACTAAATATGTTTTTCAGTTGCTTAAGAGTAAAGGTTGATAAGAATTGCTTGTATTAAATGTAGCTTATAGGTTAATATCATCACGGAAACTTGTTTTCTGAATTTTTCCCACTATGAATGCAAGGCAAGGTGCTTCTTGTTACATATCAGGAAGTACATTTGTTGAATGTCTAGTTTATGTTTATTACATTGTTTAATTTTTACATTACCTATATAAGTGTTACTAGATCCGTATTGGAGGATAATCACATTGAGGCTCAGAGAGGTTAAGTAATTTGTTCCCAATCACACAGCTATTAAGTGCAGAGCTGAGATTCAAGCCTACGCCAGTCTGGCTTCTAAACCCTTTACTTTTTCTGCTGCGGTACATTCCACAGCCTCCCATAGAAGAAACCAATTTTTTTTGTAAATACACAACAGTGTGTTTGTATACACTGTTGAATCAAGAGTGAAAGGTTATGTTATTAATACAAAGTAGAAACAATTTTGTAAAAATTCCAGCTGATCCTCACTCTACCTCCTCAATAGAGATTTAAACTCTGGGCTTACATTGCTGGGCTAAGTGTGATTATGAGCAAATGTTTTTATAGTTTATGCCCACATTTCAAAAATCTTTTCTAGGTTCTCATATTTCCTCTAGGATTTGCCACATGTTAGCAATAAAGAAGATGGCTAATTGTGTTTCTTTATTCTTTCTTTGTTCAGGATGTGATAGGCCAGGTTCTGCCTGAAGCAACAACCACAGCATTTGAATGTAAGTCTGGCTTGTATACTTTCTTGACTGTTTCTGCAGTAATTTTTCAAAGGGTTTATGGGTTATATTACTTTAGAAACTGACAAAAACAGATTATTTATGATCATCATATAGTACACTTAAATATTTATAAATTAATGCAAGTTTAATGATCATACTTAACCAAGTAATATTTTCTTATTTAATCATATCTTGGGTGTGCATATTTCTATAATATAGCTTTAATTACCAGCATGACCTTTATCTGCTCTTGCTCCTCACAGTAATAATATTGTGGGATAAAATGAAACGTGTAAACTACCTATAGAACAATGATTATTGATTAAGAGCTTTTAATCCATTGCTGCTTTAAAACAACAGCAGAGTAGAGCTTTTAAGTGAACAATGAATGGAATATTTCTGTTTTAGTGGGGCTTGGCATGGCTGCTAGATGATGACAGCAACATTTCAGGTCTTGCATCCTTCCCCTTGCTGCCCCCCACACCAAACCAAACAGCTTAGGGACCGGAGGCAGGGGCAGGGTATACTAGAAAACTGGGTTTGACATGAGCCAGGTCATTGCAGGAGAGGTCACCGTCTGAGTAATGTTAAGATGAGAGTTTAGTCAGTATCACTGGGGCTCTGGCATCGAGAAGGATAAAGCATTTGTAATTGTAGTTCTCATCTTTTTTTGAAGATGAGGGCCACGCTTCCATTTAGAAAAATGTATGGTTTCTTCGCATGACAGTATACTTTTTGTTCTTGTCTTTGAAGCAGATGGTTAACGACAGTGTACATTGTCCTCTCTTTTATTTATGTTCTCTTTGGCGGACAATTTGGCAATACTTACCAAAATATAAAATGTGCAAAACCTTTGACTCAGCAGCTCCACTTTTAGGAAGCTGTCCAACAGAAATACCTACACATGTGTTGAATGCCCTTCAAACGAAGTGTTCATTGTGGAATTATTTTTAATAGCAAAAAATTAGAAGTAAGCTAAATGCCTAGAATAATAGATTAATAAATTATTCGTAATCTGAAGCAATAAGCAGTGGCTGTACAAAATGAGTTAGGATTTCATGCTTTGATGTGTAAAGATATCTATGGTATATTATTGAAAAAAACAAATAATATATATGATATGATCCTGTTTTGTAAAAAAGCAGATCCCTCCTCCTCCCAATTTCATGTATATATTGAGAGGCAAGGTTACGAAGGTATCCACTACAGTGCTTTCCAGTGGTTTCCCCTGGAAAGAGGACTTGGGGCTGGAGTGGGAGAAGGGTTGGCTGAATGAGCACACTTTTTACTTTATATATTTCTCTATCGTTTGAATATTTTTCAACAATCATTACATATTTTTAAAATCTACTTGAATAGAACACTTAAAATAATTAGTATTTTATTAGCCACACTGGACTCTATATGCTACTGAAAAACAGTGCATATCTGAAATACATATTAGCGTTGCAAGCTCTTCAGGCCCCTTGCAGTAACTCCTTGGGGGTGCTAGGGAGTTCATGGGCAGTCTGATAGTTAACATTTGGAATACTTAACTATTGCCAGATGCTGTGCCAAGAGCATTCCATGGGTTATCTCATTTAATTTAACCTTCATGAGATTCCCACGAAGTACTTTGACAGACTGTTGTTATTAGCTCTGCTTTCGTTGAGGAAAGGACATCTCCTCTAAGCAACCTGCTCAGTCTCATAGCTAGTAAGTGGTGCAGTGGAATTTATGGAATAGACTCCAGAGCATATGTATTTTTTCAACCACTGCTAAGATTTGTTCTGAGAGTTGCCATAATTCTTGAAATCATATATTCTGATTGTTCTTAAGTGTGCAGAAAAGAAGCTTTGTACTTCCTACTTTTTGTTTTCTGGGTTCCCCGAAGTGGTTCAATGTACTTGTGTCCCCCAGGCTTCCAGAGTTAGGTTCATAGTAAAAATACTGATCACTTTTGCTATCATTTATTGGTGGCCTGCTCTGTACCCAGTGTACTAGATGATACTAGATTGTTGCTAATATTTACCACAACTCTGTGACGTAGGAACATTATACCTGTGAGCAAACTGAAGTTTAGAGACACGAAATAATTGCCAAAGGTGATAACTTGGAAGTGGTGAAGCCTCGATTCAAACACAGTCCTTTTTGGGTGTAAAACTTGCACTCTTTTAATGAAGCATGTTGAAAGCCTTTGAAGTGTGTTAAGTATGTTTTATGTGGTTTATGGGTTTATGGTTTACAGGTATGATGGAACAACTCTTGAAAAATTAAAAAACAAACATTTATGGTATATATTTAATACCGAAAATTATACCTAACAGAAAAAAAAGTTTAATCTTCTAGGTTAAGCTCTTAGACGTCTCATTCCTTCTTTCCCCAACAAGGGCAGCAGCTCTACACTCAACTGCATCTGGACAAGTTTTAGGTGACACACACACAGACACATACACACAGACAAAATAATGATAGTTTTTATGCTTAGATTATTGTATACTTTCCATTATAAACTTAAACTCTTAGTTTAGCTTTTTTCATGATTGTCCTAAGGTGACCTTATTTTCTGAACTAAAGGTCTGACCTAATAAATAGAATCTATGTATAAGAAACAGTTGGAAAGATATAGTTTGTAAACTAATTTACTGATATTTTTGAGCAGTTTCAGTGGTTAATTGATATAATAGAACAACTCTTGAATACATAAAACTTCAATCAAAGATATTTATAGTAATATATTTAATACCAAAAAGTATACCTAACATCAACTGATTTCTTATACAAAAGAAATGGTATTATATTTAGTGATATGAATGAGTACCATCATATTTACCTGTTTTACATAAATGTAGAGAAAAGGATTTGAGTAAGTGGAAAAGAGAAGAAAGGTCAGGTAATCTTACAGAGTCCTCATTTTTGAGAAATGCCGTCTCTTCACTGAATCTGTGGTCCCTCCAGATGTGGTTAATCTCCCTGTGTAGCTTTATAGGAGCAGGTAACATTTTGGGCCTGCCTTCTGGTTGGTTGTATGTATTTTCCTTCCTCACTTGATTTTGAATGAGTCGGTGGCAGAGACCATGTTTTATTTCATTCTTGCTCTCTTCTTAGTATTTAGCTTAGTGCCTTGAAGAAACACCTTTATTGAATAAAATGGAGTGTGACTTGTATCCATATTCAAATGGAAATTATAAAATGCATTAACCTAAAGCTTTTTTGAATTATTTGTGCTATTGCCCAGGCACAGGATATAATTGACTGGTGGTGGACTATTCAAGCTCCAGATTCAAATTCTCACACTTGACTGGGCCCGATGACCTGAGCGGGTAGAGGGTCTACAGTGGCCATTATTGTTTCTGACTTCTGTCCCTGGGGATGGTGTTTTTGAGGGGAGTTAGAGCTGGATGAGGGGAAGGAGGCCCATTTGTGCTGAATTCACCTCTTGAACTGATGGCCCTAAACCAGGGGTTTCTAACCTCTGGGCTGTGGACAGGTAATGGTCCTGGCCGGTAAGGACCTGGCTGCACAGCAAGAGGTGAGCAGTAGGCAGGCTAGCTAATAAACCTTCATATGTATTTGCAGCCACTCTCCAGCACTAGCATCACCACCTCAGCTCCACCTCAGATTAGATTAGATTAGATTATTAGATTATTAGATTATTAGATTAATCAGGGATTAGATTCTCATAGGAGAACCGGTCCCTGGTGCCAAAAAGGTTGGGGACTGCTGCCCTCAACCTCTTTCTTTTTCTTACTCTTTCTAGGTTCTTTCTTCCTTACAAGAACACAAATGAAAGTACTTTTCAATAGTTAGTGTTTGATATATTTTTTTTAATTGAAAAGGTATATCCAGAGGAAACCAGAACACTTAATTTGAAAATATATATGCAACCCTATGTTTACTACAGCACTATTTACAATAGCGAAACTATAGAAGCGACCTAAGTGCCCATCAATAAACTATTGGATAAAGAAGTTGTACATTTATACAATGGAATATTATTTAACCATAAAAAAAGAAATCTTACCATTTGCAACAACATGGATAGACAGAGAAAGCAAATACCATATGATTTCACCTATATGTGGAATCTAAGGAACAAAATGAACAAACAAAATGAAAACAGACGCATAGATACAGAGAACAAACTGGTGATTGTCAGATAGAAGGGAAGATGAGATGGATGAAAACAGTGAAGGGATTAAAAAGTACAAATTGGTAGCTGAAAAATAGTCACAGGAATGTAAAGTACAGCATAGGGTATATAGTCAATAATATTGTAATAACTATGTTTAGTGCCAGGTGGGTACTAGACTTTTCTAGGGGATCATGTTGGAAATTATGTAAATGTCTAACCACTACACTATACATCTGAAACTAATATAAAATGATATTGAATGTCAACTCTAGTTGAAAAGTAAAAATTAAAAATGAATTATGAGAATGAAGGTATAGATGACCTTTAAAAAGCAATCAAGCAGCATAGAATAAAGCAAAATGTAAAAGTCTCTATTTTCCCTAAGTCACTAGTTAACAGTTTCTTCTTTATTCTTACAGAAATTCTCTCTGTACATGTTATATACTATACTAGAACTAGTATCCTGCACTTGATAGTATACATTGGCCTCTTTCCAACATCATTGTATACAGATTAACTTCATTTTTTGTATAACTACATTATACTTAATTTTATGAGTGTGGCTTAATTTATTTTACCTATTGATGGACCAGTTTTAAGTTTTTAGTATTAGAAAAAATGCTGCAGTCAGCAATATTATCTTATATCTTCCCACATTGTGGAAGTATATTTGTAGGCTAAATTCATAGGAGTTGGTACTATTGAGAGAAAGAGTACCCGTATTTTACATATTAATAGCTATTACCATGTTGCTGTCCAAAAGGTAGAACCAATTTGTACTCCCACCAACAATGTTTGAGAGTGCCTATTTCTCTCCACCCTCATCAACTCTTGGTATTAGCAAACTTTTTGTCAATGTCAATTTGATAGGTGGAAAAGATTATTGTATTATTGTTTTATTTTGTATTTCCTCAATTATAAATGAGCTTGAGCATCTTTTCATATGTATTTTGGTAATATGTGTTTAATTTCTTTGAACTGTTTGTCACCTTTGCTCATTTTTCTATTAGATTATTTGTCATTTTTTAAATTGATTTAAAACTTTCCAATACTCAGAAAATTGACCCTTTGTCTTATATGTTACAAATATTTTCGTTTAGTTTACTGGTTTCAACTGGTTTTGGTCATTTTTTTCTCTTCTTTTTTTTCCATGGAGAAGTTTACATTTTTACATGGTCAGATTTATCATATTTTTCATTGTGACTTCTGGATTTATATCAAGCTTAGAAAGGTCTACTACATTCCAGGATATTGAAAAAACATTTCATATTAGTATTTTCCCCTACTTTAATGGGGTTAAGCGCGTACACACGTACATTCATATGTGTTTTGGTGTGTTTTTTTTTTTGTAAAACTGCATTTTTATTACAGAGTGGTTTTTGTTTTTGTACCATTTCCCATTTATTTTGATGAAAGAAGTCAGATGGGGATCCAGTTTCATTTTTTAAGCAGATAGACTGTTGATTCCATCCCAGCTATTGAATAATTTGCCTTTTCCAAGAAATGAGAACACTTCTGAGATGAAGCTAAATTCCATAACGATAAAAAATCTTGTATGTTTGCATATGTAGGCCCTACATAAGCTGTAGGAATCTGACGTTCGTATAGGCCCAAAGACCCCTGCTGATTTTCAGTTTTGTTAACAGATTAATGAGCACACTAACACATGAGGTGATGAAAATCAACTGTGCTCACTAATGAGTTCCCTGCACATATCTGTTACGTGTGTTCCTCTCTCTGAATTTTCTCTAGACAAGTTGCTGGATGATAAAATCTTACTAGTGACTTAAAAGATGCATTTTAAGTCTGTATAGACAAATGCTGACTTTTACCTATAAATACTCTATGGCACCACTTTTCCATGACACTCTGACCTCACATATCTTGGTCTGCAGCTCTCATAAATATTTCAAACTTGTCAAACCATACATCTGAGTTTGGGTTCAGAAAATATGATTATAGGCTAAATCTGTACTTATGTTTTTCCTCAACCATGATCATTTTATACTCACTTCTCATTGAATAGGATATTTTTTAGTTGTTTTATGAATTTCTGGAAGATTATTTGGGGTGGAAATTTTAAAACCAGTACATCATATCTCATTTTAAATTTGGCATAATGTGATGATTTAAAGCAAAATTGCAATCATATAAGTTGTAAATTCTTAGAGTATAGAAAAAAACTATAGCTCATTACTGGAGAAACACTTTTCATGTCCAAACAGCAAAGGCAATATCATTAAGAATAGTTGAGTGGAAACCCCTTTTTTTGGAGAAAAGTAGAAGTCATAAGATATGTGGAAATCATAAAATAGTTGGAAAAAAGTTTATTTTTAAACCTATAGTATATGTACAAGATAAATGGTTGCTTATAAGTAAAACTAGGTAGGTTAATGAAAAATTGTTATTCCCAACAGACCTACACTGAGTCTAAAATTATTTAACAGGTAACAGTTAATTGTGCATCCTAGAATTTGAAAAGATTGGAAGAGAGCTTTAATTTATTGGAATTTTGGTTCCAAATATCATTGATACAAAAAGTCCAAATTTTTTTTAGTCTTCTGAGAGTAGTTGCTTATTAGTAGTCTTGCTATTTTGCATGAGAATTAAGACGCTTAAGTCCTTAACCCAAGCACCAGGCTAGTTCCTTGAAGGCAATAGATAGTACTGCTCATTTTGGATCACTAGAAAGCCTAGCATAGTACCTGGCACATAGTACAAATTCAGTATGTATTTTCGGAATGCATGGATGGTTGAAGGAATGAAGTAATAAGGACAAGCCTTTAAATCTCATCCATCAGCAGATCCTACTAGCTCTATCTTTAAAATATATTCAGCGTTTGACGACAGCTCAAAGTCTCAGTGTGGTATAGGCCACCATTATGTCTCACCTGAACTAGGACAGTGGTCTCCTGAATGGCCTCCCTGTTTCTGCTTTTGCCTCTGCACAGCAGCCAAAGTGATCCTTTTAGAAGGTAAGTGAAATCATAACACTCAAAACTCTCCAGTGATCTCATCTTACTCAGGAGTAAAGGTCAAGTTCTTAAAATGTCCTATAGGACCCTCCATTTTTTCATCTGCCCCCAACCCTGCTCCACCATTACTTCTCTGAACTTATTATCTATTTCTCTCTCTCCTCTCATTCTGTTCCAGCTACTGTGGCTTTCTTTCAGTCTCTCAAATATGCCAGATATTCTTGTGCCTCAGGGCCTTTGTATTAGCTGTTGCCTCTGCCTGGAACACTCTTTTCCCAGATACCTGTATAGGCCAAACTCCCACATTCCCTATAGTTTCTCACCGAGAATGTAAGTAAGCTCTATGAGAGCAGGTTTTTTTTTTTTTTCTTTTTCAACTGTTCCCAGTGCTCAGGAAATTGCCTGCTACATAGTAGGTACTTACATATTTGTTGGAAGGAAGAGAGAAAATAAGTAAAAAATGAATCAGGAGGTGGGAGGTATGGTATGGAGCTAATTTAAAACTCATGAATATGAAGATTTGGCCATAGAAACTATGGCCTGTAGTCCTGTGCAGATCTTAGATTCCATACCTGAAAAGGGCTCTGAACTTGACAACTTTTCTGGTAATTTCCTGTTGATGTCTTTCTAACCTCTGCAATTATGTTTTCATTTCTTTCCTCTTGCCTTGGAAAAATGCCTTTGCTGTAGTTCTAATTGACTCACCGGGCACTGAAGGACTGTGACAAATGACATATAATATATTGCCTTAACTTTCCGTTGCTCTTTGTAGAAGCTAGATTGTTTCTCTTGAAAGCCCACTTGAGTCCTGTCACTGCAGTGGGTGCTGTTTGGCTGAGGCCTCCCCAGCATCTGCTGTTTTTCTGCTGTTTACTTGGTAGGCACTGTGCTTGCCATTCTGACCGCCCTTACCTGAGGCTGCCTCTCTTCCTCTATTGGGCCTTTATGTTCCTTCTCTTGGTTTCTGGATTGCATGTTGCCTCAAATAAAATCGCTAACAACATATGGCCTGTTATGATTCTCTTTTCCCAAACTCTGCCATTTTGTATATTTGTGACACACTGCAGATTTTGTGAAGATTGCTTCATAATATTTGTTTACCATCTGCTGCACTCTATTTGGTATCTTGCTAAGATTTTTGCCTCCATTTTAAGTGACATTAACAAAATCCAGCCAGTACATAGACTTTCTGGTTCTACTTTTGCTTCCCTAATGTGCTGGAAAATCATATTGCTATGCTCCAGGCAACTAGAGAAGCCTGGAATTCTCATTGTGAATCAGTGTATCAGATCTATCGCACCCACCCCCCTCTTGGTCATATCTAGTAATATATTTTTGGTCAGATGGCAAAGAACCTCCACATATAAGACAAGAGTTCAACTTATTTTTTCTACTTCTCTCTACTTAGTAACACTATTTTCTAGTGTTCTTCACCAACATATTTATACTTATAAAACTCTTTGTGTCATTTTAGTTAAGTTTGTATGATTTATAGTTCTAGTACTTTTTATAGCTAATCCAATTTGATAGATAGCCACAATATTTGCTAGATGGGCTGTATAAGTTCAGCTTTTTGTTGAGAAAAGTGTTTGAAGTTATTGTCATACTAAATTGCTTAGTATATTATACTAAATCTGTTTCTACTTTCTTATGCTTAATTAATTTATCACACCTGTCAATTCATTGTAATTATTTTTTAATTTTTTCCCAGCTTTATTGAGATATAATTGGCATATAACATTGAGTAAGTTTAAGGTGTACAGTGTTCTGATTTGATACACTTATAAGTTGCAAGATGATTACCACTATAGCATTAGCTAACATCTCTATCCTGTCCATTTCTTTTTTCTGATGAGAACGTTTTAAGATTTACTCTCTTAGCAACATTCAAGTATATGATACAGTATTATTAGCTATAATCCATGCTGTACATTAGACCTCCAGACCTCATTATACTTATAACTGAAAATTTGTACCTTTTGATAAGTATCTCTCCATTTCCGCCACTCCCCAGCCTCTGGTAATCACCATTCTACTCTGTTTCTCTAAGTTTGGCTTTTTTAGATTCCACATATAAGTAATATCATACTGTATTTATCTTTCTCTGTTTGACTTATTTCCCTTAGCATAATGCCCTAAAGTTTCATCCAAGTTGTCGCAAATGTTAAGATAACTTTATTTTTCATGGCTGTAATATTCCATTACATACACACACACAACATCTTTATCTGTTCATCTAGTGATGTATACTTACATTGTTTCTACATCTTGGTTATTGTGAATAATGTTGCAATGAATATGTGAATGCAGATGTCTCTATAAGATTCTGATTTTAGTTCCTCTGGAGCTATACCCAGAAGTGGGATTGCCAAATCATATGGTAATTTTATTTTTAATATTTTGAGGAACATCTATATTGTTTTCCATAGTAGCTGTACCAATTTGCGTTCCCACCAGTAGTGCACAATGGTTCTCTTTTCTCCACATCCTCACCAACACTTGTTTTCTATTGTCTTTTTGATGATAGCCATTCTTACAGGTGTGAGGTGATATCTCATTGTGGGTTTGATTTGCATTTCCCTGATAATTAGTGATGTTGAACATCTTTTCATGTACCTGTTATATGTCTTCTTTGGACTTCATTTTCTTTAGAGAAAAGTGTATTCCCACTTTAAACTTCTAAGCCAATGGTTTGCTCTTGGGGTGCACTTGGAGGATAGATAGCTTGGATTTTGCCTTTTGGCCAGAATCATCAGTCTTCTCATAGATGTGATTACTCTTCCAACTGTCTCTTTTTTGACAATAACAAGAAGTCTTCATTAAAACTACCAGTCACAATATTTAGGGTGAATCAGATAGTACCCAAAGTGCAATTTGTAAAGAAAACCAATATGTACACATAATGGGGTCACTTATTAATCTGTAAGAACTGTTAATCACTGTGTCATGTAAGCTTGATTTAATCCTCAGGCTTTATTAGAATGCCTCTTTCAATTTATCTGAAATCTTTCTCTTGGAGACAGACTTTTTATGGGACACTGCTTAACACCCTACCACTAAGTTGGCTCTTCTTGCCTTTTGGTCTCAGTTTTCTGCCCACTTAAAGCAAAGTACCCTGGTATTTCATAGCTGCCTTTTGTGGAACTGTCAAACAAGAAATTATTCTGGTGGCTGACTTCCCTCACAGTTTTTCGCTGAAATAAACCCTAAGAGATTTCATAGAATTCTAGAATTACAGAACCTCTTGTTTTAAGTAGCTATAAAGGTTCAAGCTCTGGTTTTGAGAGTTTAGAGAACTCTTGTTGTTGTTACTGATTTAGAGAGACTGTGATATAAAGAACTTTTCTGGAATCTGTGTCCTCTCTTTACAAATTATAAAAAGGTTTTTTACCTGTTCACAAAACTCCAAGCACTTCTTCATCCCACGTGAACAGTATCTTTTGAGGTCTTGTGTAGATTGAAGTTTGAATATAAGCAGCCCCTTTGTATCTCTGTAGCTAGCTGTGGTGTAGAACCAAGATTTACAAAAAGCTACTCTGTTTAGGCTGGAAATTTTACCAAGTTTGGGACTTTTATCGAGAACAAATCATTCTAGTCCACATCTAAACAGAGAATTTGACTTGGTTTTAAAACAAAAATGTTAAGTGCTTTCATGTGTGATAATGTACAACATTATATTCCTTTATATTATATGTTTTTTTTCCTCCTTTGTTTCCTTCATTTGTAAGAAAATCTTTTTACTTAACTTTGAAAATAATAGTTTCTAGAACCTATGTAGAAACTCCTTGTTTCCAAAACTTAAATGGCATTTCTCCCCCAATTCGTCTTTATAGATTCTGTAGCTATAATTAAAAAAAAAGAAAAGGAAAGTGTTAGATTCCTATACAGTCCTTTATATATGTAACATCTCTAGGAATGTACCTTCTTTGTCACTGAAAGAGACCACTGTGTGCCTTTTATACAGAAAACAGGCAGCTCTTGGTAGCATAATGCCAATAGTGACTTTAGACAGCTCCTAGCTATATAGATATTTAAACAGTGTGACTTGATGATACTGATTTACATCAAATTGGAGAACTCTTTGGGAATGAACCAGGATCGGGGAACAAATGCTTTAGAGAGAGAACCCCAGTGAGAGCTGTTGGCTTGATCACAGAGCTGAGCTGGCTCAAATGCTGGTTTCCATCATGATGTCACATTACTACTGGCTAGTGAGGATAAAAAGATAGTAGCATTTTGCTCTGAAATAGGCTAATTGGGAGACAACACAAGCTCCCTCCTAGGGTTCCCACGGTCTGTTCACCGAGCAGGGGTATATCTTCAAAACTGCCTCTGGACAGGAGGGAGGGCGGTCGGCAGAGATCCATGTGCTGATCTGAACTCGTGCTGTATTTTCAGTAAGAGTCCCCAGAGCATGTCATGTAACAGACACATCTTCATGACAAAAGATGTGTCTGTTTCCCCAGGCCTGGGATCAGGTTCTCCATATCTGATTAAATCAACAATTAGATGCCCAGGAGTGACCAAAAAATAAAATAAAATAACACCACTGATTGTTTTATAAATGTACCAGAGCCAAGATATCCAAATGAGGGAGAGGAGGCCCCTTTCTAGGTTTTCCCCTGGGAGCCTTTGTACTTCCTCCAACAATGCTGCTATTGCTCAAAATGTTTTTGGCATTTTTCTTTCAGCTGTACACTTAAAGTCTACCATATAGGGTGTTGACAGATCTTTATTTTTAGAAAGATGAAGTAGCTAACTAAGTATTTAGAAATAGCCAAAAGTAATTCTGAGTTCTGCTTGGCAGGTAGTGTAGCTGAGTGATCTGATGGACAATTCCATTTGGGTTTAAAAATGAGATCTTATAGTTGTTTCACTTGTTTCACATGGTCTGTCTTCAGGTTCTTTAAGCAGTTTGTGAGGAGATATTTCAAAACTATTTTGTATAAGAGAAACATAATTGAAATAAGTACATTGTTTCTGATTGTGGCCACTTTGATGATAGTTAGTCAAATGTATACATTCTGATTATGCATTTTGTAAATTCTTATTATCTTCTAGTTTTAAGACTGTTATTTCAAAATAGCATGAATCACCATTTGAAGCTTACTATAGTCAGAGTTCCCAGCACAAATGAAAACTTTCAGAAAGAAAGAGTGCTACTAGATAGGAAGGGTATGGGGAGAATTGTGTTAAAGTTGCTTTGCAAGTTAACCTTACTCTAGGTTCCCAGTTTTTGTTTGTTTTTTGTAATTTTTTTTTGTAAGAAAGGGAAGAGTAATAATGATCGAGTCACAGTATCCATATTGTAGGTTGCTGTGAGGTTTTTAAGTGGGTACCACGTGTGAAGCACAAATCATGGTGCCTTGTGTATAATGGTGTTCAATAATGTTAGCCATTTTTATCATGCTATTGTGACATGATGGGTTGCCTGGAAGAATGGAAGAATGGAAAAATAGAGGGATAGGGTTTTGTGTGGGACAGAAAAAAAGTACTGATAGTAGAACAGGACTGATCTGTCTTCAGTTTTTAAGTTCTCTAAACCAAACCTGTTTTAGTCATATTCCAGGTATACTTATTTTAAACAAGATACATGTCATGAATGGCATGAGCAATATTTTAATTTTCAGCTGTCCCTAAAATTTTTAATTCTTTGTTGATATTCTGGTTGTATTCTGAATGAAAAACAAAACAACAAACCTCAACATCTCCAAAAATAGAATGTTGAGGATTTGAATATCAGGTTGTAAAAACCAGTTGTATTGTGTTCCCAGCTGATGTGCTTTTTGTACATTAAAAAATGCAAATCTTACCACTTGCATTATGTTGCTTTTTAAACAGATGAAGATGAAGATGGTGATCGAATTACAGTGAGGAGTGATGAAGAAATGAAGGCAATGCTGTCATATGTAAGTATATTACAAATGAGGACTATGTTTAAAATGTTACTGTAATTGAGGATGCTGTTGTTTGGCATAGTGAAGATATAAATCAGTTGCCATAACATTTTTCTGTATAGTATATAAGGTTTTCAAAGATTTCTTTATGTGAAAGTTAAGGACATTCTTTTCAAAAGACACTTACTAATCATATCATGAACATTAAGAATAACGCATCTTAATGACTTTTGCATTAGGTATGGTGCAGACTAAATGGACTATCAATTTCCTGTATTTTTTATGCAGTACTTAAAGTGACGGCTCATTAAAAATGAACCCCTGGGCTCTAAAAAATTTTTCAAAATCTACTTTCAACTGGAGATCTCTTCACCCTTCCAAACAGACTACAGTTATAATGTAGCTGCAGGCTTAATACGGATACACAATTTAAAGATGTACTCTATTATTTTATGCACTAACCACCCCTTTACCCCCATCCCAAGATGAACTACAGGATTACTTACTGAATCAAAGTGATTTGAATATATCCTGAAATGACTTTCCTTTTGTGTTTCAAATTTCAATGAAAATTTGCATTAATGTTTGTCTCAAAGCTAAAGTAGACAAACAAGAGGAAAGAGTATATTTCTAAAATTTTAATACTAAACTTGAAAAATTCAACCACTGTGAAGAGATACAGCTTCCCTGAGCCCTGATTTGTGCTTTCCTCTTATTTTGTTTTATTTCCTCTTATTTATTTTATTTTATTTTAATTGAGTTTGTAATCTGTTTACAAAACCTTCTCTAGTGGCCCGGTGGAAAGAGCATTGGACTGGAAGTCCAGAGACCACTGCTCTCCTCTGGCTTCCTGGCCTTGGGCAAAAATCACTTAACCTTTCTGTGCTGTAGTTGCCTCATCTGTCAATTGTAGATAATAATACTTGTCCTTTTTACTGCACAGGGTCATTGTACTGATCAAATGGGAGAATAGACAGGGAGAGCCCTTTGAAAACTTAAAAGTTCTATACAAATGCAAAGTGGTATTATGGTGGAAATGATGGCATCGGGGTCCTTGCTTTTCAGTGAGACTAGTTTTTAGCCAACAGTTAGGTTGTAGGTTTTTGATAGACCTCAACTTTAACTCAGGATACTGTTTAATTGTAATGAAAACTGTAAAATGTCTGTATGGGTTTCTGCCAATAGTTTTAATTTAGGGTAAGAGGAAAGAGAACAAGAAGGATGGCATGATTAACAGAGCGTTGCATGCAGAGCTGCACAGAGTAGGAAAAGTCAATTTCCCATTGACTTCCCATTAACTTATTTGAGAGTCTTTGTGCACTGAGAATTTAGAGCAGGGCTCATCATCACCTTGAAAGGCAGAATAGGATGGTCTGCTGAAAGGTCTAGCACTGGTATTGATTGATTGGCTAACTCTCCTGAGAATGTGACATGCTTATTTTTAGAAAACACAAACACAGATGGGTTCTAGTATTTTCATATACATCTATTGCAGAGAGTACATTACTGACATCAGTGTACTGTCATTCTGTCTGTGACATAACCACACACAAAGGTGTGTTTTCAAAAATGTTCTTTTGGGAAGGTCTGACAGATTGTGCCTTTTAAGAATGTTGCTGCATGTGATCATAATGATAATAATCATCGCCGTTTTTTAAGTGCCTACTCTATGTACTAGATGCTTATGGTATTAAATTTCTTTGGCTTTAATAATCACTCTATGAGGTAGATATTATCATCCCTGTTTTTTAGATGAGGAAGCTATGCTTAAGAGACATGCCCAAGGTCTCAGAGCTAGTATGAACGTGAATATGGAATTTAAGTTCACTTTCTCCTAATGCCAAAGCCCGCGCTCCTTTACCATTTTATATTGTTTCTCTCCTCTCTATCTCCTTGCACATTAGGTTTGGGATCTTTTATGTCATCATCACTATTAAATTCTGAATGATTCGTGTTTATATAATACCGTAGTTGAGATATGTGTAGTATATATTCCTCATGATTTGTGCTTATTTTCTCAAATGCATTGTTTATTTTGTGCAGGAAAATATTAGTTATGTAATGGTCTTTAAACTTAACAGTTCCTG
Source organism: Pteropus medius (assembly GCF_902729225.1). Taxonomy (NCBI): domain Eukaryota; kingdom Metazoa; phylum Chordata; class Mammalia; order Chiroptera; family Pteropodidae; genus Pteropus; species Pteropus medius. The sequence goes on along the minus strand of NW_024342473.1, from coordinate 11,236,577 downwards.
AAATTTCTTGAGAGCTGCTTCTTAGCCTGTAAAGAAGTCATCTACCTCATTCATACCCAATTATTTGGACTTCATGAACTAATCAATTTTTCATTTTTATATTAGAGGACAGAAATAGGATGGTAACATTTAATTTTACCAAATAAAAACATTAATACATAAATTAATAAGGTTATCTACTGTTAACCATCATTTTATTAAGAAAATAATGGGAGTCATTTAAAGATTAAAATGTTGAGCAGTAAATAATCTCAAAAGTAAAGATGACCATTAAAGTGAGTAAATTTAGTCTTAATGTTAAAAGTCATTATATTTTTCTCATTTTTATTAATTTGCCGTGGATGTTGAAAACTTTTTTTATGAATTGGCCGTGGTCTATGGATTGTGGTCAGGCTGATCAGGTCCAGATTTTCTCATTAATTCATTTAACAAACATTTAGAGATGGGAACCTGAAGCCCCCAAGGAATTTTAACTTAAGGTAGAGCTCCACTTTTCTGATTCTCAGTGCTTAAGCAGAATATTTTAAAATGGAAATATCCCTGAGAGAGAAAGCTTTAAGTCATTTAAAACCTAAATGGATTTCCTGTTCCTCTTATTTGTTGCAGTAGCCTCTACCATCACATACTCCTTGTTTATGTAGAGTAAGTCACTGAATAAACATTTAAAAAGCGGAGTAAGGAAGTCTTTTTCTAAAGTACTAACAAAATTGGTTGGCTGTCATTTTGATCCATGTTGGTTCTCATGGTTACAATTCCTTTGCATTCCAGTTTTGCCATAAAGAGAATCATTTGGACCTAATTTCACAGGAGCTTTTGGTTGATCGTCTTCAGTTGCCAACCTGTTATTAAAAATCTGCATTGGTTTTTATTTTTTAGGTTCAGTTTGGCTGTGAAAAACGTTGATTCCAGCATTTGGGTGGTGATATAAGGAAGATACTAACAGATAACCACATATTGTTGTTTAAAAAAGAAAACAACTTAGTTTTTCATATGGAATTCAATAAATTTGCAGTCACCTTAGTATTTCTTTAAAAGCCATATGTAGGGAAAGCAAAAATAGACACAAATTTTACCATAAATCCTTTAATTATTCTTTTCCATTGATTACAAAGGTTAAATGATTAAACAGCCTAATCTCTGCATAAAGTTATAAAAAAATTTTCAATGTCTAAGTTGTAATTTGCAGAATTATTATTTTTTAATCCCTTAGATGCAAGCATTTTCTGGCTTTGGGCCAACAGAAGCATGTTTTTATCAGTAATTTAAATAGATTTTTGTATTAGACCTGAAAATGTTGCCTTTTTAATTGAAAATTTATCAATTATTTAAATTGCTAGCAGCCTTAGGCTGTTAATTTTATGTGTGCCATAATAATGGCATACAATGTCTTTTGATATATATGACACATTGTGATAAGGATTTCTCATGACAATATCACATTGTGGTAAGGATTTGTCATGACAATAGGTTGTTGTGTGCTGTTAAATAATAACCAACATATTAAACCAAAGTCTGTTGTCATACATTAGTACCGTTTTATTTATTTAGAAGTTGTATTTTTTTTCATTAGATATATTTTTAAGAGATAATGAGGAGAAAACAAAGCTATAATAAATTGTCTTTTAAGAAAATGTAAAGTAATTTGGTCTCCAAGGAGATATTTAACGTATTGAGAGAATTCAGCAGCCAAGTGTTATTACAGCACCATTGTGATAGCTCTCTGCGTTTTTGTTATGAGTTTGTGTTAATCAACAATCTGTTTTTATGGCGTAGTTTCTTGTAAGTTATGTTGTTAGAATATTCTACTTCTGGGATCATGGCTTTTTCTTTGACACTATTGTATCTTTTTAATTCCTCTATAAAGTATTTTTTTAATTAGAATTTGAAATGCTTTATTAGAACAAAAAATACTCACCCTACGTATTCTGAAAACTACCTGATCATTGCTAATTTTTTAAAGAACCTATTAAATATTCCCTTAATGTAGTTTAAATCTTTTTGCTTTGTTTTCCCTCTCATTTTCTAGAAAGATTGAAGATAGTATGTTGCTTTTCTCCTTCCATCTTTTTGTATTTGTTGTCTGGTAGTGCTGGCTTCATTTCCTTACAACATCAAACAGTGCTGGGCCTTGTTTATTGATTTATCATAAACTTTATTTATCATAGAGACCCACTGATAGGAGGTGGTTATTTAAATGTTAACCTCCGCTTTTGTGTGACCTTTCATTAAAAAACTCAGCAGTACATCTTGGCTTTTGTAAATGGATTCATATTTGTTTTGCTAAATCCCGTGTCTAGTAAAGGATTTATTACACCTGGTTCTCTTGATACTCAGGCACTTGTAGGAGTACAGCACAGTAGTAACAAGAATTTCTTCATTTTGCCCATTCTCTTTTTTTATACCTTTTTTTTCCCACACTGCCATTAAAGTATGGGATGAGTTTCACTGTAATGCCTCCCATTATGGCCAAGCCTTTGTGTTTCAGTAGAGTGTAAGTATTCCCTTTGGTATACGTGACTATAGTGTACCTTGTTAGACATTGGGTGCCATGAGGGAAAATACTTTCTGACCTCTATAACACCTTGTAAATGGGAATATGATTAGCTTTATCCTAGTATGCATAACATGGAGATTGCCTCTAAAACCATAGTTACTCAAGTCGAGTTAGAAAGGAGGCTTATGGGTCACATCCAACACTTTCATTTTATAGAGAAGGATACTGAGGCCCAGTGAGGTCGGATTCAGTTGACGGTCACATTGCTAATGAATGGGAAGGCCTAGACATAGACCCAGGTCTTTTGATTCCCAGTCTCTTCACTTCTGGTGGTTTTAAGTGATGTTTTTGTTTTGACATCTGTTGAGGTAATATTATTAATACCATTGAATATAAAAAATACTCTGTGGGCTTTTGAAGTTCTAAAGATTTTTGTCCTTACCTATAAGGCTGAGTGTTACCACAAAATTTCTTGCCTTGTTAGGAGTTGAACATTTAATAGCCTCGGGGACTTTGCTGTTAGGAAGTTGCCTTCAAAGAGCGAAGAGATTGGAAGCTCATTTTTGCACATGGTGCTTTCATATATTCTCTGTATTAAATAGGTACTACTTTGAACATACTTTATATGTGGAAAATTAGCTCAGTCAAAATCATCTCAATCTTCGATAAGTGGTTAATCCCCTAATTCAAAGCAGTTCATCCAAACAACACATAATACAGTATATTCTCCTGGTGGGGTAGAGAAATGGTGAAAAACTGAATGAAATAAATAAATTGCTATGGAAATATTCTATTTTTTTACTCAAATAATATCATGCCCTAAGCTGTAAGTAAAGTTTTTCTCTTGTTTTCTCATTCTAGTCAATGAATAAAGCATTTTTTTCAGAGGTAGATTATTTTAACTCCCTTCAATATTTTGTCTGGGACATTTGAATGACCATGAAATAGTAATGAAAAATGTAGTGGTCCCTTATTTAGCCCCTATTGTGAAATATCTTGAGATATCTTTGCTTGCAAGGAGCAGAAGCAGTCTCAAATTTACATCCAAACCAGGGGTTTATTATGTGGCTCATGGTAGCAAAGGAAAAAATGAGCACAAGCAGGCCTCAGTTAGAGTGGCACCAGGGCAGGGCACTCTGGGGACCATGGGCACAGAAGCTTTTGACCACTTATATTTTTCATTAATGCGGCTATGCTCACAGTTCAGCTCCATCTCTGTGGAGGGCTCAGTGTAGCCTGTAGATTGGTTCCTCTGGGGTCCTGTGTTGTGACAGCTGGCACGAGGGGGCAGAACCATATTACATCAATTAGCCCCTTTGGAGCTATGGCTAGGAGCTTCTCTTCAAAGGAAATGATGGACCTCTAGCAGTAGGATTGCTGTGGGACGTAACTAAGGTGTTACCCTCTTGTTGGCAGCTCCTAATGAACCTCTGTGCTCTCAGGGCTAGTTTTATTTGAAACAAGAGGGGTAGTTTTCACATATATCTGAAATGTGAATGTAACTTTGCTACAATAAAGTTAGAAGAACTAGGAAATTTGTCCAAAAAAGCTATAAATTGAGGTAACTAAAAATTTCAAAACAAGTTGTTTCTCTCTAAATATGTTTCTCTATTATATATGTTCCTTCTTTTTTACTGCTATTTATTTATTTAAGTATAGTCAACAAACAATATTATATTAGTTTCAAATGTACAACATAGTGATTCAACATTTATATAACTTACGATGTGTTCACCACTATAAGTCTAGTAACCAACCGTCTGTCACTGTATAAAGTTATTATGGTATTATTGACTGTATTCCTGTGCTGTACATTCCATCCCCGTGACTTATATATTTTATATCTGGAGGTTTGTACCTCTTAAACTCCTTTACCTTTTCTGCAATTTCAACACCCCACTCCCCTCTGGCAACCATCAGTTTGTTCTCTGTATCTATGAGTCTGTTTCTATTTTGTTTGTTCATTTATTTTGTTTTTTAGATTCCACATATAAGTGAAATCATATGGTATTTGTGTTTCTCTGACTTATTTCACTTAGTATAATACTCTTTAGGTCCATCAATATTGTAACAATTGGCAAGATTTCATTCTTTTTTATGGTTGAGCAAGATTCCATTGTGTATAGATATACCACATCTTCTCATCCATTCATCTATTGATGGACACTTAGGTTGCTTCCATATATTGGCTGTTGTAAATAGTGCCGCAGTGAACATAGGGGTGCATATATCTTTCAAATTAGTGTTTTCATTTTCTTCAGATGAATACCCACAAGTGGAATTGGAGGGTTGTATGGTAGCTCTATTTTTTATTTTTATTTTTTTAAGAATTTTCATTCTGTTTTCTATAGCGGCTATACCAGTTTACAGCCCCACCAGCAATGCATGTGTTTTTTTTTTTTCCTCCACATCCTTGCCAACATTTTTTGTTTGATTTATTTAGTTTTTAATAGCAGTTGAACAGCAGGCCGGATCTTTATCAAAGCACTATGGGAACTGGTCAAATAAAGCAGTCTATTTATAAAAGAATGTCCCATTTGGCCTGCTATCTGCATGGGCTGATGGGCCTGTTTTATTTAAGTGGCAGGTTCCCCGAAGCTACTATTGAAACATTACCTCCTTTAGAAGTATAGCAGAATTGTTGCAGCCTAGAAATCAAGTAAAAGGTTAGTATAGTCCCTGCCTCAAGCTAACCATAGTAAAGACTCTGAAAGCCCGAGAGGATCCTACAGGTTTTGGACCCATCACTGAATACAAATTTAAACTCCTGCCAACGCACATTACCTTAAACTTGGCTAAGTTGAATTTCATCTGCTATTGGCTGCTCAAACCTCTATTAAGACCATCTGGAGCTCCCTAACATCCTTTACGGTTTTACTATCCAAAACAAATAGTGTTATCATTAAACTTGTCCAACTTACTGTCTTTTTCACTTCCAAATCATTAATAAGTACATCTATCCAATAACATTAGCCTATAAACAGGCCCCAGAGTTGTTCCCTGTTGACCTTTCACTGGAACACTTTTCATTGTGTTCTTTCTCATCATCTAATCAATCCATCACCATATGTGGACCCTTAGTCCAGAGTCATTTAAGGAAGAGCATGTGCGCATTGTAGTCACCGTAAGGCAAGGGCAGTGAGGTGAGTGGGGAGTAGTGGGGGGACCGGAAACCAGGTAAATAAATGTAGCTATTAATTTGATATCCCAAGTAGATTGACTTCATATGTTATTTTTGACTGCTGAAGCAGTTTTGTACTTCCTAATAGGTCAGTGTCACAGAGGGAAGGCCTCTTAAAGTATGAGAAATAATTGAAAGAAGGCATAATAGATGACACATCTGAGTAGTGTTGTAATTGAATTTGTAGTCATTTGACAGAGTTAGGATTGTTGGATTCTTCACTGAGAAAACTAATAAATTAACTGTGGACTGCAAATAGCTGGTTAGTTTATTGATTATTGCTGTAATTACTGACTGAGCTACATATAATGGGGTATGCTTGCAGTATTGACAAAACAGGAATTTGAAAATTTTATCATTAGTAGGAAAAAACCAGCATGCTATTTCTTATAAGTTGAAATACTGTACCACTTATGTTGTCTGTTAGATGGCATGCTAAAGAGAGATTTAGGAAACTGCTCTGTTTTAAATGTATAGAATAATAAATAAACCTCATTTGATGTGTAAGACTTGCCATGAATAAGTTAAAAGGTACAACCAACGAGAGTAGTTGCCATGTCTGTATTCCTGTCTGCCTCCTTCCCTTAAACATTTATGGAGCACCTATTATGTGTAAGGCACAGTGCTAGGCATTGTATGGCAGCAGCTTCTTAGGTTTTGTGGGGCACAGACCTTTTTGAAAATCTGAGAAAGTTGTTTGTTCTTTTCCCGGAAAATGCACACAGTGTGACAATTCACATATAATTTCAGGAACTTCAAGGATATCCTAAGGCCTATATAGACCCCAGGTTAATACTTCTGCATTAAGAGATAATAAAACACACAAGACATGGTCCCTGTCCTTGATGAACTTCCAGAAGAGAAACACACAGTGTTCCTTCTAATACCCTTTTACTTATTATTAGAGTACTGTAGTGATTGAGGAAAAGGAAGGGGATACTGACTCAGCCTTGATAAACCAATTAGTTAAATTCTACCTCTGTACTTGGTCTAAAAATTTCAGTGATCTCGTTTAGTGGTTTCTGTGTCACCCTATTGTTATAAATGTTATTCTGTGTACTGTGTACTTGGAAGTGGGAGATTCATAGCACTGTGCCCTATTTCAAGATTTTTTCCAACTACTTTATAAGGTTTCCCATATACTAGCTCCTTTGATTTTGATCTTCCTAACACTATGAAGTGAGCAAGGCTGGTATTTTCCCCATTTATAAAGCTGAGGATACTGAGGCACAAATAAATTGCATACCTTTCTCAAGGTCACACAGCTAGTAAATGTAGAGCCGGGACCTGAGATCACTCACTCACTGATTTGTTCACTTATTCATGTAGGCAGTTTTTCATACACTAAAAATTTATGAATAGTAGCTATCTGGCCAAGTGCAATGCTAGGTAGTGGAGGTACAGTGAACATACAGTTTATTCCTTCAAGGAATTCAAGGAACTCTTGGTCTAGTCAGGGAGATTAACAGAAAAGGAAACAGTATTCAATGTGGAAGGACAAGAAAAACTCATAATTACCAGGCAGAGTGATACATGCTATAATATGCTCAAGCATTAGGTGCTCTGTGAGCATAAGGAAGGAGCACCTCATCCAGCTTTGGGGATAGAGAAGGCTTCCTGAAGAGGATGGTGTCTAGATGAAATAAGCTAGGACAAGGGGACTGGGAAAGGTGTTGGGGCAGAGAGAAGCGTGTGTTTAAAGGCTCAGGGGAAAGGATATCTGGTGCACTCAGAAGGAGCTGCCTGTCATTCAGTGTGGTATGGACAGGAAGGGAGTGAGAAGGAAGGTAGACTGGATCATGGAGGGTTCTAGCTTAAGAAATTTGACATGGGGAGAATATGCAGAGTTAATAAGACTGGTCGATTGAGTGTGGAGAAGAAGGAAAGGGAGATGCTTTGGATTACTTCCAGATATTTGGTTTGGGAAACTAGGTCATTGTGATGTCACTCACTGAGATAGTGAACCCAGGTGGCATACGACAGGTCTAGGGCATGAGGGAGGGAGGAGTGGGAGAGGTAAGGGACTTGTTGAATTTGAAGAGCCTGTGGACAACCAATTGGGTATGCTCCGAATCTTAGGAGAGAAATCTGGGCTGGAAGTAAAGATTTGTGATTCGTCAGCTCCTAATTAGTCTCAATGACTCCTCTGGTAATTGAAACCTTTGAAATGGCTGAAGTTAACTCAAGGAGATTTTAAAATAAGAAGACAAGGTTGATGAAAAACCATGGGGAACTCCAGCATTTAAAGGAGCGATAAGGAAAGAACCACTTACAAGAACCTGAATAGAGTGGTTAGAGAGGTAGGAGGAAAACCAGAAGGGGTCACTAAAGAAGGAGAGAGAGGTCACCCATCAGTACAGGAATCTTTGCACTGTCCCATGCTGCCTCACACTTCCTCAGTCTCTGAAAGATCAGGTGACATGGCCTAACCACCACACAGGATATGAATGAGGAAGCCAAGCTCTCCATCAGCTCAGCAGTCTACCCAAGTAGCCCAGTTTATGTAGTTAAATGTTTTGAGATGCGAGAAATACGATGAGATAACTTACCTTTTGACTCTTAAATAGTAAGCATACATTTTATGTTCTGAGCGCATGGATTGGAATGAAGTATTTTTTGATTCAGCGATAAACCATTTGCTTCATCTGTGAAATAGGGGTGATGATACAGAATTATGAGAAATTAAATGAATGAACGTAAATACATAGTACTGAGCCTAACATACAGTAGGTATTCAGTGAGCGATAGTCGTTTCTGTGTGTGTTTCTTGCTCTCTCTTTGTCTCTGTCCTCTTCTCTCTTAATAGAGAACTTGTGCCTTGTAAAATTAAATAAACTGTGCTGTTTTGGAACTCAGGTTTTTTATATGGCAGAGTTCCATGAAGAAAAAAAAATGTAATTATTGATTGAATTGTGCCGTTAGAATTAGAATTAGGTTCATAACAAATAGGACACTGTTTGATAAACTTGCAAGGAAAACAAAGCCAAAAATTGTACTTGCTATCCCCTTGTTGAATCTGGCCCTCTGTTTCAAATTAATTAGATTTTTGGATAACTATGCTAAACTTTGTCACATCCTTATTAAAGTTGTTTAAGGATTTTGAAGAACATCTCAGAGGGACTCTGAAACTAATCTGAGTCTGGTACTGGAGATTCCATTAGCAATCACAAAACTGATTAATCTTTTACTCTGTTAGCTTATTGATTATTGCTACAATTACAGCATGTAACAGATTCTTCAAGGTATACAAGCGGAAAACATTTTATAACTGCTGCTGAGGTATTTAGTTTGAGCACAATATTTTGTACTTTTTATACATAATTGTTTTGTATTTTTAATTACTGGAACATTTCTACTCAGAAAGTGATGTGCTTAATATTGTTTAAATATTAGGAGGTTCACTTTTTAATTATCCAGCTACTAATAAAGCTTTACAGTTTACAAAGTGCCTTCACTAATTCTATTGCTGCAGTTTAATTTTGAGCTTCACAGTAGTCCTATATCATAGAGTAGATCTCTTTATTCCCATTTGAAGGAAACAAAGGTTCAGTGAAGTTAAATGACTTCCTGAAGAATACACAAGTTAATAAGTGGTAGAATCAGAATCGGATCCCATTTCAGTCAGTACATATTTATCTAAAACCTACTATGTGCAGGGCTTTATGTTAGGAGTGATGAAAGCCAGGATAGGATTATAGAGATTAAGCTCAGGAGGTTATTATTTGGATAACTTCAGATTACAGCTCTATTAATGTTATAGCGGTCGCTTTGTTACTTTTCTGTCCAAACTATGTTAAATTTGGCATACAAGATTTAGGATTTTGTTTGGTTTATTTCTTAATTTAGTTTTGTCTAGTAGAAATCTTTGTCATCATTGTTTATTTTATCACTGTTTGGAATAAAATTGAAAATAATCCCTTTTAAAGGGAAAATATATAAAAATAGAGAGGATCAAGATCTAAAAACAACTTGCTTTGCAACTTATTAAGTGCTGTCTTACATTTTCTTATGTGAGTCTCTCATTAATCCTCACTGAGGTTCTGTGCTAGGAAATGGCCAGTATTGAGACTCCTGGGTTCGAGTCCTTTAACTCCTTCAGGTGCCTTGCTCATCTCACAGGGCAGCATAGGCCTTGACCCATCAGGACTGCTCTGTGCCAGTAGAGACTGTGTGTGGCCTTGCATTTTATTTTTGTCCCTTAGGGCAGCGGTCCCCAATCTTTTTGACACCAGGGACCGGTGCTCCTATGAGAATCTAATGCCTGATGACCTGAGGTGGAGCTGAGGCAGTGATGGGGAGCGGCTGCAAATACAGATGAACCTTTGCTCACTCAGTATCCACTCACCTCCTGCCATGCGGTCCGGTTCCTAACAGACCATGGACCAGTATTGGTCACTGGTCTGTGGTCCAAGGATTAGGGACCCCTGCCTTAGGGAATGCCATGAAAGCAGTGGCCTGAGCTCCTAGGCCTGGTACCTTATTGGTGGCCCCTTGGCCCTCACCAGGCCTGTTCCTCAGAGGTCAGTTGCCTAGAGTGGGTCCACACCATGGATTTAATTACTGCCCTTTATAGTTTTCCTTAGTGGTGAATTACTTTGCTGTGTGGAACACAGATTCTCTGTTAATACAAACACAGATCAAACCCAGTATTTCGGCAGTAGAAAATGTTCTCTGGCTTTGGAAGAATTGTAGAAAACAAAGAAATACTACTTGCTTTAGAGAAACTGGCAAGTAACATACTTAATGTCATTATTGTGACTGTGTTAATCATAGTACAAAGAGATGATTATAGCTTGCTAAAAAATTCTTAACAATGATTATAAAAGGATATATAGTTTACCAGTTGATTTGGCACAAATCTGAAATGGAAAGGAAACCATTTTTATTTATTTATTTTGTGAAGTAAATAAATAAAGTTAGAAAACAGGTCAATTTCATGCATGCAAGGTTTTATAGTAGGAAAAAAATGCATTGCACCTGTTCTGACCCTTTACTTTTGAGGTTATATTTGTTTTCAAACTTGACCCCAAGCACCAGGTTCAGACAACTACATAATTAATTTGTTAGATAAAGCATAAGGATGTTTTATTTGTTTTGATTTCTAGGACTGTGGTGAAGTAGTAACAAATTACTAACCTATTGTACATACCAGTTAATTAAAGAAAAGCATTAACTATAAGGGAATACCACCACTGCTGTTGTCTTGTATCAGTATAAAAAGGCAGTAATTTTTTTGACAGCCACTGATTGGAAAGTTGCTTGCAGCCTTCCAGAAGCAAGGGGGTACATGCTGTGGATCAATAACCGGCAAATTTCCCATTAAAAAGAATACCTGAGCAATGTTCCAAATAGCCACTGGCATCTTAATTTTCCATAGAAACCTCAAATACTTGTGTGCTGAGGACAAGTCATTTTCGGACAATTTTTCCAGACTACTTGTTAACAGTTATTGCTGTCCCAAAAGGTTGACAGCCTACATGATTGATATTTCATTTACTTGTCATCACTGTTTGAGTAATGGCAAGCACCGTATTTCTGTGGTTTTAAGGAATATAGTCTCCTGAAAGACATTCGCCTTAGTATGTATTCCAGAGAATGTGTCACACATGTTTATGCTGTATGTATATAAGTTTTTAGGTACATAGAAGAGGAGGTTACCTTTACAGTTCGAAAGCCCTTGGAGAGAAGGGTACACTTTTATCAGTCTATAGCTATCAAAATCCATCTTCACTTTGGTTTTAGGGCAAAGAGCCTTAGACTTGTTAACTTGTGATTCCCAAGATGATGTAGAATTTCATAGCTCCCTTTATTTCTAAGGGGAAAAGAACCATTTGATTTTGCAATAATATAATGTACATTAAAATAAAAAGATATATGTGTGTATCCTCTTAAGAATGTCAGCAAATAATGATTGTCAAGGAAGAATTTCCTGAAACTGTGGTAGTTAAATAACATCTGTGTGTTTTTAACATAGAAACAATAAAGATAAAAAGGCTGCTCGGTAAAAGCCCCTCAAAACACAAAATCAGCCGTTTTCATCATTGATATTTTGCCACCAAGAACATCACTTTGTGTTGTTAAGTGTTAAGGAACTGAGGGCACAGAAGCCATCCCTAAGTTAGGTGGACATAGGATCATCGATTAGCATACTAAGGAAAATAACAATCAGACCACCATACAACCTACTACTGAAGGAATATGTGTTTCTGAAGGAGTGTGAATGCTTTTTTACTCGAAACTTTACTTTTTGTGCTCAATTTTAAAGTGAAATTTGATCTGTATTGAAGTGTTTATAATACTAAAGCATAAAAGATATGTTTGCTTGAAACTGGGCTGCCTTTTTATCATATTAATCCTATCATCTTTGGATGGATCATATCTTATTTGCTCATTCCACAGTCTCTATGATTTAGATTTCTGTTATCTGTGCATTTTATACTCAAATATGAATAATGTTTGATTAACTGGCATAGAGATCCAGGGTAAACGTGGGGGCATCGTCATTTTGCTTTGCATAGTTCAGGGGAAAAGAACAAAAAGCCAGTTGAGAAATTTCCTCTAAAATTTCTTCTAAAATCATTTAAAAAATATTTCTACAGATCAAATACTAAACTAAAGTCTTAACAGTTTTACTTTTATAGATAAATGACAGTGTGGAGGATAACACTATACTGGACTTTCAATCCTGAGTAGTCACTACGTCATTTTAATATGCAAATGGAGAAAAAGTATTCTTGAGGCTGATATGTATATACCAGCAATTTACAAAAGTACTATGAATTAAACAGCCCATAAGTGTCTGTTCCAGTATTCATATATTACTGAGTAATCTCTTTCTATAATCTCTTTGCAGTATTATTCCACAGTAATGGAACAGCAAGTAAATGGACAGTTAATAGAGCCTCTGCAGATATTTCCAAGAGGTAATGTTGAACAAATTCTAATCAACAGTAATTATTTCAGTAAACGGTTTCATCAACAGTTATGTTTTCCAAAGGTTTAAATGCACATAACATGATGTTTAGCTCTTAATTTGAAAAAAACAAAAGAAGTATTCATTATCGTGGGGATTGTAAGCTATATTACAGTTATGGCAGAGAAAATATCTGATTTACTAGAGTAAATTAAACTAACTAGATTGTTGTTTTTGAAGTACATACTTACATTCGCTTAAAGAACTCTTTGGGGGTCCACATGATTTCTAAACCAAGGCAAATGAATGACTTTAATTTTGGATATTTATAAATTGTGGCTCATGATGGTAGCCAAAGTTGCTGTTGAAAAGGAAGCTTTCAGCTAGTACAGAAGCTAAGGTTTACCGAGGGGTTTTAGGAGAGAAATTTTGGTGGAATGTTTGGTGCTTGACTTTTTGGAGTAGCATTTTCTAAATAAATGGGAATTTAATTGTTGTCTCCAAAAAATATAATCTGATGAGGGTAAGTCTTGCTAAATTATCTGGTCAGATAATTTGCTTTTTCCTTTTTAGGTCTGGCACTACTAGCCTTATAGCAGATATGATTGTTCAGTTGTATATAAACATTCCCTCAAATTTTGAATAATGGAGAAAAAGAACAGTTTAATTATATAAACCATTAAGTCTTTCACCCATTATACCTTTTCCCTCTTGGAATCCATGTTTTCTAACTGATGGAACAGATACAGAAATTCTCTAAGAGAATTCAGAGACCTCTTTTAGAAATAATTTAATTGAAATAATTAAAAGTTAAACTTAGCTTCGTTAACTGGTACTGTACAAATAATCATGGTATGAGTTTTCCAATTAAATGTTATAGACTTTTATTACCTGTAACTCTCTGAAGTTTGAATGGCTCAATTAACTAGTAGACTCTTATTTGCACTGATAAAGTCTCCAAAGGTAACTGACTCGGCTCAGTCACCCCATGAGAAGATCTGGGTTCAAGGGTAATGTAGGCAGTGGAATCAGGAGTACCTAGTACATTATTAATAACTTTTAAAAGGGCTAAGTAAATAAAATCGGGCCATTTGAAAGAAGTGTGTATCTGAAAGAAAGATTATGATTTATTCAATTCTATTGCACTTGAAGACTAAAAACTAAAACAGAAAAAAACAAGAACAAATGTTGCTATTTCTGTGTATTAGGCTAGTTGCAAGGATGCAGATTGTTTCTTAATATTTTCAATGAGCGAGGATTTGGTCAAGGATTTGGTCAAGTTTCAAAGTTGTTTCTCCATAAGGAATATTTATTTCCCAGCTAAAAATTTCCATTAATTACTTCTCCACTTGATGACATTATAGCTCTTTTGTAGCAAATCCTAGTATACTATCCTGGAGGATTATATTCCAATACTGTGAGCCTTTGCGTGTGCATTTTTTAATGTAATATTTACTTCTCATTCAAAATCCTTTCAAGTTTTGTTTGTTTTATTTTGTAGTCCCCGTAGTCTTACTGTCCATACCCATTGTGCGCCCTCCCATGGTAATAACTATTTTTAGATATCTGCTCTGTTAGGTACTAATATTGCTTTAAATATTATCATTTATAATTCTCCCAATCGTTTTACCTACTAGGTATTGTTGCTTTCATGGTATAGATGAGAATATTGAGGTTCAGAAAGGTTAGATAATTTTTTAGTGTCACACAGCTTATAAGTGGTTGATTTACCGTTCGAGTAAGAATTTTTTTTAAATTATAATTTGCTTAAAATAAAAGGGTATATAAATTAAAATATTATTGGAGTGTGCATGGGATAGTTTGGAGGGATTGGTAGGAGTATGGAGAAGAATACGAAGTAGGGAGAAAATACTTAGAAGAATAAGTGAAATGTGTCACATGTAGCATAGAACCTACTAGGCTCCAATAAATTATTAAATAAAGTTCTTCCAAGCCAAATTTAAAGTTTTTAAAAGTTTTTAAAAACTACCCCTATAGTTTTTTTTTTTGCATCTATTAAACCCCTTTTTAGTTTTTGTAGTCTTGCTTTTTGCTTATATGTCTTCATATGTAGGTGAGTGAAATTATGCTAAATTGTACGATTAGAATATAGATATATTGGATATATTAACTGAGTCTACCTAGTTGGTTAGAGGCTCTCAGACATAGATTCTGTGGTCAGGCCCCATGTTAAAAAGAATCTCTGGACTGAACAAGTGAGAAAGACAGGAGAAAACTATTCTGTTCTAATATCAGATATTCTCATTCCAAGTAGGACAATTGATTGGAAGGTGACTCTCAGCTCATGGCTAAGTCCTCTGTGTTGTTAAAAGCTATGTTAAATGTTAATACATATGAAAATTTACTAGCTTTATTATAACTTCTAACTCCATAATTTTAGGAAATATGAGGTTAGTAGGTTTTTTTGAATACTGTGTAGATTTTCAGTCATAAAGGTTTGAGAAGCCAATTGAGGAATGACACAGATGTTAAGAGATAAGAGTTGATGCCAGTCTTTAATTCCTTGATTAGCTACTTTCTTATTAAATGAAGTTTATGAATGCACTGGGTACTTAGGTAGAAATACTCTGAAATATCTTAGGAAGTATTAATGGTCCCTCAGGGACCAGGCATCAAATGTATGTGACTGTTGTTTTGTTCAAAAAGTTAATTTTCATTTTAAGGAAAGAAGATTTGGAGTCTTAATTTTAATGTATTTTAGAAAAACAAATAAAAATCCTTTATTATGGTTTAGATATATTTTCTAAGAAAAAACATAATATATCTGAATATACTTGAAATATACAAAATTAAAGCAACTGATGTGTTTTGTAATTATGACTCACATCTTTCTGTTATTAAACAGCTCAATTTCTTGTTGTCAGAAACAGAGGAAAAATACATGTACATCTGAGAGAGAAGCAAAAAAAAAAAAAAATCAAATTTGTCTCTCTCCAAACAATCAATCACAATTGACAGCCCCTTAACATATAATATGTAGGGCACTGTAGTTTTCAGATGGAAACAGCCTATAACATT
This sequence comes from Pteropus medius, assembly GCF_902729225.1. Classification (NCBI taxonomy): domain Eukaryota; kingdom Metazoa; phylum Chordata; class Mammalia; order Chiroptera; family Pteropodidae; genus Pteropus; species Pteropus medius. The sequence goes on along the minus strand of NW_024342473.1, from coordinate 11,220,950 downwards.
GTCAGGAAGCTTTTGTATTTTTAACATTTGATGGAGAAGCATTTACTGAATTGGAAAAATACTAACCTCTAACTCAGGATGGTGTCAAGAAATTAATATTATTTTTTCTGGCACTGGTTTATCTTTAGACTTAAATATTAGCAGATGGCAAGATTTGCAAGAAATGTAATAAAATTAGTGATATTTCTGTATTTTAATAAATTTGACTGCTTATTGCTGTGCACTGGTACTATTCAGACTTAAATATTCCTTCTTAGATTCTAACAATCTTTTTTGGCATTAAAAAACCTTTCTCCCACTCCTCCCACCCCCCACCCCCACCTCCCCTAAAAATCTAGCTATTTTCAAAGTAGTTTAAGTGACAACAGATACACAATGTAATAGAGTGAGGAAAGATTGCAGAAATTTGAATTATGAGAGGAATCTAATCATTTTAGCTCAGTTAACTTGATTTTTATGTTTTAAGCAGAAATTGGAATTTATATGAGGTGGTGTCAGAAAGCTCTTTGCATTTATAAATGCTCACTCCTGCAAGTTAAAAACCCTGGTTCATAATTCCCACTTTGGGTCTTGGGAGCCACTTTTCAATCATTTCTCTCTGCTAATTTTGGTGTCACCCTCATTTCTTTTTAAACGATTCATTTTGAGCAAATTTGTAAATGGCCCTGATGTGTTCTACAATTTAGTCAATTACTGTTTCAGCCTGCAAGCCTCCTGGGGAACGGAACATACATGGCCTGAAGGTACGAATTTCAATAATTGTTTCAGTAAAGTTAGATGGATTTGTAATGCTGTGTTCCACTTATTGAAATGTCAAATAAAACTGCACTTTCTCAAGCTCTGACAAGCGATCCTTTTTTTTTTTTTTTTTTTTTTTGCTTTTTTTAAAAATGGTAGGTAGAGGGGATTAATCTGTAGTATTTGCTAAATATGTGTATATATTTGGATACAGGGTTTTGGTGCCGTTTATTTATTTGGAATTGTTTTGTTGGTCCGATTTTTCAGGATGATCATGGGTAGTGGTCTCCACAAAGATTTATTTGAGTGAAAATATAGACTTCATTTCAGTGATTAATTAAGCACATAAGCATATTGTATACAGAGTACCTGCCTCTTCTTTTGACATATTTATGCTAGAAACATATATCTATTTAATGTCTTTTCATTGTTCTATTTTGATTTCTGCATGTCTGCTTAAGGCTTTACATTTGAAAGAAAAGCTGGGTATTGTATTAGATTCAAACATTTTAATAATTAGTTGGACCTCATTTTTCAGTGAATAAGAAACATTCTGCAATATTCTCAGTTTTAGAGCTGGAAGGATATGACAACTTGAGGTTCACTGCTGACCCCTGGGTGTATTCTTAATGTACTTTTTTGAACATATCATTTTTGTATATGAAACAAAACAACAGTGAATGGAATTTTTCTCTAAAATAGAATTGGGTTCTAGACAATGAATGAAAAATTTCCCCTATTTATCTCTCCCTTTTTTCAGCACTGTTTAAGTATTTGAATAATGACAGTAACAGAATATTATATAATATACAGGTTGTATAGCTCTGTAACCTATATACTGAATAGACTCCAACCATGAGTCTAACAACAAACTAATTAACCTTCATAGTGAAATGGAAATTTGTGGCAAATTATAGGTTAATTAGAACTGTGTCCTCAGAACACAAGACTGATCAAGATTCTTTATTTATAGGTGAATACCCGGGCTGGACCCTCTCAACACAGCAGCCCAGCAGTCTCGGATTCACTTTCAAGCAGTAGGTGAGAGCAAGTGAAGTGTGCCCATAAGCATAATTATCTACAAAGTTGGGGGTGGAGAAGAGGTGTGTGGGATGACACCTCTTTTCTATAAAACCAAAAAAAGTGTATGTGGCTAAGAAGAAATTTGACCAGTTAGGTAACCCTAGCTATTTATCGACTAAAGAAAAAAGACCTTATAGAGAAAGATGAAATTTGACATGTTAAAGTATTAATTTTAGTTTGTGGAATTGTTTTCCTTTCGTCTCCAAATTATACAGAAAATTCAGTGCCTTTGATTATTTAATGCCGTAATGACCTGGTTTGTAAATTGTTTGATGCTTAAGCTAATAGAATTCTAGGTCATCTTGGTTATACATTCAGTTATTCAGCTAGTAAACATCATATTACTGTACATGCGTACCTTGGAGATATTGCAGGTTCAGTTCCAGACCCCCACAATAAAGTAAATATCACAATAAAGTGAGCCACACAAATTTTTTGGTTCCCCCGTACATATAAAAGTTATGTTTACACTATACGGTAGTTGCTTAAGTGTGCAATAGTATTATGTCAAAAAAAGGTACATACCTTGATTAAAAAATATTTTATTGCTAAAAAATACTAACCATCATCTGAACCTTAAGCAAGTCATAATCTTTTTGCTAATGGAGTCTTGCCGCCTGATCAGGGTGGTAGTTGCTGAAGGTTGGGATGACTGGCAATTTTAAAAAATAAGACAACAATGAAGTTTGCTGCATCGATTGACTCTTCCTCTCATGAATAAATTCTCTGTAGCATGCAATGCTGCTTGACAGCATTTTACTCACAGTAAAACTTTCAAAGTTAGAGGCAATCCTCTCAAACTCTGCTTCTGCTTTATCAACTAAGTTTATGTAATATTCTAAATCCTGTGTTGTAATTTCAACAGTATTCACTCACATTATCTTCACCAGGAGTAGATTCCATCTCAAGAAACTACTCCCTTTGCTCGTCCATAAGAAACAACTCCTCATCTGTTGAAATTTTGTCATGCAGCAATTCAGTCACTTCTTCAGGCTCAAGTTCTAATTCTAGTTCTAATTCTCTTACTGTTTCCATCACATCTGCAGTTACTTCCTCCGCTGAAGTCTTGAACCCCTAAAAATTACCCATAAGGTTTGGATTCAACTTCTTCAAAACTTCTGTTAATGTTGGTATTTTGATCTCTTCCCATAAACATGATAATGATGAATTCTTTCCGGAAGGTTTTCAATTTACTTTGCCCAAATCCATCAGAGGGATCAGTATCTTTGGCAGCTATAGCCTTATAAAATGTATTTCTTAAGTAATAAGACTTGAAAGTCGAAATTTCTCCTTGATCTATGGGCTGCAGAAAGGTTGTTGTGTTAGCAGGCATGAAAACAACATTAATCTCATTGTACATCTTCATCAGAGCTCTTGGGTGACCAGGCTCATTGTCAATGAGCAGTAATATTTGGAAAGAAATCTTTTGTTCTGAGTAATAGGTCTCAACAGTGGGCTTTAAGTATTCAGTAAACCATACTGTAAATAGATGTGCTGTCCCTCAGGCTTTGTTGTTCCATTTATGGAGCACAGGCAAAGTAGATTTAGCATAATTCTTAAGGGCACTAGGATTTTTGGAGTGATAAATGAACACTGTTAAAGTCACGAACTGCATTAGCCCCTAACAAGAGAGTCAGCCTATCCTTCAAAGCTTTAAAGCCAGTCATTGACTCCTCCTCTCTAGCTATCTCTTGAAAACTTGTAGGGTTATTAATTGGTCTAAATTCAACATTATTGTATGTCAGGGAATAGGGAGACTGGGGGAGAGGGAGAGAAGTGGGAATGACTAGTTAATGGAGCAGTCAGAACACATAGCATTTATTGATTAGGTTTGCTGTCTTACATGGGCATCATTTGTGGCACCCCAAAACAGTTCCAAAAGTAACACAAAGATCACTGATTACAGATCACTATAACAAATACAGTAGTAAAGAAAAGGTTTGAAATATTCTGAGAATTAACAAAATGTGACACAGAGACACTTAGTGAGCAAATACTGTTGAAAAAAATGACACCAATAGATTTGATCAAGTCAGGGTTGCCACAAACTTCACTTTGTGAAAAACAGAGTATCTGCCAAATGCAATAAAGCAAAGCACAATAAAACAAAGTATGCCTGTAGTTGAAGGTGACCCTGTGAAGGTGATCATTCTGCATGTATGTATTCATATTAGTGACTGAAAAGCCAACGTGATATCAGAAAACCCTTCCATTCTGTGCCCAGGTTTATTTGGCTTTAGGACTGTAGCCAATATTTGCACAGCTCTTTATCAACTGAGATGTAGTTTAGGTTTCTACTTTCCCTTTCATACCTCTCCTTCTCCTCTTAACCCTGAGTCTTGGCTCTTTTGCCAGAGGATTTTACTATAAAAATCTCTACTTCTTACTCTTTATTCTCCCATCTCCTCCCCAAAAGTCACTTCCTTGATTGCTTTATAATAGTGTCGGTATATCTACCCACCAGCTTTCCTGTTATGAACACATTACTCTAAAAGTGTGTCTTCTTCTTAAACAATTTATTCTGCCTTAAGATACAGCCTGATTATTCACCAGTGTATCTTCTGTCTTGTGGTCACGAGAGGTACACGTCTTTTAGTTCTCATCCAAGGGCTTGGCCCTGCCAGGCAATGCTTTGTAGCTTCTCTCTTCCTGCTCATTGGACCTGTGAGCCATGGCTCAACTGAGTGGAGGCATGGAGACTGAAGGTCACTTGTTACTCTCAGTTCAAAGAAGGCTGGGCATTTAGTTATTACTACTTCCAAAAAAGATGTTGTTCAGACAGACTGACCATGAGCCTTGAGGAAAAACAAGGACTTTCCCTGGCGTTTTAGGTCAAATTTTATCATAGTATAAAAAGAGAATAGAATTGAAAAAGATGATAAGACAGAAAAGAAGCAGGATATCCTTTCAGTTCTCTCAGATTTGGTTTTAACAACATGAATGAATTAACTTGGGTTTAAAAAAATTAATTATACTCACAGAGTGTTATAAAATCTTAGGACTAGACAGAGACTATCTGATTTAGTGGTCCTCAGCCTTTTGTTACAGCATCTGTTCTTAGTGTGTGACAGCCTCCCAGATAATAATGGTGGTTTGCTCCAGTAGTGATTTCTGTTATGAGAGGAATACAATTTGAAAAAGTCCTACAGATAATTTCAATATGCTACCCTGGGTTGGCCATGTTCTGTGCCCCATATTGATATCTAATCAAAAGTATTTATTGAGTGCCTCCTATTCATTAGGTGCTGTGCTACGCACTAGGAATACAATATGGTCCCTGTCCTTTGGAGCACACAGATTAAAAAAAACAACAACAACAAATGTAAAAGTAATTATATTTTATAGTTAGTGTTATAAAGGAAATAAGCATATTACGAAGAGAGAGCACACTAGGCAGGAATGTTTAGATTTAGACTGGGTGCTTAAGGAAGACTCTTTGGGGGAGAGTGACATTCCATCTAGGCCTGAAGGATGAGAAGGATCCAGCTACATCAAGAGTCAGAGAAAGGCATTTCAGAGGGAGGGGGAGCATATGTGAAGGCCCTGGTGTGGAGAAGGAGCTCAGCATACTTGTAAGTAGACCAGTTTGGCTGGAGCACAGGGAGGGGTGCTGAGTTGGGGGAAGGTATGGAGAGAGGGGAGGAGAGTGATATGAGAAAAGGAGATGTACAGGAGTCAGATCATGCAGGGCCTTGTGTCTGAATTTTTCTCTCAGTGTATTGGCAAGCCATTAGATGACTTTGAGCAGGCAAGTGCCAGGGCCAATTCTGTGTTTATAAAAGGTTCGGCCTCTGGTGTGGAGAAAGAAGCAGAAGCACTAATCTAACCATGCTCTCTTTAGATGCTTGACATCCCCACTCCTTGCCAAACGACCATCCTTGCTCTCCCTGAACATCTCTGTGGCAGGAATGCACTTTATTGGTTAAGGCAGCCCCTTCCATTTTCATGTAGCTAAATATTAGTTCTTTTTCGCGAGCTGAGATTTGTCTCCCTTTAGCACCTGCTCATGAAGATTTGGTTTAACCCTCAGAGCAGGGCTGTTCTCTCTTCTAATTGTCTTCCCTCCAAACATACTCCTTCTCCTACATTTCCTGTCTCAGTAAATTCCCCCATATCCACCCAGTTGCTTACTCCAGATGACCAGCCAGTCATCCTACCCTAACTCCTGGGCCTTCCTCAGCTATATATCCAGTCAGTGCCTACATTTGTAGGTTCTGCCTTCTGAATCACTCTCAAGTCTATCTACTTCCCAGCACCCCTGTTAATGCAAAGGTCATTCAAGCTCTAGATCACTGCCACAGTCTCCTAATTGTTTCCTCCTTCCAGTCTTGCCCCACTGCAGTCTCTCCTCCATACTGCAACCAGCGTGATCGTCCCATCATTCCCCCTTTACTCCCCAGACAGAGTGTACCCTCCATAGCAGGTAAGCAATGGTCTTTCACTTGTGGGTCCTCTGCCCACTCCAGGCCCCTGGTCTGTCACTCCACCCCTTCCTGCCTGACCTTCAGGGTCTGCTGATGAACACGTGGTACTCTTAATGGATCACATTTCCTTTTACTACTGGGCCTTCGCATCTGCTGCTGCCTCTTTCCTGCTTTCCTCCTCTTTTAATCTCTTCTGCATTTAGTCTGGCTGATCTTTGAGGAACAAAGCTATTATCTTTTTCTAAACACCACCCCTGTATGTGGTTAGCACGTCTGCTTTACACGCAGAAGGTCCTGGGTTCGCACCCCTGTGGAGCCACAGTCCATGGTCTACGGCCATGCCACCCTCAACAAGCCCGATGTCTGATCTCGGAAGCTAAGCAGGGTCGGGCCTGGTTAGTACTTGGATGGGAGACCACCTAGGAAGTCCAGGTGCTGTAGGCATAAATAATAATAAATAATAAAATAAATAAATAAACCCCACCCCTGATTATTACCTACTTCCCAGTCTACACCAGGTATCCCTTCTATGAATTCTCATAACTCCCCCTGGGCTTGCCTTACTGTAGCAGTTGGTAAGTTTTATTATAATTGTCTCTGTCCCGAGTAGGTTCTGTGCTCTGTGATAGCAGTGACTGTAGTATATATATTGCTGAATTTCCAATTCCCAGCGTGATGTTTAGTACGTGGGAGATAGTAATACTTGAATGAATGAATGAATGAATGAATGAACGAACGAACGAACAAATTTACATTCCCTTTAAGTCTGATCTCTGGATTAAATTCTTTCAATTCACTTAGTTTTTCTGATACGACATTATTTCTAGTCCTCTCACCCTTTTACTCTCCTTTAGATGTCACAATGTTCCTTTTAAAGTGTCATACCCAGGTTATAATTGTATCATTTAAATTTTTTAAATGTTTTAAAAGAGATTTTTTGATAGCTCAAGTCACTATAACCATGCAGGTAAATCAAATATTGAGTAAACTGGGGCACAAAGAAAATGCCAGGATATGTAGATATATTTTTTTCACCAGACCAAGTTGGTAGTCAGATATTGGCATAATGAATCAGCTTTTTTCTGTTACTCCAAGCATTGCCTTAGGTGGATGACCATTTATTAAACTGAGTTTACTAATCCACATAGTGTTCCTAGACCGTAATTACTGAATTTGAGTCCTACTGCCAAGGCAAGACCTTTTCAAAACATCTTGGCTTTCTCTTTCTGTAAAATTAGGATAATTAAATTTTCCATCTCTCTTCCTCTGGTGTTAGAAGATTGATGAAGCCGTATTAAGAAATCACGTTTCGTTTCTTGGATGAAAGGTGTTTTGTAAATGCAATGAATCAAAATGTTATTATTTCAAGTTGTATGACATAATGGAATATCTGTGGAGAAACATCGCCTGGGCATTGTTTGGTAATTTCTGTTTTTATAATAATTGCAACTATTCAATTGGGAGTCATCTATGGCAATAGAAGGATCTAAATGTTTCTAAGGGAAAAAAAAAGTATGTGTGTATGTTGAGAGAGAGAGACTGACTTTCAGCAAGGTCTGTACCTTAGTTTCCTTTATAAATTAGGAATAACTATACCACCACAGGGTGTAGTTATTTTGAGGATTAAATCAAGCTAATAAGTAATAGCATTTAGCACAGTGCTTGGCACATGGTCATTACTCAGTAAATGGTAGCTGCTATTACTATTTTTTTAACTGGACTGATTTTGAGCAGTTGTTTATTTTTTGGTATATTATAACATTGTGAGTTCTAGCTTTAGCCCCATTCTACAAAATTCTTAACTGCCACTTTAGTCCATGAATTCTTAGACTTGGGAGGACATGATTAAAGTTTAGAACCCTTGGTTTTATAAAATCTGGGGAAATTAAAGACTAAGGCTCAGTGGTCTGTATTTGGCCTAAGTGGAAGTTTAAGAAGTATTTAGAAAAAAGAGTAATTATAACTTAGAGTGATGATTGTGATCAAACTTACAGTCTGAGATTTTTTCAAATGTAACTTATTAAAGGTACCAAATAAATGTGTGTGTGTGTGTGTATTACTACCATGTAGTAACAACCAGAACAATGATTACCATTTATCGAACACTTGGCACATGCCAAGGCACTTAACTAGGTTTAAGGGTGGGAAGGTAATGGAATATGTAGATAGGTAAGATGTGATCTGTGTTCTCAGGAAGCTTCTGATTCTGGGGAAGGGTGTGGTGGCATGAAAGACATCTACACAGATGACTAACACAGGGAGGAGAGTTAATTTGGTGGATGTAAAGGGTCAGAATAAAGAATAGAATTAACAAGCTTTAAATTTCAAATCAGAACATTGATAGGAGGAGGTACTATTTTATATGCCACTCTACTAACTGGTTGGTTATATACAGATATAACTCATTTTAAAGCTAGAAGGACTTCAGTGCAACCCTTGGCCACTAAGCTCACGTACATAAATGTTTACATAATCATGTGTTCAGAAAATAACATTTTCATATTCCTTAAATAACTCTGGGTCTCATACCTACAGGAAAGGAAAGAAAAGGCAGCTGAAATTTATTTAACACTTACTATGTGCAAGACATATAGTAGCCCTACAGAAAAACAAGGACCTTATAATATTTAATTTTCTTGGTTACTCTACAAAGTTATTTCCCACATTTTATAGAAAGAGAATAATTGAAATTCAGAGAGGATAAGTAACTTGCCCTAGAGCACACAGCTAGTGAATACCAGCATTTATTTCTACTATACATTTGCTTCCTAGGAAGCTGAATTGTAACTCAACTACAGTAAGAGGTCAGGATTTAAACCATTTTATCTTTTGAAGTTCTGTAATCTTTGTTTGCTGTGAACGTTCTAAGAGTGTATCGTTAAGTACTTTGTATTTAGCAGATGAAGAGTCCACATAAAATAGCCACTGAAAGGCCACCCAAAGGCAGCAGAACTAATAGCTCCCCAAAAAGTCACTAAAGTAATCAATACAATAATCTAGCTTCATTTTGACTATAGGCTTCATTATCGTTTAAAGTACTAATGGGTTTTAGTCTCTTTATTAATACCTTTGCCATTTGGCCAGTTACTTTTGAAAAAATATTATACAGGGAGAAGGGCATAGAATGTGTGTAGTCCATATCTATACCTAAAACAAAGGTGTATTTTGGTCTAGAATTTTCGATGGTGTTCAAAGTTGTCAGTGATCTTGCCATTAAAAATTATGTTTTCCCTTTTCAGCTTAAAGAAGTCTTCTGCTGAACTGAAAAAAATATTAGCCAATGGCCAGGTAGGTGTCTACATATTAATGTTTTCAGATAGTAGTAACTTATTACTGTCTAGTTTTTGTATCCATAAACTTAATAAGCAGATAAAGAGTCTGTGCATGTCTTCTTGTCATAAATGAATTACATGGCTTAATTTGATTGGCAGAACAATTTGCAGCACGTTTTTCAAACTGTGCTAATGGGTTTCACTCCCAGCAGATTGAAGTACCATGTACACACCCTGCTGCCATCTCAGTTTAAAAAAACTTAATCAGTTCTGAACAAGTGTGTCAACCCATAGGTTGTCGAAATGGCCCTATATCCTGAGGTGACTATTTCTTTCATTATCTTTGGTGAGGGGGAAAAAAAAAACTTACTTTCTCACCTTAGCACGTTCTTTTGTACTGAAACTAACACTTTCTTTTCAGGGAGAACGTAACAGCAGCTCTCTGGCATTTAAAATTCTTGGGTTTTAGGAGCCCTGATTTTCCTGGTTGCCTAGCCATCTAAAAGCTGCATGACCTAATCTAGCCACAGAGAGGGACAAACGGGCCTGCAGGCCAGTTATTTCTCACTAATTTTGATTCAAGTAAATGGACACATCTGAAATAGTATATAGTGCTTTTAAACATACACTGGTAAATTAAGCTACCTACAGGGTCCTCGATTCTTCAATAGCAACATAAATGTGTTTTAATGTTTGTTATAGAGGAAGCCCTTTGATAGCCTTGGAGGCAGGCGCCTGTCCATTGCGATTAAGGCTGCCTATTAGGCTCTATTGACTGAGACATCTGTGTCACTGCAAATAAAAGACTCTTATTGATTTTCTTAACTGCTGTTCACTTCCCGTCCATGTTTCGAAGGCTGAAATCTTAATTATCTCAGATGCTTATTCAGTGCCTTCACATGCTGACCTCTCCAAGCCTCGTTGGCATTTCATGAATCAAGTACTTGTAGTGGAGCATGTCAGGAAGACAAAGCTGGGTCCTCATGCTTGTCCTTTAATATCACCTGTAACTTTGTGGCTTAATAAATGTGTATGCCTTAAAACGGTACCTCTATGGTGGTACTTCTGGAAGCCTTACTTATTTAGTGTACAATCCCTTGCATACAGTTAGAAAAAAGTTGATCTGGTTCTGACATCTAATTGTCATCCAGAGTATGTGAATTCTAGTCTTTAAAAATATATACAGCCAAAGAGAATTTGTTGTTATATATATAATCTTGATGGTCTCAATTTTAGATCATGTTTATCTAATACTTTTAACTTTAAGCAGCCAAGGTTTGTTTAGATTGAGGTCCACACATATGTCCCTCTAGTGCCCTGTATATCTTCAGAACCATTATGAAACAAAACCTGACTAAAAGCAGCAATATTAGGCCTAGGATATTTATGTTCAGTATCTAGTTGTAATTTATGTATGAGTCACTTGCGTTCTTCAGCTGGAAAATATATTTCAAAATTGACATAAATTAAGAAGCTTTAACTACATTTGTTCAATCCAGGCAATGGAAAATAACCTGTCTTAGATTCATCTTTCAAAAATGAAAAACGGTTTATTTCTACTGCAAAAATAAACATTCTGAAATGTTCCTAATGTTTTGACAATAAACCTAGTACCATAAATATCTTAGCAGCCTCAGTTATAAGGTTCTCTGTGGTGGAAGATTGTCATAGCAATGGTTTTTGACACTTAAAGATTGTTTATTGTTTTCCCTTGGGAATGTGATAACCCCACATTATAACAATATGGCATTTTCTTTCTCTTAAAGATAGCCTTTTTTATATTTATTTTCATTCATAAACAAACCAACCACCTTTGGAAGTCTTCAAAATTCTTCCTTCTACTAATTCCTCAATTGCTTGGTGTTATAGAGTAACTAAAGAGTGAGGGAGATTGCATTGCAGTGAGGTAATGTGCTCAGTTGTGGCATCAATAAATTTCTGGGCTGAATACTGACACCACTTGATATGGAAGATGTAAGTCACATTTAACGATACTTTTAACACTTGAACGTAGTTTTTTATTTTAGTGGTTTATGCTCTCAAGCATTAATAATGATTTGCCTTTCCACTAGCCTCCACTTAGATTTAATAAGGAATTCATATTAATCATTAAAAGAAAGGGACATGATTCTTCAAGATAATCAAATATTGACAGGTTAGAAATAGCTTTCTGCCTGGGTTCATTGATATAGGTTATGTGATATAAATATTTATTTCTTTTCTGTCACTCAGAGTAAATGCCACCAATTGATTCAGCATTGATATAATGTCAACAGTTCATAAGAAACATTTGACTGGCTTGTGTTTTCCGATTAGTCTCTGCTCTATAAAGTGGGATTTACTAAATCTCTCCAATTGTCTGCTCATAGAGTGTGACTGCTTTCTGAAACCATTATTGCTTCGATTTGTAAAGCAAAGGTCTAGTGATAGGAATAGTTTCTGTCAGACCTTTACATATAAAATAAGGATTAATTGAGCATTTTTATTTTAATGATTTATAAACGATAGGTACTGATTCTTCTTAACATAGGCAGATAATAAAGAATGTTTTTTCTGCTGATCCATAATTGAATTCCATTTCATTTTTCCCATTAATTTCATTAATATTATATTAAATCAAGCACTTTTTAAAAAATTTAACATTTAGTCTTCGGAATAGAGACATTGTTTTTCTGTTATTGCTTTATGATGGAGGATTCTTTTCTATCTTAAAAGAATTATAAGGTTTTTGGCATGTTTTATTTATAACTATAAATCAGTAACACTGATATGTTTTCTGGGTCTGTTTTTTCTCAATTCAGTTTTAGAGTGCGGTATCATCTGTTTAACATTGGCCCTTGATTTGAAACTGATTAAAAATGGTCCACTGGGTCAATTTATAGGATTTAAAGACTACACAGTTATTCCAAGGATGTGTAACTTCGACCTTTGCATCTCTAAAGATGTTTCTCCTTTTTTTGTATTTTAGATTTTGTAGGAGATTCTGTGACAGTGTTTTCTTCAAAATAAATCAAGTATAAATGTCCTGAGAAGTCACAGATCTGGAACTAATTCTGATCCTGCTGCATGTTTGGCTAGTATTTTGAGAACTTCAAATGCCTTTAGAAAACTTTTTTGTATTTAGGGAAAAAAAGGAAGAAGAAAAATAGATATTCTCCTGTAAAATTAGCTTTAAAGACTGTATTATCACCAGTATATAAAACTCTTAGATTCTTACGATTCATCTTAGATCCCATATGAAGATTGAAACATAAATGAGACTGTGCATGTAAGTGCAGACTACACGACACCCTCCTCTACCCTCACAAACACAACCTTTCTGCCCTGGGTTGTCGTGTGTACATTTCTTTTATGGCCCCTGCCTCTCAGTAGGAGCAGAGCCCAGTGCCAGTCATTTCTCCCAGATCATTTGCTGTCTTGGCAGTTGACACATAATTGTAACTCTCATGGCTTTTTCTTTCTCCACCCTCTCATCTGTTGTCTTGCCTTTTGTTTGCTTTTTTTTTTTTTTTAGTCCAAACGAGGAACTTAAGTTATATTTAAAATTTATTTTGGTGTCTTTATTGAATAAAAACTTTTTCACCTCTTTTCTATAGAAAGAGCAATAGAATTTTAAAAATAATTCTCTTCTTAAAAACCAATACCATAGCTCATGAAATTGCTTTTCAGTTTCAAGTGCCCTTCAGTTGATTATTTTCCTTTCCTTAATGTGGGCCGGTAACCATGGATGGAGAAGATGCCTCTTCATACGTACACGTGAGGTCAGGTGCTGAGATAAATAGCATCGAGTAGAGTATACTGCAAGACTGAGTTCTAGCCTTGACTAGTTGTTATTGACTAGTTATGTGACCTAAATGAATTGGGCTAAATGCTTAAAATGTTGTGACTTTTAAGATACCTGATTCTAACTATAATATTTAAATGTTGTACTCTGTGGCTTTCAAACCTCACTTTCGTATCATAATGAGTACTTTCCCTGTGCTTCATTTTGAAAAGTTGAATTAATATGCTTATCTAAACTAAAAAGGCAAAAATGTTATTGTTGATCCTCTTACTGATTTTTTTCGTAGTTGAGATCAACTAAAGTTACACATTTTGATCAGAGATATGAAATTCTGAAAATTTTGTTTTTAATCAATTCATGAGATTGGCTCTAATAATTTTCCTATGTAAAACTTTTTTTACCTGAATAATATTTATATACCACATAAAGATGAGAAAATTCAAATAAGAAAAAGAATCTGAATTTGTAATCATAAAAATTTCTCAATAAGCTTATATGCTAAGCAAGGGTCTATAAAACTTTAAAACACCATAGAAACACTTTAACCATCTTTTAATGGATACTGTCTTTTTAAGTGACATGGTTCTAGAACTTATTCTTCAAAACCATTTTTATCTTTATGAGACACTTACAGTCTTCTTTATCATCTGAGGGATTCCAAATTTCTGTTCTTGAATCTGTTTGTATAGTGCTTAGTGTGTATACAGTCGCTCTCACATGCATAGGCGCTCACATGCGTGCACACGCACGCGCGCACACACACACATACACACACAACATTTCTTATCTTCTGACTGTTTAGTATGCCCATCACGCCTGCTTAGGTTGAAGTGCTGGGGATGCTGGGTGGCTGGCTGCTCCACTTCTCTTTTCAACCTAGTGAGTAGTAGAGGTAAAAAGACTATGATGTTGGAATTAGAATGGTTAAAGCTACTTGGAGACATGCCATACTTAGCCCTTTACCTTCTTTTCCTCCAACAAAATGCCACAAAATCAAGGCCTATCCAAAGCCCTAGGTCTGTCCCAGTGTATTATTGGAATGTATACTATCAATACGTCTTGGTGTGTATATCTTTCTAAGAGGAAACTTCTAGTCCTGTTACTTTGAAGGCCCTGACGGAGTGGTGGTGGTAAAGGGGATTTGACTACAGATTGCGCCCCTCCAGGGCCCAGCTCCAATATACCCTATAGCGACTTCCTGCTTACCCTTAAATCTCAATGCCACTAATTTGTGGACTTGAGTGAAATATCTCTCTTCTAGAAATTTACTTCAAGCCATGATGAGGGTACAGCTTGTTAGGCAAGTTAACCGTACAAATTAGGTTGTTAAAGTTATGTTTAGACTATCTAAAGAAGTGTTTTAAAGGAATTAGCCTATTTGTACCTGCCACTAGATACCGCTATTTACGTATGTATCCTTCATACCCATCCATCAAAGTAAACCCAATAACAACTCTGCCAGTTTAGCATCTCAAGTTACTTTATGTGCTCCTTTTTTTTTCATGCTGTCTTTAAATTTATCATTTGGTCCAGAATAATGAGGTTTTCTTTTCTTCATACCACATATTTTATATAGGTTAAAATATGAGGTTTTTTTTTTTCCTGTATTAGTAATGTAAAGGGAAATAGTTGCCAGTTTTTCTGACTTGTCTCTCATTTCTCCACTGACCGTAAATATAGTAATTAGCTAATTGCACATTGCATCAATCAGGTTGTACTACAGTTACGTTGTGTGCGAAATTGGCCTTTACACATTAATCTGTCAATACTCTTTTAGAGACTGGCAAAACAGCTTCGAAAGGAAGCTGTTTCTGTTACTTGCACTGTACTAATTATCACAGCTCTCTGAAGCTTCAGCTTCAGAAATGTGTAGAAGAAAATATTTCCCTTGATAAATGAAGGCTTGCTTTATTCAATTGGTAGAAGTTTAGAGTAGAGCAAAATACTTAAAGCTTTACTATAATGGTCTGAAAGCAAACTATTTTTTTCCAGGTGATATTGAATTAAAAACTTCATCCATTTTCTGTGCATGCAAGGCAGTGCAATTCCCTGGAAATTGATTTTTTTTCAGGGCTTAGTATGGCTTTTCCCAAGCTTTAGCTATATGGAAAAATAGCACCTTTATTGAAGCCACTTAGTGAACAAAGTTGGCAGTTAATTTTTAAGCAGCTGGACCAGTGTGTAGAAAATTACTGAGTGTATCAAATATAGTCTGACTAGTCTTAAAGTCATTTGATAAATAATTATTTAGGGAGTTCTTTAAAACTCTAAAACATTATTTTGTGGGCACTAAAATCGATACTATTTACGATACAAATGAGACTAGTATTTGTAGTATAATAGTTTTACAAAACCTGGGAAAATGTATATACTGTTTTATATATTAAATTATAAAAATGACTACAAGAATTACACAATTATATGTTTTCCCTTTATGTATTATAATATTTGACTATATGTGAATTTTAAAGTGCATTGATTTGGCACTTTTCCATGAACATAATACGATTTCTACCCAGTTATTGCTGTGTACTAATTCATCATTTCCAAAGAAAAGGTATATTTACTCTAGGAAAATCATTAAAATTATTCAGTTTGTTTAGTGTTAATTATAGGGTCACCTAAGGAGGTTTCAGGGGCTGATTTATTTACAGACCGTGAATTAGATTGTGTGTGTGTGTGTGTGTTCCCAAGTTTGACTTTGGTTATATGCAGTCCTATTTGGCATTGGTTATATGTAGTGCTAGAAACTGTGTTCTTATTGGTATCTCTGACCTGACCCTTTTGAGCTATGTTATATCATTCCATTTTGACACCTTTTATCAAACTTTAATGAAATGACCCAGGCAAACAAATTGTCATTAAACTTTCCATCACTTTGTCCCTTGGTATCGTCTTTTATAAATTGGACAGCAAATGTTGTATTGATCTTCTCATTCTTGCAGCTGAACTTGAAATGACCCAGACTGCTTGTTGTTTATGGCCCAGAGTTGCTTTTCCTTGACATTTCCATCCACAGCATGACACCCTTTTTGTTTTTCTTTCTTTCTTGTGGAGATGAATGAACAAGACATACGGTATCGAGACACTCTTGGTCATGGCAACGGAGGTACAGTCTACAAGTGAGTAGTCAATTTTGTTTAAACTTTCTATTCACTTTTGCCACATGTGGGTATCCCTGTTCTCCATGGCAAAGATTTTTAAATGACTGTCAACGCTTAGATTTTATTTCTACATTTGACAAAATTCTGCTAGGCATCTTATTTTCTCAGGAATTGCTTGGAAAAGTACATTTATATAGCCTTTTTAATATTTCTGAGTATGCACTTCTCCTGGGCGAGCCATTAATAGTCCACCATTGGCAAGGGTACCTTTAACAGGCCTGAAGTTTAATGCATTTTTTTTTTCCTTTGCTCTTTAACACCATGATTTTTTTTTTAACTTTCTAGCACCCTGTGCTAGTCCCCTGCCTGTTTACAGCTATGCCCAGTGGAGACAAACCGTATAAATACATTGCTTTGCCTATTGTCGATACTATAAGTTATTAAAATGACTTCTTTTTGTTGTATTTCCTTCTCTCCTCACCCTGCTCCCCTGAGAGAATTTCTGCACATTGATGAATATGTTAAGTTATAAAATTCCCCCAAATTCCAATTGCAGTGATCTTACCCTAAAGGAGTGTTCATTTTCATATTAAAAAATGCTAACTATAAAAAATAGTTCTCTCGACAGGAAAGTCTTTCTCATGCAGTAGTGCAAAGTTTAAACTACATAATGTAATATCTGGTACTTAATAGTCTGCAATGGTGTATGAAAAATATTCCACTAGGAATTAAAAAATCCATACTCTGTAAGAAAGCCCTGAGGGAGTAATAAAGCTTTCCTCCAGAGAGCTGTTTTCCATACATACGCTAACCCTGCATCACAGTATGATTGTGTTTTTACCTTAGATATTTTAACATTGATATTAATATATATTTTCAAAGTTGTAAAATAATTTATTTTACTAATGTTACTAATGTTCTTAGAATTTTAAGTTCTAACTAACCACATAAATACAGATAAAAATTGCCCTGTTGCCCTATGATCATGAAGGGTCACATTTTAAAACCCCAGAACAACTTCCATGTCTCGTTGCAGCCTTGGCATAGAATTAGATTTCTCGGGGTTAGAAGCTCCTTCAAAGCTATCTACTCTAGCCCCCTAGTCCACAGCTTCAATCCTCTCAGCAGGCAGAGCCAGGGTGCGACTCCTTTCTCCTTTAAAAACTTGTGTTTACACATTGGAATAGTTGATCTGAGTGTTAAGTGCTTCTACTCTGATAATTGAGAGAATTAAGTAATGACATATTTCTTACATAATCCTTGGGTCTTGCCCTTAAAATGTTTGATGACTTGTATGTCTAATGAGTTTGAGGCTACTATTGGCCTTCCCTGGAGCATGCTAGCATTCCTTCCCGTGCAGCTCCCAGTACTACATAAATAGCATCTCTTCATTTTAGTCTTCTCCTTATTCTTACCTGACTTGAATTTTTACCCTCTTCTGAAGGTTCTTGGGTTCAGGTACCCTTAGAAAGGAAAGAAGAAGGAACATGTACACTCCGATTTGCTTCTCTTGAGTTCCTTGGAGGAGCAGTTTTCAAAGCCTCAGCCTTTCTTCTTAATGCTTTTATACTGATAGCCAGATATAATAATATGGGAAAGATTTCTAGCAACTCTGAATTCTTTTTATTGGCTTCAAATGGAATCCAAAAACATTTCTTTGGACTGCTAATCCATTTCTTATTTGTGCTGTTTTACCAAATGTGTAACTCTCAAGCATGTTTATATTTTTTAATCCTGGTTTATTCTAGAAGGGGGAAAATATAGACCACCAAATCCCAGCAGATAATTTTTATTAGAAATAATATCCTAGATGTTAAAATTTTAATCTATTATTTTAAAATGTAGGTTTGTTAAAGGAAGGGGGGAATACAGGGAAATGGAAGTAACATGCCCATCCTGCAAGGAAAAATTACAACAAAATTACGTTAGTATTTTTAAAAATATTTTAATTATGATAAAATATATATAACATAAAATTTACTCTCTCAATCATTTTAAGTCTACAATTTAGTGTTACTAAGTATATTCACATTGTTGTGCAACCATCAACAACATTCATCTCCATAACTCTTTTCATCTTGCAAACCTGAATGAATCCCTGTACCCATTAAATAATAATTCCCCATTTGCCTGGTTAATGTTTTTAGCAAGAAGCATGGCTAGAACTTCTTTTCTTAGAGCCGCAGTATCTAAGGGAATATCCCACATGTTCTTAGCACAAGTTCTTTAATTTGCTGGAATGCTGCAGTGACGTTACAGCTTATCCTAAAAATTAACTGCCATCGCTTAGGCTCAGTGAACATGTTATAAGATGTAATGCATGCACTTTCATCATTGCTCCACTTCCCAAAGTGCACATTGCTCCAAAAAAATTAATTTGGGCAGGATGCATGTTTTTGACTGTGGTTGTTTATGGAAGGTGAGTGGCAGTATCATGATCATTTTAGTATTTTATATAGTATATTTCTTTAAAAAGAATACATTGCCTTTATCTTATACCTAGGTAATTCTTAAGGGGAGACGACATGAAGATACCAAATTGCATGACAACTTGTCATTGATCACTGGCTTTCATTTCCACCTGGGCTTCAGTATATAACATTCTTATGACCCTGGCTTTTAGTTCATTAGAGACATGGCATGATCAGCAAGAAATTAAAGTCTACTCTACTGAAGACTCCGTAAAACTAAGTATTTGATGTGTTATGATTGACTTTCTCTGATACTAGGTTTATCTTAATGGTGTTGACTATAAAAATTTTGATTTTTCAAACAAAATGATTATACTGCAGGCTATGCTACATAAACTAGGTGAAGAAAATTCACTCATTGGTAACAAAATTGCCTAATGAGACTATTTAATTTTTTTCTTATAAATATAATAAAGCTAATAAATGCAAAGCAAAAGTTTAATATTTCAGTCTTATTTGCTCCACTTAATGGGATGTTGCGATTTTCAAGGGATAAACTATAATATATATTATTTAATAGTTGATCACATTGTCATCCCTTAACTCTAGATGTTCTTCCTGATTATGCAGTATGAAATTCTGGGCCGAGACATTAAAACCAAATGTAGATTCTGTGTGTAGTCTCCTGCTGAGCTATTCTCTGTATTATGATAGTGATCTAGACAGATAATTTTAAGTTAGTATTTCTTGGATTACTGATTTGGATGAAATGGATCATAAAAGAAATACCTTAGACTAAAGCTTAGGAGGAAGAATAATTTAGGAAAAGGAAATGTATGCATTTTCATTATTGCTCCATTTCCCAAAGTGCACATTGCTCCAAAAAAATTAATTTGGGAAAGATACATGTTCTGTTCTCTCTGAGAGATTCACAATGCGTTTCAAAACCTTTGAGAAAGTAGAGAAACAGTATGTGTTGCAGGTAAGTGTAGGGGTGGCTCTGAGTTTGAATCCTGTATCTGATACTAACTAGCTGTGTGACCTTGGGAGAGTTATATAATGTCTTCTGCCTCAGTTTCCACATGTGTAAAATGGGAATAATAATATCTGTCTCATAAAGTTGTTGTGAGGTTGAACAAGATGTTCCATAGAAGCGGCTTACCACTGTGACTGACACTAAATGTTAGCTACTGATAATGGTAGTACAGATACATTAACTCAAGCCCTGTGCTTCCTATGCTTATTTGGCCATCGGATTCTTTTGTTTGTTTGTTTGTGTTTAGATACACCTGTAAATATCTTGCAGAATTGGAATCGTATTGAATTAACTTTGAGAAATTCTACATTATAATATGATCTACAGTATACATCTGTTTCCTTCTATCCTTTGGTTTTCTCATGAATACAATATATTATTAGATCTTACATATTATCTCATGCAATGATTTTTTTAAAGCTTCAAAGTATCTTTTGTCATAGTTTATTTTGTAATTGCTGGTATAACGTTAAATCCATTTTACCACTGGAGAAAGCTAGGGCTCACAGTTCTGTGGCCATTTAGTGGCAAAGCCAGAACTTTTCACAGCACCTCTTCCTTTCACTGTGTGTTTTTCCCCAGGAAGTGCTGTTTCTTAAGGTCAAGCAGAGTCCCTTGGTTTTCTTGTATTTTCTGGTGTACCCAGCACAGTCCTAGGATAGAATAGATGCATTATACATGTTGGCTGAAATGAGGATGAGGCAAGTGGAGGTTTTTCTTTTTTTCAGGCAGCTTTTAATAGGGCTCTTTAATTGGGTCCTTCTCAAATCCAGCTAGTTTTAGAGTCTGTGTAATTTAGAGGCTGCATAATTGTTTTAGCATATTAACCTAGAAGAATAGGAATCTCTAAACTAAGGGTATATATTTGAATGATTAATTTCTTTCAAACGTTAAAACTTTGAGTGCTTAGCATCCATTAACCCAACAGACTAGTTACTGTCCTCTTTTCTTGGATAGTATGTCACACTGAAATGAAGGTAATTAATAGCCCCGGTTACATTGGAAACATTCTCATACTGAAGGCCAGTCACTCAGGTTCTTTGTTTCTTCCTCACAGTTTGATGGAGTCACTTGAGCTGTGGGCTAACTTCATTACCAAAGATGAAGTAATATTTAACTCTTTAGACTTAAGTCATGTTAAGTCAGTTAGCTAACAAGCCCTTAAGGATCATCTTTTACATTATTTTTTTCTTAATACAAATTATTCAAGCTAAAACAAGTTGTCAGTTTTTTGGCCATGTATTCTAGTTTCTAGGTATTTGAAAATAGTAGTGAATTTTCTACCTCTAGCTGCTTCCTACAGTACAGTAAGGGTCTAATTTGGATTTGGGGTAGAATTTTCACAGTGATGTAATCGGTAGCATATATGCTGCCTTCATGGTGCTTTGAAAATTGGATATATACCATTATTTATGAATTAATTTGACCATATCTGGAGACAACAAGAAGAGGGAAGAGGTATAATTCTCAAAAGGTGTTGATCTCTCCAGTTTTATGTTTTCTTACCTATTTTGTGGTTATTTGTTGGGCAGTAGGGTGAGGATGGTCCTTGGAGATGGTAACTGAGGTCACATGAACAGTTAAGTTATATTCAGCCCTTGTGATATGGCTGTACAGGCTGACTAAAACATTGCATTTGTGTTTTGGAACCGGAATTATATCAGCTCATTATAGTTATGATTTATTTCATGAAAATTAGAAGCTTTGGTGGTCAGTTATATAAAATGAGAAAGTACATAAACTGGCTAATTAAAATACTGTTTAGTAAATAAAATATTTCAAATCATGGAATTCCTGAGGAAAAAACAAAATAAAGAATCCTTGATGAAAATATTGGAACGCACACAGCACCCAGAGAGCTCTTACTTCTTTCACCAGCTGACATGAAGGTGCCAAACCTGAACAGCAGTAGGTCTGACCCCAACTTCTCTCCTAACTGCATCAGAAGCCCATTCTTTTATATGTTTTCCTTAAAGTGCATCTTGTAAATTAAGAGTAGTTTTTAAATGGTTTTGATATTGACCCAGGAGTAGGACGATGGTTTGATTTATTTTAACTTTAAATTTCTAATCAAATGTAGAGCCTTTTCCTTGTAGCCAAGATCATATTTTTAACAAGCAAACAAGACATGATCTTAATGCAAAATTAAATACTTGTATATGGCTGGATTGCATTATAGTATGTGAAAAGCAAGGATATTAATATTTTCAGAAAAATCAATAAGTATTTGTCAAATAAAATTAATTATGTATGTTTCCTCCTCTTTCAGCATTCACCGTTATAGGTTTGTTTCAAACAATAATGTGTATTGTATTGATTAGAATCTAAAGAATGAACCTGAGCTTGTGGTTCTCTATACCTTTCCCACCTTTGCTTCCCCCCTCCACGTTCCTGTAACTTCACACATGCTCATATCCATTATGGCAATGATGGATTATTGGCATCCAACCAACATGACAGAATGTCACAGGTCGCTGAGCAGAGATTTTCAGACCCTGTTTCCACCCGAATTAACTATTATTGAAATAGTTTATTGAGATTGAAGTATTGATCATTTTCTGCTAACCTTGGCTTAAGGGAAGGAAAAGGAGGTGGGGTGTTTCTGAAAGATACTAAATTTTATTTTTAAAAATCTCATTTATTTAGCCTTTTCCTATTCTATTTTATAGCCTCTATTGTTTTATTGCTTGGAAAAGTGTATCTTGACTTTATTTTTATGACAGTATAATTATACTTCAGAAATGCACTTGATTACTATGGGTAACAAAATTGTTCTAGTATATTGGTTTGGCCAGTATTGCTATACAAACAACTTTTCAGTCAATTGAGTCTAGTAAAAATCAATACATTATGGTAATATTTCAAGTAAGAATTTGCTGAATCTAAGTATTTCAACACCATCTCCTTTCAGGGAAAAATAGTTTTAAAGTGGCAAGACTTCTTTCAAATGTTTTATTTTATTAAAAATACTTTATATATAAAGAAATTTAAAGTCTGCAGCAGAAGTGGTTGTGAGCAGATAAACATTAGCACGCTTCTGTTTTTAAAGGGTAGAAGAGATCTAGTTTTCTTTTGAAATCTGTTCTCTGGCTGTATTAGGAGGGTATAATATCTGGGTTTGACTTCATCTCACTGTTTGCCACTTTTGGATTCAAAAGTGTCTGATTCTGGGCATTGAGTTTACAGAGAAATGTGGATAGTTCAGAGACAGTCACCCAGAGGAGCATGGAGAGAATAATAAGGGGTCTGGGAATTGTGCCTGTCCAATCCTCCTTCAATCATTTGTTGATCAGTTGTGTTCTGAGCGTGTGCTGTGTGGAGGGCAGTGTGCTGTTTGTTGGAGTCAGCCTGGCTCTCATTGGGCCTGTGTCCAGAGAGGTGGAGAAGATCTGTGCACAGGTAAGTACGGGCCATGTCCAGGTAATCTGGGTGGGCATCCTCACAGGCCCAGCACCGTGCGTTACCTCCTGTAGCCACTTTAAGTCGGTATTTTTAGAAATTAACCTGCAGAGGCAGATTCTTCACAATTTAGGGATGAAGACAAAGTATTGTCCATTGCCAAGTGATTCTGGGAGATGTGAACTCTCCTACCTTAGTCAGAACGACATGGCTGTTGTTCAGAACCTTTAAGAATTCCCACTTAGACCTGTACATGATACGACTGCAGAAGTTACTCCCGAGTCTGGAGTTCCAGAACTAAATTCAGCATTCAGCTACCATAAAAATATTATGTCACGTATAGCTTGGTTTTGTTCTTTTAAATTTTGTCTTATTATAGATTCATTCAGTTCTTGAACAAATACTTAACGCCGGTTACTCTGTGCCAAGGACTGTTCTAAGCACATGCGACCCAGTAGTGAACAAGACAGATAAGTTCCCTGTGCTCCTGGACTCACACTAGTGGGGCAAACAGGCAGTAAGAACAGGAATACCAAAGTAAGATGATATCAGACTTTGCAAGTGCTGTAAGACTGTAAAATAGGTGCTTAGCAAGGCTTATCTGAGGAGCTGATATTTGAACTGAGTGAGACCTGAAAGACAGGAAGAAGCCAGTCACGGGGAAGTCTGGGAGAAGAACCTTCCAGGCAGAAGGAATCACTCTTGGCAAAAGCCCTTAGATGAGTGTGAACATGCTGGGTCTAGGCCAGTGTGATTGGAGTAGTGTGAGCTCAGGGGCAAGTAGAAAGATGGCCAGGGCCCAGTCACCCTGGGTCTTTTAGATCTTGCTAAGTCCATGCTAAGAAGGCATGGTCAGTATGGTTACCACCCCCACTCTGCCCTTTTTTTTTTTTACCATTGAGAAAATAAAGCTTGGAAGGGTTAAGTGGCATGCCCAATGTCAAATCAAGACTAGAACTCAGTAGCAAACATCAAGTTGTACACCTTAAATATATATAATTTTTATTTGTCAGTCATACCTGAATATAAAAACTGGAGGAAAAAAAAAAGACTAGGACTTAGATCTGCTGACACCTAGATCAATACTTGGGTTTTTCTGTTTGCCATTCACTCTCTTGAGTTTCCTAATTTTTAATCCAAATTATTTCGGATGTAAGATATAAATATATAATTCGGAAAGTCAAAATGTACCATCTCTAGTTGTTCATTTTAGAGGCTTTTTAGTAGATGTTAAAACAAGCATTCCATGGCTGACAGAATTATTGCAACGTTACTTATTTGGTTTATCCTTTTGGTCTCTTTACTTATCAAAAACTTAGAATTTAATAATTATATCCCTAGATTAATTGTATGGTTATGCTAGTGGAGGTGGTGCATTTCTTGATTTATAAGACACAATAATTTTTTTTCAGCAGTTTTACAGTATCTGATGTGTTAGAAAATTGTAGTCTCTTGGTTGGCATATAGCACAAGCAAATATTTGTATACCATAGCATCTAGGGTATTTACTTAAATTGCTTTTTTGGAAAATAATTCACTGGAAAGTCCAAAAGGCATTTACTGTGTATAACTTTCTGCCACAGTTTTTTTTTTATTGCTCTGTTGTTGGTTACTTTGATATAAGAGACCATGTTTCCGTTAAATTGCTGCCTTACTAGAGTGATATATGTTTAGGTTCTGATTTGTGCACTAATGCTGAATTGGAGGAGCAGATTACTAAATTAGAGGAGAAATAGCAATAGAGACTTAGGCTATGGATATTAGTCATAAAATTTTTTTTAAACAATGGTTTTTAAGTGTGACTTTGTATTATGTTATCCTCTTAACTTTAAAATTTCCATACTTTCCCTTGTTCATATTACAAAAGAAAGAAAAAGAATCTACAGTATTATTGCTAAAAGCAGAGTTTGTGGTTTTTGTTTTGTGAATTCAAATAATGAAGTGAAAAATGTTAAGACAAAATTAGAACTTCCTTTAGGGCATAATCAATATAGCATTTTAACAAGCTTAGTGTATTTGGAAAATATGTATCGTGTAAGGTTCTCAAACATACTGATTCTATTACAGCTGCTAACTATAGCAGCAAAATGTAACAATATACTTAATAAATGTAAAGCTCTGATTAAACCATAATTAAGTTTTCAGAAAACTTATCTAAAAACTATGAATAAAATATATTTGTACATTGTCTCAGCAACAAAATATATAGCTAATGAAACTTTATAGTGGTAGAGAAAATGATACATAGGATGGAATTACACAATGAATTTTTACCATAAACACATGTACTGAGTTAAGTTTCTGTACAGTATTTATTTCTTCTCCCTTTTAACTTTTTTTAAAGCTAACTCTCAGTGTTGCAGAGTATAAGAGCTAGGGTAACTGAAGAGACAAATGAGAAGTTTCCCTGCTTCCCTGGAAGGCCACGTCAAATGTTTTAAGGCCCTGCCTTTCTACATACACCAAAAATGCAAGAGGTGCTCAGAATCATGGCTGCATTTTCATTTCCCAGCTAGGCCACCATTACACATCCAGGGTTATCCCCCAGCAGCATCGGAATGTCACTCGGTAGAGTAGGTGTCACCACTGAAACTCATACTTTCTTATTTCTTAGTCCCTTCCCAGTGCCCTTTGCTAATAAATAATTAGATTTTGGTTCTATGAGGAACTAAAGTAAGCAGACTTTGTGCAAGCCTAGAGATTTCTGCTGGCATTTTCTAGCAAATACACTATAGTTGTATTTTTTTATTTTTTTGTATCAGGCACATGTACCTTGCCTGACCCATATGACCCATATGTGCAAACGCTTGTCTTCCTCCTTCCCTGTGACTTGTAATCTTTGAAGTAACTGATTAATCCAGTGTCCAGAATGTTAACTTCAGTCATTTCCAGCATGATTCTCCAGAAATTATATTTTTGGGTTTTTTCATTGCCTATGATTTTGTGAGTGCATTTTTGTCTGTATTTAAATCATCTTTGGAATCTTGTTGATATTTTGGCCACTGGTCTTTATAAAGAAGTTAGTTTTCCTCCTCCCACACAGAACCTGCTTCGTCTCTCCTTCTATTAATCTTTATCAACATACATGACATCTTTAAGCCTTAATCTCACGAATGGATTGGAGAATAGCACCTTTTCTTGACTGATCTCAGAGGTTATAAAACAAAAGTTTGCTTAATTTTTAAAGATAGTATTCTAATAAAGCTTATATATCTTTGGAAGTCACTAAAGATATCTCCAAAAAAAAAAAAAAAACAAAAACATTATGGAATTGAGTTCAGAATCCAAAGACTTTCCTTCTGTTGTCCAAAACATAACACCTCAGCATAGAGGCATAGTGCCCTGTGTAGACAGTCACTTAAATTTCTTCTTGTTTGGGGGTTTAAATATGACTGTTCCCAAATGGTGGAAGGCATGATGGTAGTTTGAGTGGTATTCAGTTTTTATGGTAAAAGAAATAGTCCTTCCTGGTTTGTTTTGATCCTAGTCATGATACTCCCATTTCATGAAGTCCGTTATGCACAAAAGTGCACAAAATGAAGATAAAGTGCCTCTCTTCAGCCTGACAAAAGCTATTCCTTTGCAGAATGGTAGCTGCAGCGAAAGTAAATAAATGAATGGACAGCAATCACAGCCTAGTTGATGAAACTGTTCAATTAAAGCACAGGCATTTACATGGTGTAATTTCCCTAAATTGCCAATGAGCCCCTTTAGACACAACCAGTGTTCAAATTGATTTCAACATTGATTTTGGCTGAAGCTGATAAATTTCTGCTTGTTAGTTAAAGTAATTTTGCAGAAGACTTTGTACTGCAGTATTGAAGTGTTCATTTAGCTGATGGTTAAAAGAGGAGTTATTTACAGAGGCCTCTACTGTTGTTCTGAGATGGGACAATTCCCCAATCATCTTTTACTTTTAATTTTTTAGGCTTCAGTATACCAATCAATAGGTGATTGAAACTGATTAAAACTTATCCAACCAGCTGCCTATG
The DNA here is from genome assembly GCF_902729225.1 of Pteropus medius. Taxonomy (NCBI): domain Eukaryota; kingdom Metazoa; phylum Chordata; class Mammalia; order Chiroptera; family Pteropodidae; genus Pteropus; species Pteropus medius. The sequence goes on along the minus strand of NW_024342473.1, from coordinate 11,193,707 downwards.
GCAGTTTAATTAGAAGCTGGATGATTCTTAAATTAAAGTTGTCTTATTTTCATTGCATAGCCATCTTCCAGAAGAGTAAGGGACTAACAATGCTGAAAACTTAAAGTGTGGCTTTGTTAAGGTATCTCACAAATGTTAGCTCAATAGCTATTTCTAAGGCAGCTCAGAAATGTATTCAGAGTATTTTGCCTTTAAAGAGATTAAAAGTAATAATATACTTACTTGCTAGCCAAGGAATTTTTTTTTTTTAGGCAAAGGGATAACCTGTAGTATAATGACATATATGAAAGAACAGCTGTTTGTGATATATGTCTTATTCTATGAGCAAGATGAATCCTTGAGCTTATTTTTTAAATACTGCATTGCAGGATGAAACTGGCCATTGTGATATCCCGTGCATCTCCCTCCTGAAAACCATCAGCTTTGAATTTATAATTTTATTATGTTTTTTGGCCTGAATTAAAATCAATCTCCAATGAATGTAAAATATTTTCTTATACGTACATGTTGACTTTTCAACAGTATTGTGGTTAGAGTTATAGAAGAGAGATTTTTTTCCCTTTTTTTCCCCCCCAGGGAAGTTTCCCCATACTCATTTTCTCTAGTGTGGAACAATTTCTTGAGTTTTTAATGGAAACGGGTTAATATTTCTGTCATAGGGGACATATTACATCTGGTACTACAGAGAAGAAGGGAATGAATGGCTCGCTTTTCAGAGGTGCATTTACTCTTTGACCCACTAGGGTCCTATTTAGTGTTCTAGGAGAGGTAATTTAGTAAATTGTACTCCAGTGGCCTGAAAAAGTTAATGCAACTCTGAAAAGTGAGTCGTTCAATCGATTTTCCCTATTGCTTTTTAAAAATCAACACTGACCATATCTAGAGAACCTTGGAGACAACTGGAGTTAAAGGGTCTAGAAGCAGCCAGTTTATGTTCACACAGGTTTGTTTGGGCAGGCTTGGATTTGGCTTCAGAGAACTTACTCCACTCCCCATTCCAATGTTTACCAGATAAGAATCGTGAAGCAGTTGTCAACCTCACCAAACCTTTTTTTCCCTATCTATAAAGCAGGGATAATAATGCCTACCTTACGGATGTTTGTGCAAATCAAGTAGCTTCTCTATATAAAAACTTTTTATAAACTATAAAGCACAATAGAATATTATTAATAGAAAGAAGTTTTCTGAAATAGCCATTTTTGTATCTGATTTTGGAAAGTGATTTATTATTAGCTTTCCACCAAGAAGCTGTGAGTACAGATTACACTGTAATGAAACCATTTCAAGAGAGAAGGTGCTTAGCTAGTTAATTCTCAAGGTATTCCTATTTTCCCCCATATGTATTGCCTAGCTACTCCATTTCTTTATTTCATTCTTAATATTAGGCTTTATTCCCCTGCCCCCTTCTGTTTTGCCCATTACATTCTTTCAGAACCTTTGATCAAGAGACCACTATGATGGTAGCTTCCTTCATCTCAAAGGTATTTAAGCCATATATTGAAAGACATTACTCTAGTTGATGTGGGGAGTGTTAAAGGCTTGAATCAGGCCTCATCAACTTATGGAAGAAATATGGAGGCAGTGATGACCACATTAACTTTGAGGCAGGTATAGGAGTAAAAAAAGGATATATAACCAGAGTAAATAGAAAGAAGACATGATAAAATATATGGTTATAGTTTTTCTCTGGAAATCTTTCTAACTCAGCCAAATTCCCTATCTTATATACGTTAAGTTGGTTTGTGAGCCCTGTGTGTGATCACCATCTTGAAAGAGTTGTTAAAATCTGTAACCTGATACCATGTTTGGTTTGACACTTAAACAATCCGGGAAGAGAGGCTATTGCTTAAGTACAAATTATTTTGCAATCAATACTTAAGCATCTGTAATGGGTTTTTAGGCAGAAGGAAGGTTGGCATAGAGTGTTATTGAACTAGTACAGCTTACATAAAAAGCTGCTTTTTACAACTGCTGTTTACTTTGGATTTTCTATTTTAACAGCTAGAGCCTGCCTAATGTGCTTATCTATTATGGAAGGCAACAACTGTCAGTGTTGATTTCCCTGAAACTATTTGAATTTTTTTCTGTGGATGGCTATTTTAGTATGTGACATATTGGTAACATCCACCCCCAAAGAAACCTGCCAAGAGGACAAATCTCTGAAAAGATCAAGCAATAAAACAAGTTTTTGTTAACTGAACCACAGCTAGTTTACATTTGGTGGCTGAAAACATATTGTTGCATTAAAAGATGACATCCAGAGGGTTTTAAATCAATCTCACAAGATAACAAAAGATTTTTGTTTTATTTCTGTGTGTATATATATACTCACATGCATTTCTGCACTTGACTTTTTTAAGGCAAGGAAGGGCTCTACTCGTTTGGTGTTGGCTTCAGAATTTTTCGGCCTTATAATCTTTTGGCATAATGTAATGCAGCGAACTCTCATGTTCCTTATTTTAAATAGACTCAAAGTGTACCACCTCAAGCTGGGTTGTCTGTCTCCTAGTGGCGCATGCACCCTTTTAATTTCCATCATCTCCTTTCTGTTTTAATTATCTTTTGTGCCAAAGCTACAAAGTCTTGTAATAGAAAAAGTTCTAAGTTGGAGAAAGACTTCTGTTTGTTATTCTAAATTTACACAAAATCAGAGTTACTTTATTTTTGGAGGGGAAGGGAGGTCAGTAAATAAAATGTTATCTAAAGAGCAAGGAAACAGCATCTGTAACTATGGAAACCAGTGATCTTACATCATATTGGCTTTAACAGATACCATGTATTTTTCTTCTGGAACCTGTCAGTGTTAACCTTGCAAAAGGGATTTCTCAAGTGCAGTCTGAGAAGGGATGATTATCTTGGATTATCTAGGTGGATTACCATGTGTTTTTTGTTTTTTGTTTTTGATAAGGAAGTATATTTAATTAGGTCTCAGTATGGCCAACTCAACTTTCTATGCTAACAAGAATTAAGTATTACATAGATAATTAAAATGGATAACTAATCAGAAATCTTATTTTAAACAATTGTTTGTCTTCTCCCAATCAAACTTTTTGTCTTAACAAATAGGATCTTTTTCCTTTGCCCTGCCTCTGATGGACATCTTGGAATGGCATTCAAAGAACAAAGAATCAGGGAATCCAGGATAATCCTACAAACTGTTAAATCTTTGCTTGAAAAACAACCAATTTTATTATTTAGAAAAACCATTAACTATGTCTGAAACGAGCTAATAACACAAATGCATTTGTAATTTACTTTACTTTTTAAATAGCTTTTGCTCACCTTCTTTCTTGCTTCTTACCTATCCTTTAAGAGACCCAGGGAGCAAAATAAATAAAGTTCACATTCTTTCCTGTTTACTTAGAATAAGAGCATTCCCTTCTAACTACTGGTTATTTCTTAAGCCAACTCCTAACTATTGCTTTCACCATTTTAGTGACTGGATTATTTTCTTAGGTTTCCAACAATTGAGAAATTTCCAACAATTGATAGCACTCTGTAAATAATTCACAGAGTAATTGTGTCCCTCTTTTCACTAAGCTTCTCTGAAGTATGTTATGTGAGAAGTAGAACTGAAGTCAATGGCATTTATTCCACATGGCGTATGAAAGAATTGCTCTCTCCCTTCACGGGACAGTGGCAATACTGTCATTTCAGTGTTCTTGTTTTGCCATTGCGATTAAAAGTCATCATATATACAGTTATTCTTGAGATCCTTACCCCCAGAGGCAAAAAAAGGGGGGAGTTCCTACTCATTTTGATGGCCATTTTGCTAACAAATTGACATTTATAACAATATCAGTTATGCTAAAATATGAAATATTTATAGCTGGGTCATTGGTCAGCCCTTCCATTCTTAAATTATATTCTACCTCACAATCACTAGTGAGGCATAGGTACTCCCTATTATAAATTTCTTTCTGCTCATAATTTAAAATAATTTGATTAGATAGAGTGTGTTTAGAAATTAACATGCAGAATAGTGCCATAGAAATTAGATGCCTACTTTAATTGTATGAGATTGTACAAGCTTTATCAGAAAATATATGATCAGCTCTAGGTTATTTATTTTGTGAACAGGAGTCAGCTGGGATGATTCATATTTTTTTGGTTCTTCTAGAATTTGAAATTCTAAGCATAAATAATTTCAGTAAACATTGTAAAATAAAGATGCATTTGATTTACGCATGACATAAACTTGTGTGAGAGTCCAGATGTTGGAATGTGAACACAGACAGGTTTTTTCTTCCTTATGTCCTGTGTGAATATAGGACTTTTTAACATTTTGTTTTCAAAATTTTCTTGTCCTTCCTTTCTCAATTTTAAAGATTCTTAGAGAAATTCAATTTGTTCTTTGGACTGACGTATCTTTTAATAAATTCTCATTAGGATTTAGATGAAGATGAGCACACCTCTAGCCATGTATGTATTGTACTACACCCATCTTTGACATTTCATAGAACAGATATTAGAATTAATTGCATTTGTCTCCAAGTATTACTTTTGAAATCAGTCACATGTTTTTTTGAATACCTTTTCTGGGCAAAGTATTGCACTTAGCAGTGTGGGAGCTGTAACACCAACATTCAAGGCCTCGGGGACACAATTCTCTAGGTTCCATTGCTAGATTACTGTCTGCACTTTCTCATCTCCTTTACTGGTTTCTTCTCATCTTTTTGACTTTGAATTTTGAGTGCCTTGGGGCCAGTTCTCAGACTTTGTCTCTATTTAATTTTAATTTCTGACAGTGTGTGTAGTTCTGTGGCTTTACATACCATCTTATGTTGATGAAGCCTAAATCTGTATCTTCAGCCTTGACCTGTCCTATCTGATTGGATGTCTTCAAGGCATTTCAAAATTACCCAAAACTGAACCCTTGATTTCCTCTGAAACCTGCTCCTTCTTTAGTTTTTCCGGTGTCGGTAAATGGAAACTCTGTTCTACAAGTTGATCATGACAGAAACTTTGTAGTCATTCTTAATCCTTCTTTTTCTCTCCGACCATCCACCAGATTTACCCTCAAATCTTGTTGACTCTTCCTCAAAGCTATTTTAAGAAGCCACCTCATCTCACGACCCCTTTTCTACCTTGCTTTCCAAGCCATTATCTTTTGCTAGGATTATTAGCTTTCCAACTGGTCTCGTAGGTTCTATCCTGCAGTGTGTTCTTTCCACCTAGCAGCCAAAAGGATCTTTCTAAAATGCAAGCTCTTTCCCCTCCCACCATTCCTTCTCATATCATGCAGAATAATAGTCAAATTCCTCACCACGGCCTAAATGGTACTATACAACCTGTCTTCTTATTACCTTTCTGACTCCATCTCCCACAACTAGCCCTCTTGCTTATTCCACTTCCACAAAAATGTCAAGCACACCATAGCAATTTTAAAAAATTATTAATTCCATAAATATTTATAAAATGTGCCCAGCACAATTTTAGGCACTGGAGATACAGTAGTGAACAACAACAACAAAGAAAACAAATCCCTGTTTCATGGAGCTTGCTTTCTAGTGGTGGGAGACATAATAAATTAATAAATTAGGGATTGATGAATTCTATGAAGAATAAAGAAAGGAAGAACGAGGTGTTTTATATAGGATAGTCAAAGAAGTAACATTGGACCTGAGAAAATGACAGAGCAAGCGGGACAGTGGTCCAGACCTGAGGAGTAGGTGTAAAGGACCTAAGGCAGGAGCATGTCTGGTGGAGTGGAGTGAATATCGCGCATAAGAGAGATTGGCAGAAGCAGGGATTGATGAGGTGACCAAGGTCCAGATTGTGAAATCTTTGTAAGGACTTTAGATTCAGTAGTTAGAAATATACCGAAAATGGGAGGTGATGATGATGATAAGATTATGGAATTAATTAAATGTATATAGAACTTTTTTTGTAAAACACCAACTAAGTAATAGACTTTTGTGTCATCCAGAAGTAATAATCAATTCATTGAACATTTGTTAAATATAGAGAACCTTCCATGTGCCAGGACTTGTACAAAGTGTAAAGAATGCAAAGATGATTAAGACATGGTAGTGCTCACTGCCTGGTATGGGAAACAGGCATATAAACAATTTTTTTTGCAGTGTCTCTAGGAGCTGTAACAGCTACCAAAGTCTGAAGACTAGGAGAGGCCTCAGAATTTTATAGTCTACGAGCATGTACACTTAAACCTTGAACAACTCAGGATTGAACTGTGTGTGTGGGTCTACTTGTATACAGATTTTTTCCAATAAATACCTCTACTGTTTTTGACCCATAATTGGGAGTCTGCAGATGTGGAAGACCAACTGTATGCATTGATCTTCACCATTTTATATAGAGAACTTGAGCATCCACAACTTCAGTGTCCACAGTGGGGTCCTGGAATCAGTCTTCCTCGGATACTGAGGGTAGATAAGTTTTTCGAGAGTCAAAGTTATATGTGGATTTTCAGTTGCACTATGAATAGGCACCCGCAACCCCCATGTGTTCTTTTTAGAGAGGCTTTTATTTTTCTATTTATTAACCCAAGAAGAATTTAAAAAGTAGGCTTCTCATTTAGCCATGGTGATTGTCAAATGGTGCTTCTGCTGAGATGAATACCTGAATGTGGCACTTACCATATCTATCTGCAGTATAAATAAGTTGCAGTAGTGGGCAAGAGATAAATTTAAAAAAAAGAGAAATCTAGAATTTGAATCATGGTATAAGCCATAGCATTTCAGGTGGTTCAACATGAAGTAATGCTTCTTGTTTTTCTTAATAAATGATATATTGCAGCCTTTTGCCAGTCTTCATTGTTAAAGCTACCTCTTGCTATTTTAGTCTATTTTAGCAGGTTCTACTCTCAAAACACTTAGCTACTCTGAAAACTTCCTAGTTTTCTAAGATATAATGCATGCCAGGCCCTGTCCTCAGTGCTTTACCTATGTTTTCTCATTGAATCTTCACAACTCTATAAGGTAGGGACCAATTTCTCCATTCCAGACTTGAGACAGCTGAGACACAATGAGGTTTACTAACAGTCCAGTTTCATACTGTTGTTAAGTGACAGAGCTGGACCTGAGATCAGAACCCAACTTCAGAGCCTTCACCCTCACTCTCCGCCTGCCAAGATAGATTAGCAGTGATTGCAGAATGCTTCCTTATCTGGAGAGATTCAGATGCAGTGGTCCTTAGCCTGATTGGAATAGGGCACCACCTTTGTAAATTTTGAATTATGAATTTCCCTATTTTAGAATGCAGTGAAGAATATTTAATCATCACGTATTTCCTTAGGTCCAAAAATGTGTACATTCTGCCATAGTTCCAGTCTTGGCTTTGCCCTTGACTACTGTGTGAACTTGGACAAGTTTTTTAACCTGGGGTTTGGGTGTGTCCACTGTAAAAGGAAGGGATTAGACTAGACAGTTCCCTGTATTCTCTACTAGCTCAATAAATTATCTGATTCTGTGCTGTACCAGAATTAAAGTTTGATATCAACTTTTTTGTCTAATCGTGGAGAACCTATTGTTCCAAATGAAAAAAAAAGAAAATAAGAAAGTATGGTTAGTAGGTTAGTAAGTGTTCTTCTTTGCTAGGCTCTTTTGTTATTTTAAATACTCAAAAAAATTTATGCCAGGGTGCTAGCTTTTGCCATCTTAAAGTGTATCTGTTGTGTGCTCAGTTTTAAGGGATAGGAATAGTCCCTGAAGGTCTATGCTAGACACAAACGAAAATGGAACACTCAAGACTAAGCACTAAAAATATCTCGGAAAAATGCTTCCTCCATGTACTCATTGGAATAGGTAATTACTGTGGCAACAACAAACTAATTTGAAGTGTTAGCTGTTAATTAAAACACTGCAGAGCTGTACAGTTATCTTTTGGTGTAACCAGAGCCTCCATTCAAACTTCATTAATCACTTTACAGTTAATGTGTTGAGGAAGGTCAAGACAATTGAGATGCAGTATCCGCTGAAAGTAAACAAATTCCTTTTCTCTGGGTAGAATGCCATTTGCAAAGTTAAGGGGCACACTCCACTCATACCTGGCATTACCTTTGTCATCCACTTCTCCTTGATAATTAAATGTTAAATTGGTCCTGTCATTGCATTGTAAACCAAACCGCACAGTATCTTTATTGGTCGAAATTGAGCCCAAACTTCCATGGATGAATGTCATAATTAAATCATCAAGCCTCCCCTTTTAATTCACTTGGAAATAGGAAACCTTTCCTTTGGAAAAGAGATCGGCTTTCTTTACAAGCTAATTAAGTTGCCAAACTGTCCGATATGGTATATATGTTAGACTATCTGCTAATCATTTCTTTATCGCTGCTGTTGGTCTCAAAAGTCCAGGTGCTGTTTGTTGTCCAAAGTAACAGCACTATTCTTTTTATAACTTTTGAATCCTTGTGTATGCATTCAGCTATTCTCACATTTTAGTCTTTGGTTAGTGATTCTAATATACAGTATTTTTAAAAGTTGAAATTAGAAGAACCTGTGGTATACAAGAAGAAAAATAATATATCATTATTACATTTTACAATTATATTACCTGTATTTACATGGAATAAAGTTACTAAATTCCTTCAAACCACATTTAAAATTAGCTTAGTCTAACAACTCTGTCAGGCTTTGAGGAAAATACAGTGTGAGTCTTTATATATCAATTTACCCATGAGTTAAGATATATCATATCGTGACCTGAAATGTAGTTTCACATCGTAAAAGTCTTGTAATAACATATATAGTAAAGTAAGTGGTAATTTGTTTTAAAACCAGTATGATATAGGATTATAAAATGTATATCACTATATTCAAAGTATAAAACATTTTTAAATTTAAGTTTTATAAACTTAATGCTATTTATATATATTAAGGAAGTTGATATTTAGAGAAAGTCTTTAGACACTACAGATTGAAGAACTCTTTGTTGAAGTGAACAACTGCCAATTCTTTTAATCTTGCCTTTTCTTTAAATGAGATATACCTGAATTTCTTTGTAATCGATAAAATAAAGGCTGTTTACCTTCCATAATTGGCTTAACCTTTGTTCACTCTAGTAGGAAAAGCAGAATGAATTTCTTATAACACTCATACGGATGGATATATAAATACATTTACATATGTTTTTTTCCTAGTCTTACCTGAATTTGTAACTATTTATATGTGACAAGTTATTACCAATACTTGTAGGTTCTTAACTAAATTGTATCTATAAATTCATCGCTTTAAAAACACTTGTCAGCGGATTGCACAGCTCTGTAAATTTACTAAAAATCATTGAATTGTACACTTAAAGCAAATGAATTTTTTCATGTATAATTACATCTTAATAAAGCTGTTAAAATTTTTTTCCAGAGCAACCACACAAATATTTCTGCCAAAACAACAGAAAATGATGTTCTCATTTGATAGTAGTAGAATGCATATTTTGTTTTTGTTTTAAGAAATGAGCAGTTTTTGTAACTATATGGTGATGGATGTTAACTAGTTTTACTGGGGTGTTCCTTTTGCAATATATATAAATATCAAATCACTATGCTATATACCTGAAATTCATATAGTTACATGTCAATTATATCTCAAAAAATAAAAATAAAATAAATGAACAATTTTTACTAGTAGGTCATTCCCAAGTATGGGAGCCTGGTCAATTTTGCAACTTGTCAGGTGAGGGCAAGGAATTCCTGAGACGCTAAATTCCATTCCTCCCCATCCTCCCTACCCCATTCATGTCTTAACATTGGCCGAGTGAGAGGAAGAACAATCCAATCTTGGCTAATATGCAGAATCCTCTGTGGAGCAAGATTTTAGTTCTTCCGAACTAGTTCATCTCTTTATACTTTTATGGACTTGCAGTAACAGTGCTTGTTCATGTTGCATGGTTTTTTGTGAGATTTTTGTATAAGACAAATTGTTTCTGGATAATGGTCAGAATGCACAGTCTTTGCAGTACATATATGAAAGGCCACATTTCATTTAAGCACAAAAAGTCTTGATGAGATAATGGTATATTATTTCTGCAAACTTTATTCTTACTCTTTTTCGTAAATGAATATATTCATTTTCCTTGACTTAATTTGTAGTTGTTTCTCTATGTCTGGTCATTTGAACTTGTCTCGTTTTTGAAGCTTATTTAATATTAAAAGATGCCAGCTTTAGGAAAAGATGAACCGCTTAGCTGAACCTTATAACCCTATGACTTCTTATATGAATTAGCCATAGTTAATTCCATTTGTTTTGAGATTATTTTGATGAAATGTAGGGATATAGTTAATCTGTATATGTAATTGAAATGAAAGGAAAACCTCCCATTTTATATGGTTCTGTTTAGTGCTTAGCGGAGAGCAGTGGAAGACCTCCCCCTGCACACTGACAGTATATTGTTAGGGATCTGGAGCCAGAAGACCTAAGTTTGAGGTCTAGTTATGCCACTTACTGACTTCGCACTATCATGCAAACTACTTAACTTCTCTGCGCTTCAAAGTTCTTGTCTATAAAAGAATAATAATGCCAGTATTACCTCAGAGGGTTATTTTAAGATAATGTATAGTGAATCATTTTGTAAGCCATTAAGCTCAATAGAAATGTAAATTACTAATTTCATTAGTGTTCTTTGAAAGTATGATATATCCCGTTGCTGCAGATGTGTTTAGATTTACATTCATGTCCTTAACTATTCTGTAGGTTGTTCAGTGATCCCAAATGATTTTATTTTTCTTTTTCCCATAGAGCATATCATGTCCCAAGTGGGAAAATATTAGCTGTAAAGGTAAGTGCTGGATAAATTTTATGAAATTCATGAAATTCTTGATGCTCGCCAGTTTTTCTTCCACATGTTAGCTTGAGTCACAGGTGTTGTCAAAGAGGAAAGGAAATGGTTTAAGGTTTGGATGGTAGGTGGTGGAAACTGTGGCACTTTGGCATTCAGGCTTCTGAAGGTATTTGAAGTATGCCTTAGAATGAATGGTTTCCCTGGTCTTTCAACTCAAAACCTTAGCAGTTAGTCACTCTTTTTTTTTACCCCCCTCTATCTCTGACATCTTGTAAGTCACCAGACACTGTCAGAAATTTTCTCTGAAATGGATCCATTTGTCATTTTCTCATCCTCATTGCCTTGGGCCCCCATCAGGCTCACATACCTCCTACCTGGACTTTTTGTAATAACTTCATCACTGTACCTTGAATCTTTTCCTTCTCCCATGTCCCTTAACTCTGCCACCAGAATTGAGAAGTTAAATCCAGATCTGACCACGTCACTGTCTTGGCACTCTTCCGTTTGCCCATCCCAGTAGTGTGCTACATAATGTACAACATAAAGCCTAAGGTGTCTGCCTCGCTTCCGACCCTTTACATAGGGCGTCCTGAAATACCCCAGAACCACGCCCACCAATAGTCAAGCTGCGCATAACTCTTGGGTGTTCTAGACAGTTACCTAAGACACTCCTCACTTGTTAGCCATCCTTTCCATATTCTAAGGTGCCAGTCCTGCCATGAGACTTTGGGTTTAATCTCTGGCATTGGCTGTTGGTGTTTGATCTTCCCATCATTTTACCTCAGATTTCCCTAATGGACTCTCTTGAATTGTACCTCTGACTGAACCTTAGACTGCCTCAGGTCCAACCCCACAGAACCCCACTTTCAACCCTGGGTTCTTAGCTAACAAACCGGTCAGGCTGCTTTGTTCCTCACCCTCTCTACAGATTGGTCAGGTTCTCTATGGATTGGCCCGTACCTACCTTTACAGCCACATCCTCGGCTTTACTTGTCTATTACTTTCCATTATGCCATCTGGACCCTTAATATTGAAAGCTTTTATTTTCTGAGTGACTCCTCTATGCCAGGTATTATGCTAGATGTCATATAAATGTTATCTTTAATACTTAAAACTACAAAGTAAGCCTGTGTATTTTAGATTTGAGGAAACCGAGACTCAGAAAGCTGAATTGACCAAGGTCACACAATTGGAAGAGCCAGAGCCAAGATTTAAAACAAAATCCATCTGACTCCAAAGTTCATGTCCTCTGCATCACCATGCAGCCTTTCTTACAAGTCATTATCATTGCTCCTCTTTCTGATTTCTATCTATCTTTTCAAGATTCATCTCCAAGATGCCTTCTTAGCTATCCCCAGTGAGAATTCAGTCTTTTTCCATAACACTTGAATAGTATACATTTCTATATCTTTTATCTAGGAAACTAAAAATCTGAATAAATTGCAGTTGGTTATACCTTTTAGTAAAGTTAAACCAAAGCTAAGACTCAGGTCTTCTAACCGCTGTATAGTCCAGAGTTCTTCTGTACCACAACTAATACAGCACCTAGAATGTGTTATGTGACAATATCAAGTCTAATTTTAATAAATAGCTTTTGGCGAGGAGATAAAACAGAGCTCCCTGTTGTATTCTAGCTAAACTAGGTTCACGGAATTGTAGAACTGAAAGAGGCCTTTAGAGATCATCTCTGAAGCCCAGCATTTTACAGAGGAGGAACCTGAGGTCCAGAGAGTTCCCAGCATAGGTATTTTAGAGCTATTCTCCATCCCGCTCTTCCCAAGTTCAGTGAGTACAGCTATGTCGTACCACCTTGGCCCTGGGTTGTCTTTTCTATACCTCCTGAGCTCCCTCTCCACTCAGAGGACACTTCCACCAAGTTAAGCATTATTTTCTTTCCTGTCAAGTTAGTTATTTGTTCCTTTAATGTCAAAACTCTTAGATTTCTGCCAATGATATACTTAAAGACAGTCAACCTTAGGTTATTCACTCCAAGAGAGGCGAGTACTGCTATAAATCATCCAAAAAACTTATTATTTGGCCTTGCAAGTGCATTATAATTTTTCATAATTTCATACACTTTGGATTATATTTAACTAATAGTTGTTTCTGGAAAGGATTAAAAGCAATTTTAAAGAAAACACTTAAGAGGATCTGTTAAAGCAGAGACTTTCAATAATGAAAACAAGTAGAAGTTTATAAATATACTGTTCTTTAGACCTGACCATAAAACTGAGCTTGAGTAAGGACTGTATTGTATTCACTTTGCATCCCTAAATTGTATAAAATAACATACTAGATGCTCAAACTGAATTAAATGAATGAATGATTTAAGAGTAGATTTGATTATTATGTTTAAACTTTTTGTTTAGCCCCAAGCTTCTCGTCAGTGGAGGCAAAAACCATGTGGCTTATATATTAGTCATAATCTAAGAGAAAGAAGTGTACTATTTCGTCAAACAGGCAATTTTTCGTTCAATCTTACAAGTGTTTTAGTTTCCAAATCTGTAGGGATTTTCCAGATGCCTTTCTGTTATTGATTTCTAATTTAAATCAGTTGTGATCTGAGAACATACTTTGTATAAATGGAATTATTTTAAATTTATTGAGATTTGTTTAATGGCCCAGAATATCAATTAATCTTGATGTTTCCTGTGCATGTGAAAAGAATGTACAGTCTGTTGTATAGGGTATTGTATAAATGTCAATTAGATCAAGTTGGCTGATAGTGTTCAAAATTTTTGTATCCTTACTGATTTTTATCTACTTATTTATCAATCTTTAAAAAAGAGATTTTGAAATCTCCAGCAATAATTATGGATTTGTCTTTTTTTCCTTGTAGTTCTATCGTTTTTTGTTTTTTGTTTTTTACTTACTATTTTTTGAAGATCTATCAGGTGCATTTGGAATTATTATGTGCTCTTGATGAATTGGTCCCTTTATGGTTACAGAGTGATCTTCTTTATCCATGGTATTGTTCTTCACTCTGGAATCTACAGTGTCTGATAGTCATATAGTTACTCCAGCTTTGAATAGTGTTAGCATGATATGCTTTTACTTTTAACCTTCAGTGTCTTTATATTTGAGATGGATTTCTTATAGACAGCATGTAATTGGGTCTTTTAATCCAGTCTGAAAATCTCTGCTTTTTATTGGGGGTATTTAGATCATTTACATTGCATGCGATTATTGATATGGTTGGCTTCAAATCTATCATTTTGCTCTTTTCTATTCTGTCTGTCCTTTTCTTAGCAGTTGTTTTAGAGTTTATAGTGTACATCTTTAACCTATAAGAACTTAAACGTACTTATATTACATTCAAGTAATGTGGTACCACATTATAGCATGAGAACGTAACACAGTTTACATAGTATACTTTCATTTCCTTCATCCTGACTTTGTTGTTATTATTCACGCATTTTACTTACTCATGTTATAAACTCTAAAACGTTAGTATTTTGCTTTAGAGAGTTATTTGTCTTTTAAAGACACTGAAAAAGAAAAGATTTATATTTACTCACATTTTCACCAATTAAGTGCTCTTCATTCCTTTGTGTAGGTCCACATTTCCATATGGTATCATTTCTTTTCTGTCTGAAGGACTTATTTCTTTTACATTTCTTATAGTGCATGAGTCTTCTGGTAATGAATTCTTTCAGCCTTCGCATGTCTGAAAAGTGTATATTTGACTTTCATTTTTGGAAGGTATTTTCACCACTTATGAGAATTCTAGGTTGCTTGCTTTCTTTCTTTCTTTCTATGATGACATTGGTTAACGAAATCTAGTAAGTTTCAGGTGTACAATTCAACAGTAAGGCAAATTACATACATACATATATACGTATGCATGTAATATGTGTATATATGTATGTGTGTATATATATGTATATATGTGTATGTGTGTGTATATATATGCATGTATATATATACACACACATACACATATATACATATATATACACACATACATATATACACATATTACATACATGCATATATATACATATATATACACACATACATATATACACATATTACATACATATGTATGTGTGTATATATATGTATATGTATATATATATGCATATATATACACACATACATATATATACATTGCATTGTGTGTTCACTGCCCATAGGGTTGCTCTTTTCTTTCAATATTTTAAAGATATTATTTTACTGTCTTCTGGCTTATATTCTTTCAAATGAAAAGCTTACTGTCATTTAAATCTTTATTCTTCTCTGCATTAGAACTGACTTCTCTGGCTGCTTTTAAGATTGTTTTCATTATCACTCGTTTTATGCAATTTAAAAAAATTTTTGTTTTTCAATTAGAGTTGACATTCAGTATTATATTAGTTTCAGGTGTACAGCATAGTGGTTAGACATTAATATAATTTCAAAGTGACTATCTCCTCTATGCTACACTTCACATCCATATGACCGTTTTGTAACTATCAATTTGTACTTCTTTATCTTTCACCTTTTTCATCTGTCTCCCCAACCTCCCTCCCATCTGGCACCCATCAGTTTATTCTCTGTATTTATGAGTCTGTTTCTATTCTGTTTGTTAATTTATTTTGTTCTTTAGATTCTATAGGTAAGTGAGATCATATGGTATTTGTCTTTTTCTGTCTTATTTATTTCATTTAGCGTAATACCCTCTAGGGGTTCGTCCATGTTGTTGCAAATGCTAAGATTTCAGTTTTTTTATGGCTGAGTAGTATTTCATTGTATATAGTCTTATGCAATTTGATTATGATGAGTTTTTATGGAATTTTCTTCATGATTGTACTTAGGATTTGTTGAAATTGTTGGATCTGTGTACTTTTAGCTTTTATCAAATTTGGAAAAATTTTAGTCATTATTTCTTCAAATATTTCCTCTCCCAACTTTGTTAAGTTAAATTGCATGTATTAGGTCACTTGAAGTTGTCTCACAGCAAAATGATGCCCTGTTATTTATTTTAGCCTTTTTTTCTCTCTAATGTTTCATTTTTGGATAGTATTTGTTGTCAGATAATCAAGTTTCATCTTTTCATCTGCATTGTCTAATCTATTAATCATGTTCAGTGTATTTTTTCCTTTCAGATACTGTACTTTTTATTTGTAGTAGTTTATGTGGACCATTTTTACATCTTCCATGTCTCTATTTAATATGTTCAATCTTTCTTTTACCTTCTTGAATATATGAAATACAGTTAGGATAACTGAATTAATGTTTTTGTCTATCCTATCATATGTGTCATTTCGGGATAAGTTTTGACTGCTTTTTCTCCTCATTTTGGATTGTATTTTCTTTTTTTAAAATAACTTATAATTTTTATTGGATGCCAGTCATATGGCATATTTTTAAAATAACTTATAATTTTTATTGGATGCCAGGCATATCTAGTCCTTGAGGTGCTAGATATTTTTGCTTTCCTATAAATATTCTTGAGCTTTATTCTGAGATGCTGTTTAGTGACTTTGAAACAGCTTAATCCCTTCAGGACTTGCTTTTAAGCTTTATTAGATGGGACCAGCCCAGTGGTTAGTCTAGAACTAATTTTCCCCACTCAACTGAGGCAGTAGCCTTTTGGATACTCTACCCAGTGCCCTGGCAATTACAAGGTTTTCCACCCTGGCTGGTAGGAACACAAATTCTCTCTGCTTAGTGTGAGATCTGGGGATTGTTTCCTCTGATCCTTTCTTTCCCTGGCCTCGGGTAGTTTCCTGACATCCATGTGCTGATCATTACTCACCTGGACTCTAAGACCCCTCTCCAGATCTCTGGAGTTCTCTCCCTTTGGTGCTCTGCCAGTAACCTCTAGCTGCGTTGGCCTCCTCAGACTCCCTCAACTTAGGGAGGTGGCTGAGCTCTGCCTGGGCTCTCCTCCCTATAATGTGGCCTGGAAACTCTCTAGTCAGTCAGCTGGACCATCATAGGACTCATCTCTTTCTTTTATTTCCCATCACTCAAGGATCGCTGTCCTGTTTGGCTAATGTCAAATGTCTGGAAGCCTGTCGATTTTTCTGTTTTTGTTTTTAGTATCTCTTCCTTTCTTATCACCACTCTAATCCAGATGCTTTGTTTGGTCTCTTGTCAGAAATGTTGACCAGCTTTTAAAATTTTTGCTCAGAAACAGAAGCTACCATTTATTGATCGTTTATACTGTGTTAAGCACTTTACATACATTTTCCTCATTTAATACTCACAACAGTCTTTTATTGTTGTTACCATTATTGATCCCCATTTTACAAATGCAGACACTGAGACACAGAAAAGTTAAATAGCTTGCCTAAGGTCCCACAACTAATAATTAACAGAATCAGAATTTGAACCCAGGCAAGTCTTGCCCCAAGTCCATGCTCTTAACCTCTGTGTTGCCCCTCACTACCTTTGGATTTGGCTTCCTAAAGCATAGTTCTGGTAACATTTCTTTCTCACTCCACAGTCTTCAAAGGCTCCACATAACTTCTCAATAAACTAAAAACTGTGGGTTGGAACTCAAGATCTTCCACAATATGTAGTCAGCCTACCTTTATAGCATTATCTTATATGATTGAATCCTGTGCTGCTTTTTAAGTTGAACTTGTTGCCTTATCTGAACCCAGGTGCTTGCTTCAAAACTTTGATTCACATGTTTCTCTCTAATTAGAATGCCTTCACCTGTATCTCCACCTATCAAAATCTCTAACACCCTTCAAGAGTCAGCTCCAAAGCTGAACTTACTGTCACATGTGGTATATCTGTCACTCACTCATTTTCTTCTTTGAACCTCTCTAGAATTCTGTGTCTCTTTTGAGTGTTATCACATACTTCCTTGTAGTTTACTATTAGTGTATGTATATGTTTCCCCTATTATTTTGAAATCTCTCTTTAAGTGGGGAACAGATTTTACTTATCTTCTTGTTTTACTCATTGATTCATGCAGAACCTTGTGTGGAAGGCCTAGTGCATGTCAGTGTAATGACTAGATGTTCAACACATAATTTTTTGAATGACTGACTGAATAAATAAATTGTGTTCTTTCTTTTTTCAGTTTACTCATTCATCTTTTGAGGTAATGTCTTGAAAGCAGGTTCAGCTCACATACAAAATATCCCATAGTGTTCTTTGTATGGACCATTGCTCTCAGCCAGAGTATTTCTTAGCTTTTTTATATAGTAAAGGGTGAAATGAAAGGTTAAGAGTTAGAAGCACATTTGATCTTTTCCTGACCCTCTCCTGACTTTGTGTGACTTCAAGCATGTCACTTGAACCTCTCAGTGACCTCAGCTGTGAAACGGGGCTGCCTGGTGTCACAAAGGGATTGCAAAGAGCAGCAAATCACAGTCCTTGTCTAAACAGAATCACCTATAGGCCTCTGATGCCTTCATAGAATGATGAGGAAAATTTAATTTCCCAAGTCAAGTGGTCAGTTGGACCCACACTTTGAACGTCTGTGGGAGCAATTAGATGAGCGTCCTTGAAAATCTGTTACTTTTCTCTTCCCACTCAAAGTATTTTTAATTTTTATACTTCGAAACGTTTTTATTTTAGACAAAAAAACATTGTAATGTTTCTTTTTTCAGACTTCAAAAGTGGGAAAATATCACTTCAGATATTTTTAAAAGCAAGATGAATTTTGAGAAGAATAGAAGTACTTTGAATTTTTATCTTACACTAATGAATTTAGAAAAATTTCTGCCTCAAAGCACTTTAAAAATGCTTTTAATCACATTTTAATGATAACTATTTGACGATGACTGTAAACTCGTGAAATGTGTTCCTAACTAGCTTTTTTGTCAGGAAATGGTATAGGTAAGCAAGACAATTGCTAACAAGTAGAGCAAAAAACAAATAAAAATAGCCATCTTGCAAAGAGAACCTTTTTATAACCATTAATGTATTCTATTAAACCCTTCAAATCTATCAACCTTTCAGCTTAATAAATTTCCCAGTATTATTTCATTTTTAATTGGGAAAAATCCACCTAACAGGAAATTTCTTAGCATTGTATATAGCATGTGCTGATTATCATTCTTTGACTGTTTGGGGTTTCTGCTGCTTTTAAACTAGCATTTAAATGGACCATTTGATTAATCATTTGTATACGGACTGTAATCCTCCCAAATTTCCGTTCTGAGTTGTACATACTGTAAAAGACAATTATGTTGCCACAGATTAAATACACGAATTAAAACAGAATAGCGGCTTAATTTGACCTGTGATTTTGCTCTCCTTCCCTTTAGTGGAGCGTGTGCCACTCCAGCAAATAAATGAAGTCATCCATGACAGGTTGTGATGAATTGCCGTATTTATACTGTATATTTTAATAGCCTCACACTAATTTAAATTGAGCACAAAGTAAATTATAATTCAGTCACTTGACTGCTTATATTTAACTTGACAACTCATCCTTATTTGTCCTGGAGGTGTAGCAGAGAGCAGCGGAAATGCACTCAGGTATTTCAGTTTCTCACTTAACCCTTTCTCCATGAAATGCTTCATGTTCAGATTCTCTTCAGTTTGAAAATTTTAGCTCTTCCTAGTAATAATAGTAATAACAGCAACAATAATAATGAAGACCCAGGAAGTCCATACTTTCCTGTACTTCGAAAAGAAAATTAGTATTTGCCACACTTTTTTTCATTACCTTCAAATAAGAAATTGGACTTGTTTATTTTTAGCAGTTTTAAAGCTCACTCATAGGAATGCCCAAGGGAAAGAGAATTAACCTTCCACCTAGAGTGCCAGGTCTCCCAGAAAACAGAAGAGCATTTCAGTAGAGTTATTTTAAGGTGGATTTTACTTTCTCTCTCAAGTTCCCAGAAATTACTTTATCCATTTTTCTACCATTATGGAATCTCTACTGTTCTGGACTATAGCAAATACCAAAATGATCAAGGCCTATTAGAGTGCAGTGGATTGGCTCCATACATACAGTAATATTGCAACATTTTAGGCTAGTATAACACTTTTATTTATTTTGGTGTTTGTATCTTTAGTTTTTAATTCAGTTGTAAAAATCAAGCAATCCATTTCCACCCTGTCTAGAATCAGCTTCTTATTTAAAGGATTGTGGTTGTAAGGAACACTTTAATTAAATCCCACATCACTTAATGGGCACTACTGTGAGTAAGCCCCTATGCTGGGTGCTGGGTGTGTGTGTGGATTGGGGGAGGGGGCTGGAGAAAGGTGCACAAGACTTACGCTTGTCCTTGAGGTGCTCACAACCACTCTTTACTCTTTAGCCTCCTGTTTTTCAGAGGTGAGGCATGGATGCTAAAGGCAATGTGAAAGGGAGAAAGATAAAGGGCCAGAGCTAGGGATAAATTCTGATGAAGGGCTTTGGGGCTGGCTTCCTGGAGGTGGTGGCAGCATTCAAGCTGGGTCTAAAAAATAGAAAAGGTTTTATGGTCAATGATGGTGGAGTGGAGAAGGGAAGCACAACTCAATGGGAGGTAGCAGCAGGAGCAAAGACTGGAAGTAGGGGAAAGCACAGGACATTTGTGTAGATCAGTAAAGATCATCTGGTTTCACATGAGGATTGGCTTTGGGTGGGGAGTAGTGAGGGGAGCTAGAATAGCAGATTAGAGCTAAATTGTAGAAGAATTCCTCGATTGTCACACTAGATGTTAGGCCATAGGAACCCACTTAAGGTTCTTGATCAAGGGAATGATATGTTTATAGCCGGTAGTTTGGGATTAATTTCCAATGTGTTGGCTAACCATGTGAGATCATGTCATTTCTAGATTGGGGCTCTGGAGATACAATATAGCTTAGTCATACTAAGCACTGAGTAAATGTATTCTTGAAACCTTAAATAAGCGGTTCTAAACCTTACTGTGGGTAAATCACCTGACAAGTTTTTTAAGAGGTGGGCTCAATCTCAGAGATTCTGATTCCATTATTTTAAGGTAAGGCTTTGTTTAAAAGTGCTCTGATATATTTATATAAATACCTTTATATAAAGGTAATTATAATTTATAATGAGGCCAAGGTTGAGAACCATTGCTTTAAGGTAAATAATGACTTCATTCCTTTTAATAGATCTTTTAGGATGAAAGATTCCCTGTACTTGACATGGTAGTGTGGATAGCTCTAATATTTTAGGGAATAGAATTGAAACAACACTAGATGAACTTATTTTGTTGCTAAGTTTTATACAGGAACAAAAATAGAAGTGAATATTGTTGGCAAAATGATTATCGATTGGGAGAAATGTTTGAATGTTTCTTGGCAGTTTTGTATTATATTTAAAGTCTAATTTAATGAGAGCTTTTATAAATAACCCTAAAGCAAATTCTTGATAAACCGGCTGTCCCTTTTTTCCCCTCACTTTCCCTCCCCCCAAATGGATGTCATTACTATAAAATGTGTTTTAGAATTATCTTTTTCTTTCCTTGCTCTATCAGCAGTTTGCGATTCATAATTTATAGAGTTTTTCCTCCAGTATAATTATATTCTGCAGTTTTAATACAAAATGTGGTTCATTGTTGGATGGTATATAACTACAGTCTCATGGTAATCCTGAATGTTAAATTTTTGTCTAGAAATATCTAAAGTCAGAAACTCTGCCACAAATCTTAAAAAAAAAAAAAATGTCTTCCAACTATTTTATTCTCATCACTATCTTTTTTAAGTAAAAAATAATTTCTCTTCGGTTGGCTTTACTGAAGTGCTAAATAAATTTGAATAGTTGATATTCCTTTTTTAAAAAATAGTGTTTGAAATAAAGTAGAATTTATTCTAGGTAAGTTTATAAATATTTTACATTTCTGCATTACAAATCTGAATCAGTGGTTGATATTATTAAGAAAACCATAAAGCATCAGTATATACTGGGAAGTACATGGTCCTTAGAGTCAGGGAGGGACCCTAATATTACTAGGCTGAGTGGTTCCTCAGAACCTTGGTTTCCTCCTCTAAAAGAAGGAGATTAGGTGAAATAATTTCTGAGGTTTCATCAAGCTCCAACACTTTATGACATTATTAGCAAAGAAACATTATGCAGCTAGAAGAATTTAAAAAGATGATATATTTTAAAAACGCCTTATCTCTCTTATAACTAAAAACCCCACTTTAAATATCAGTTTTACTCATCACCCTCTTCCTCTTATTGCCTAGTATCTGAATTACAAGGCAATTCTTTTTAATGGTTTCAGGGTCATTCCTATCTTCCTCTCCTGAAAATAACCAATGTGGCCAAAATAGGGTGTATAAATTAAGGGCGTTATAACTTAACTGACTTTTAAAGCCATTAATAGTGACCTTTGAGACCTGGCTTTTTTCCTGGTCCCATCAATCACTTCTATACCACCTCCCCCAATACAAAGGGATAGACAGATGTGGATACAGTTTGTATTACTGGGGGTTATAATGGTGGGGAGGAGAAAGGGGGAGTGAATAGAAGAAACACCATATTTTTGGTTTTTATATTTCATAGTGAGTAAAGCTGTATTTATTTTAAAGGTGAATAAATGTGTGAATGTTGATTTTTTTTTTCATATTTAGGTCATACTACTAGATATTACACTGGAACTTCAGAAGCAAATTATGTCTGAATTAGAGATTCTTTATAAGGTAATTTTTTTTTTGGTCATTTTTCCGTATAAAGCATGACTATGGTCTTGGCTTGCAGGTTTTTAACTACTTTTGTCTTATTTTTGTTTCAGTGTGATTCATCATATATCATAGGGTTTTATGGTGCATTTTTTGTAGAAAACAGGATTTCAATATGTACAGAATTCATGGATGGTGAGTTTTCCCTTTTAAAATACTTGAAAAATGCTTTTTGTGGGAGAGTGCTTTATAACATGGTTTTGATATAGATGTCAAGTAGAATAAAAAATAATTAAAATATACTAATAATTACTTTCTTTATACTCTGAAACATCTTAGTGTTGGGAGTTCTTGGTGTTAAATATTTGTAGCTGACCTGTTATTTCAAGAATGTAATTTCGTTTACTTTTATTGAAAAATTTAAATAGAACAAATTAAATGCTAGCCTGATTAGTGGTTTGATATTTGATTCCGTACAATCTGTCTTTACTTGCAAAACAGATGTTCTGTTCTTTTAATGTTTCAATAGCCAAAACAGATTTTCTTTTCAAGAAATCTATTAACCCAATGTCCTGTGTCTTTTAGAAAGAAAATGGTTCTTAATTGCCAGATAAGAAATTGTTTTCAACACAGTTGTTTAGTTAAGATGTATTTAGTTTTCTTTGGATTCTAGCCCTTTCTCGTCTTTATTTTTCATTCATTTCCATTTTAGTAACTCTTTCTTGATCTGAATATTATGGCAAAATTCAGATTTCTTGATACTTTATCAATGAAATTATGTCGTCATTGTTATTGTTTACCCATTTTAAATCAAAGCAGTCTTTAAATTTTACGTATTCAGTTTTACAGTGTTTAACCCATTCAAATTCAACATTTTAAAATATACTTAGTTCATTCTGGGAGTTCTCAGTATAGAACTGAAGCAATTAGTTCATGTACTGCAAGACTTTTTAGTGAACCAACACTGATACCTTGATAATGTGATAAAGGATATAATGTGTTCTAAATTAGTTATAGTAGATGCTAAGAATTAAGTCTTACAACCAGAATGGGTAGTGTGACAATTACCATTCAAAAAGACTAACTAGAAAAAGTGGATTCATAGAGCCAGTAGTTTTTTGAGGATTCCTACGGTTTTCTATGTAGAAGAACATGTAAATAGAGGTAGTTTTACTTCTTTCCAATCTGGATGCCTTTTATTTCTTTTTCTAATTATCCTGGCCAGAACCTTCAGTACAGTGTTGCATACAAGTAGTGAGAGCAGCCATCCTTCCTTTGCTCCTGATCTTAGAGGGAAGACTTTTAGTCTTTCACCATTAAGTATAATGTGGGTTTTTGGTAGATGTTCTTTACCAGGTTGTGGAAGTCTGCTTGTCTTCCAATTTTGTTGAGTATTTTTATTATGAAAGGGTATTAGAATTTTCAAATGCTTTTTCTGTGTCTATTGAAATGAACATATATTTTTTTGTCCTCTATTCCATAATTATGGTGTATTCTATTAATTGCTTTTTGCATGTGGAATCAATCTTGCCTTCTTGGGATAGTTTTACTTGGTCATGATGTATAATCTTTTTTATGTGTTGCTAGATTAGATTTGTTAGTACATTGTTGGGGATTTTTACATTCATATTGTTAACGGATATTGGTCTGTAATTTTCTTTTTTTATAATGTCATTGTCTGGTTTTGGTATCAAGATAATACCGTCTTCAAAGTATGAGTTGGAAAGTGTTTCTTCTTCTATTTTTTGAAAGAGTTTGTGAAGGAATGATGTTAATTATTCTTCAAACATTTGGTACAATTTACCAGTGAAGCCATCTGGTCCTGGGGTTTTCTTTGTGGGTAGTTTTTGTAGTCAGGTGGCATCTGTTGCCTGTTAACAGGAAAAGTCCAAGCCCACTTTTGCTCGCTGCATCTTGGTATCAGAGTCGCCAAGGAAAACACAGCACAGTCAAGCACTGGATTGAACAGTGCTTTCCTCACATAAAAGAAGGAGATAGAGAAAGATGTGCTTCAGTAGTGGGAGTCAATTCCCCATGGCCAGCAGCTAGTCCTTCCTAATAGCCTATGCAAGGCAATGGGCCTTCCCCTACCCTTTTTGTGTTTCAGCAAAAAGACTTGCCGCCCCCATTCCTTTCCTACCCTACTCGTGTGGAGTCAGAAATGCTGAAAGGTGGAGGCATGCCTGAGGGTCATTGACATATACACTTAAGCAGGATAAAGCAGTACATATTGACCTGAAACAGGGAAAGATATTCTCAGACAAGGAGATAAGCCCAGCACAGGCTATATGGGCTCTTTATCTCTTGGTAAGCAAGTGCTCCAGGGCCAAAGGCTCATTCTTATGTGGCCAGTTAGAGTTTGAAAGACTGTCTTCCATAACGGTATTTTTTAAATTGTAGTATAATACATGTAACATATAATTTACCATATTAGCCATTTGTAAGTGGAAGTTCAGCAGTATTAAGTTCATTCTCTTTGCTGTGCACCTGCCACCACCATTTATCTCTAAAACTCTTTTCATCTTGCAAAACTAAAACTCTATACCCATTAAACAAGAACTCCCCATTGCCTCCTATGCCCAGCCTCTGTCAACTACCATTCTACTTTCTGTCTTTATGAATTAGACTACTCTCAGTACCTCATTTAAGTGGGATCATACAGATTTTGGGGACTGGCTTATTTCACTTTGTATAATGTGCTCAAGGTTCATTCATGTTGTGGCATGTGTCAGAATTTCCTTCCCTTTTAAGGCTGAAAATTTCTTCCTTTTTGTAGGGGGAGGGGTCGGAGGGAGGATTACCAGTCAGTCTCTTTATAATTATAAGTAGTATTTTTCAGAATTTCTGTTTCTTCTTGAGTCAATTTTAGTGGTTCAGGGCTTTCTAGAAATTTGTATATTTCATCTAGATTACTTGTTGGTGTCCAGTAGTTCATAGTATTCCTTCATAATCATTTTTATTTCTGTGAAGTCAGTATTAATGCTTCCTTTTTTCATTCCAGATTTTAGTAATTCGAGTCTTCTCTCTTTTTTCTAGATCAGTGTACCTAAAGGTTGGTCAGTTTCTTTGCTTTTTCAAAAAAATCAACTTTTTGTTTCTTTGATTTTCTCTATAGTTTTTCTATTCTTATATCATTTACCTCTGTTGTAGTATATAGTAATTTCTTCTACTACCATTGGGTTTAGTTTACTCTTCTTTTTTTTTGTAAGGTGGAAACAGGATATCGATTTGAGATCTTTCTTCTTTAATGTAAGCGTTTGCAGCTATACATTTCTCTCTAAGCACTGCTTTAGCTGCATCCTAAATGTTTTGATATGTTGTGTGTGTTTTTTTTTTCATTTATCAAAATGCTTCCTAATTCCCCACAAAGGAAATCTCTTGTGATTTCTTTTTTGACCTACTTTTATTTAGGAATATATCACTTGCCACATTGAATGTCCTTCTGTTGTTGATTTCTGATATTCCTTTGAGGTCAGAGAACATACTTTGTATGCTTTCAGTCCTTAAATGTATTGAGATTTGTTTTATGCCTTAATATATTGTCTTTCCTGGAGAATGTTTCGTGTGCACCTAAGAAGAATGTATTCTGCTATTGTTGGGTAGAATGTTTTTTAGATATTTGTTAGGTCTAACTGGTTTATAGTGTCATTTAACTATTTTCTTTCTGTGTTAATTTTTGTTATAGCTGTTCATTATTGAAATGGGGCATTGAAGTCTCCAACTAATATTTTTTGATCGAGTATGCTTTATGTATTTTGACATTCTGTTGTTAGGTGCTTAAATGTTTATAATTGTTATATCTTCTTGATAGATTGGCTTTTATTATTAAAAATGTGTTTCTTTGTCAAAATATTTATCTAAAAGTCTGTTTTGTCTGCTATTACTGTAGTCATTCCAGCTCCCCATTGATTACTGTGTGCTTACCTATTTGGGTCTTTGAATCTAAAGTGCATCTCTGTGTCTACAAGAGTTGTATCATTTTATGTGTGTAGTTGCATGTGTAAAGTGCATCTCTTGTGTCTACAAGAGTTGTATCATTTTATGTGTATAGTTGTATCATTTTTTATCCATTTTACAATCTCTCTTTTAATTAGAGCATTTAATTCAAATTAGAGTGTTTTCTGTAAGTCTTAGGTCTTTTATGTTCCTCTAGTTCCCCGTTACTGCCCTCTTTTATGTTAAATAGATATTTTCTAATGTACCATTTAAATCTTTTGGTGTTTTCTTTTACTATGTTTTTTGAGCTATGTTCTAGAGATTGCTGTTAACATCTTAACTTGTAACAACATAGTTCAGGTTAATACCAACTTCCTTTCAATAGTGTACAAAAACATTTTTCCTACGTAGCTTCATTCCTTCCCCCTCCTCTGTGTTGTTGTTGTCATATAAGTTACATCCTTATATGTTGAGTGCTGATCAATACAGTTATAATTATTGCTTTATGTAGTTGTCTTTTAAATCAGATAGAACAAAAGATTTACAAAGAAAAAAATATGTTTATTCTGTCTTTTATATTTACCAATATAGTAAGTAACCTTTACCAGTGCTCTTTATTTCTTCATGTGGATTTGAATTACTGGCTAGTAACTTCAGTCTGAAGTTTCTTCAGTCTGAAAGACTCCCTTTTATTTCTTGTATGGTCCCTCAGCTAGTGATGATCCCTCAGTTTTTATTTATTTGAGAATGTCTTAATTTCTCTTCATTTTTTTTTATAGGATAGTTTTGCTGGATATAGAATTTTGGGTTGACAGTCTTTTTCTCTCAGCTATTTGAATATGCCATCCAATTGCCTCTGATCACCATAGTTTCTGATGACTAATTAGCAGTTAATATTTTGTAATAAAATTTTTATTTTTCAATTATAGTTAGATACAATATTATATTAGTTTCAGGTGTACAGCATAGTGATTAGAGATCTATATAACTCACAAAGCGATCAACTCAATAAATCTAGTACCGCTCTGCCCCACACATATTTATTACAATATTACTGACTGTATTCCTTATGCTATACTTTTTATCTCCATGATTGTTTTGTAACTACCCACTTGTCCTTAATCCCTTTCCCCTTTTTCAGTGACCCCTCCAATCTCTCTGTCATCTGGTGACCCTCAAAATGTTCTCTGTACTTATGAGTTTGTTTCTAGTTTTTTGTTGTTTGTTTTTTGTTTAGATTCCAGATGTACATGAAATATGGTATTTGTTGTTCTCTATCTGACTTACTCCATTCAGCACAATGCATTCTAGGTCCATCATGCAGTATCTTTTTTCCATCCCTTTACTTTTAGTCTGTGTATGTATATTAATCTGAAGTGAGTCTCTCGTAGGCAGCATGTGTAAAGGTCTTGTTTTCTTATCCATTCATTCACCCTGTCTTTTGATTGGAGCACTTAATTCTTTTTCATTTGAAGAATTTGTTGATAGATATGTAGTTATTGCCATTCTTTATTCATATTTTCGATACATTTTTTTTCTTCTTCTTTAAGAAGTCCCTCCAACATTTCCTGTAATACAAGCTTGGTGGTGATGAATTCTTTTAGCTTTTTCTTGTCCTTCAACTCTGAATGATAGTTTTGCTGGATAAAGTAATCTTGGTGGTAGATCCTGGGTTTTCATTACTTTGATTATTTTGTGCCAAGCTCTTCAGTTTCTTTTGAGAAATCAGCTGCCAGTGTTATGGGAGCTCCCTTGTAGGTAACAAACTGCTTTTCTCTTGCTACTTTTAAGATTCTCTCTTTGTATTTAACCTTTGGCATTTTAATTATGTTTTATCTTGGTATATACCTCTTTGGGTTCATCTTTTTTGAGACTCTCTGAGCTTCCTGTGTTTGTATGTTTATTTCCTTCACCAGGTTAGAGAAGTTTTCCATTATTATTTCTTCGAATAGGTTTTCAACTTCTTGCTCTCTCTCTTCTCCTTCTGGTAACCCTGTGATGTGAATGGTATTACGCTTGATATTGTCCCATAGTCTCCTTAAATTACCTTCATTTTGGGGGATTCTTTTTCCTTGTTGCTATTCTGATTGGGTGTCCTCTGCTACCCCATCTTCTATATCAGTGATTCGATCCTCCTGTTCATTCACCCTGTTGATTCCCTCTCTGTGCTCTTCAGCCTCAGGTATTGTATTCTTCATTTCTGACTGGTTCTCTATTATAATTTCCATCTCCATTGTTATGTTTTCTATCTCTTTGTTAAAGTTCTCACTGAGTTCATGTACTCTTCCCCTAAGTTCATTGAGCATCCTTACAACCAGTGTTTTGAATTCTGCATCTGTTAAAATGTTTGACTCAACTTTGTTTAGGTATTTTTCTGGAGCTCTATTCAGTTTTTTCATGTGGGATATGCTTCCTTTTCTCCCCACTTTGGCTGCCTTTCTATGTCTGTTTCTATGTACTTCTATGTAAAGCTGCTAAGTTTCCTGGTCTTAGTAGCATGGTTTTGTGGGGCCCAGTGGCACGGTCCTGAGAGGGGTCCAGCTGCAGGCCAAGTTTAGCCTCAGCCTGTGCCCCTCCAGGGCCACTTGGTAAGAGTCAGCAAGCAATCCACAGATGGCTGCCAGCTGTGCTGTGCTTAAAGTTGCTTCAGGAGGCCATGCCAGAAACCAAGGCTGGCCGTCGCCAGTGTGGGGCTTGGAGCTGCTCAGCAAGTGGCACAGGGCACACTGAGCACACCACTGGATGTGGCTTGGGTAGGGCTATAAGTTGGGAGGGGCGGAGTTTCAGGAAATCTTCTGGGAAGAGCAACCTCTGTTATCCAGTTTGATGACATCTCACCTATGGTGGTGCCTGTGTCCACATGCTGGGTTGGGGGAGGGGAGGGCTCAACCAAAGATCAATGGATACCACCAGCACTTCTGCCTGGGGAAAAAAAGCCCCTCTGGTCCTCACCTCAAAGCCCTGTAACTCAGTGTCCCCCCGTATGTCCCTGGTGCTACCCCCAGTAGCCACCCTAGCACTGGAGCTCAGGGTGAGCAAGTCCGTCCCCACAAAAATCTGGTTGCAGTGGTGGGTCTCTTCAAGAGGAACATCTGTACCTGCTGGTTGCAGCTGCCATAGCCTCTGTTTTGCTCAGCCCATGTGGGACCAGGCAGCCTAGTGTGTCTGCCTCCTCCTATCATTCCAAGATGATTTCTTAATTCTTTCCCTAGTTGTAGGGCTTCTGTTCATCCAGACCCCAGGTGACTCTGCTGCTTTTTGCTCCGTGGTTTCATCACAATTTTGGTGTAGTCACAAGAGGAGATGTATAAAGCCTCTACCCTCTATGCAGTAAATCTTTTTGATAACTCCTTGTACTTGATGCATTGCTTCTTTTGCTTTCAAGATTCTCTTTTTGTCTTTGTGGATAGTTTCATAATCTGTCTAGGTGTGGGTCTTTTTAAATTTATTCTACCTGAAGTTTATTGAGCCTCTTGGATGTGTAGATTAATGGTTTTCAGCAATTTTGGGAATTGTTGCCCATTATTTCTTTAAATATTCTTTCTGCCTTTTTCCTTCTCTTTCAGGTCTCCCATTATACTTTTGTTGATATGCTTAATAGTGTCTTACAGGTCTCTAAGAATGTGTTCATTTTCTTCGTTCTCTACTTTCTGTTCCTCAGACTAGATAATCTCATTTGGTCTTTACATTCCCTGATTCTTTCTTCTGCATATGCAAGTATGCTCTGGTGAATTTTTCATTTCAATTATTATCCTTTCAACTTTAGAATTTATATATGTATAGATGTGTATATATCTGTGTGTGTGTGTGTGTAATTTCTGTCTCTTTATTGATATCCTCTATTGGGTAGACATTCTGATATTTTACTTTAGTTCCTTACACATGGTTTTTATTAGTTATTTGGATTAAGTTTTTTTTTTTTTCCATTAAGTCCAACATCTGAGCTTTTTTAAGGACACTTTCTGTTGATTACTTTTATTCCTATATGAATCATACCTTTTTTCCTTCACATGTCTCATTTTTTTGTTGTCGTTGAACACTGTACATTTTTAATAATATAATATGTTAACTCTGGAAATCAGACTCTTCCTTCTCCCTAGGGTTTGTTGGCGATGATGTTTGTTATTGTTGTTATATGTTTGTTTAGTGACTTTTCTGAACAAGTCTGTAGTATTTTCTCTTTTAGTGTATGGCCGCTGAAGCCTCTTTTTAGTTAGCTTACTGATTAGCCAAAGATTAGACAGGGTTTTCTTAAGTGCTTGGACCAGATAAATCCCCAGTCTTTGCTCGGGAGCTCTGTGTGTGTGTTGGGGCACCTTCAACACTTACCCAGGCAGTTGATAACTCTGCCTTAGTCTTTGCTTCCTGCTTGTGCTGATCCTCATTGAGCCCGAGGTAACTGCTTAAAGCCTCCTCAGGCCTTCCTGAGCATGCACACAGCCTTATGCATGTATATGTCCTAGATCACCAAGAATATGTCGGAGCTTTTTGAAGCCTCTATGGACATCTCATTCCCCAGTGTTTCCTTTCAATGCTTACGGTTAGCTTATCATTTACCTAAACTGTTATCTACCACCTTAGTCAGTTACAAAGTTAATCAACTGCTTCTAATTAGTTTCAACGAATGCCCCTAAGAAAAAGGCTTTTTGTACTAGGCAAGCTCCGAGTCAGGTTGAGTAAAGACAGCATGGCAAGCGGGATCTTCCAGGGAAGTGATGTGACGTGCCTTCTTATTAAGTCAAAACTAAGTCCACTAAGAAACACCCGGATGCATCTCAGAATATATGCAGATGTATTTGGATTACTATCATGGGAATAAACTGTTTTCCCAAAAGCCCATGTTGCAAAGAAAGAAAGGACTTTTTACTTTTTCACCTAGCAGAGGCTGAGAGAGCTCCTGAAATTTTTGCTTATGACTCCAGATTTCAGTTTTGTTAATAATAATCATGGTCATTTTAAGGAAAATGTTGAAATGGATATGACAGTAATGTTGCTTCTTGTTTATTTACTACACATCTGTTTTTATTCTACATGCAAGACACTGCTTTCTATTTTATACCCTGTAATTAGGATTAGAACACGCCTTACCCCATGAGTCCTTTTGTTCTAGTGACATGAAGATGATAACTCTGATTCATCAATAGAAATATATAATTGTTTGGCAGCTGAGATGGGTTTTTGCTAATCTATTAGCACTTTTCTTTCTGGTGGATAGTGGTATGCAGTAAAATGACTGGCTAGGAATGATCTGAGGCCAGGCAACATAGGGAAGTGAGGTCACAGAGAGCAAACCACCGACCTTGGAATCATTAGCAAATAGTTCATACTAACTATGGACAGATAAAGAAGAGGTTTCTAAATGCCTAGAATACCAACATTTTAGCTAAGATTAAACTATCTCGCTGAGTATGTGTCATAGTAATAATATCAAGTTGCGTGAGACTTTTTAAACTGTAAAAAGTTCACATATGATTTTCAATTATGTGATGTTACAGGGAAACCTTTTAAGACCTTTGCAGTTCTGGGAGTTCAAAGGTTCAGATCTTTTCTGAGCTCTGCCTTCAACTGACTCATGGTCATAGAGAGAACACTCATTTCTCTGAGACTCAGTTTCCCCCATCTGTCAAATAAAGTCATTGCATTAATCTTTAATGTCTCTCCAGCACTAATGTCTGATGATCTGATGGTCTAAAAATTGCCTTTTGGGGATGAGCTTATAGAATAGAAAAGATAATAAAACTGAATAAAAATTAAACTGAAAACAATTTGCCATTTTTAACCTAATAAGAATTATTTAACTGCACAAAGGGAACTCATCAGGCTTAATAGGAACTCTCGATTCTGAGTGGTCACATCTTTGTGTGTGTGTATGCGTGTGTGCCTCTGACAATTATCTTTAATGATTATGTCAAGGACAGGATGAATCTGATGACACAAAGCCATGTAAAGATTTACTCATATAGATGGCTAAGGAGAGTGAGATATAACCAAGATTAAATGGATATTTATAAAAACTAGTGAACTACCTCAAAATGGGATTCTTTTTTGGCTTCTTTTACTGATAATTGTAGTAATAAAATCTTTGTCTTTTTGATTTAGTTCGTTGACTATTATCCATTCCACTAATTAAGCCCCGATATATATCCTATGTAAAACTAAATCTCCTCTTAGGACTTTTTATTTGTATATGTGACTGAATTTGCACCTCCTGGTTTTGAATCACTCAAGCTGTTCACATCATAAAGGACTGGTGCAATAACCTGCATTTGTCAGTATTCCATATGAAGCTTGATCTTGAGACTGATCATCCTTCTAACTGCCAATTCATGTGCAAGATCAATGAGAACATAAAATGTTTTTCTACCATACATTCACTTTTATTGCATCTATAATAAAAATGCTGTTTTAGTAAATAAAAATCAGAAGTGTCTCTTTTTTTCATTATCTTCCCGGTACCACCCAGAGCCAAAACATAAGTTTTAGTCACACCATGGTTTTTCCGACTTCTTGTCAGAATCTGAAAATTGCAAGGCAAAATTAGTTAAAGAAGTGATCATTTTCCTGCTTTAAACAGTATAAATATAAAATGAGTTGCTTTATAAAAAAAAAAATTATTATTAGTTTTAGGTATACAGTACATTGATTAGACATTTATATATTTTACACGAAATGATCCCGCTGATTATCAACCATCTGGCTCTACACGTAGCCATTGTAATACTACTGACTACATTTCCTATGCTATGCTCCAGTTTTTTACAGGAAGAATTATTTAATGTTTTTCTCTGATATTCAATTTTAAGAAAACTTGACATAAAAATTTTCTTTTTGCAAAATAGACTTCATTGAATTTCAGAAGAATAACATGCACCATGTTAATCCCTTATGAAGTATACTTATAAATCATCTGGTAGTCAAGTGGTTAAATATGAATTTTAGTCTCTAGTAGAAACAAATTATTTCTCAAATATCCTAGATAATTCCATTGTAGAACTGAAAGACTGTAAACCTCAACTTGATTCAAAGAAAGTTTATTACATATTGTTCAAACAGTTCTCACATAATCATATCATTAATATGAATAAAGTAGTAGTTCTTTGCATATCTTTCTGACATTTTTTTTTTGGTTGTGTGTTTCTTATCATCTTCTCCTTTCCATTATTTTATAATTTTTTATTTTTCAGTTACATTTGACATTTCAGAAATTCTTATACCACTTGTGTAAGATTAAAATTTTAATAAGCATACCCAAATTTATACTTCCAAGTAAATACTAGTTCCTTGAAATAGTTACCTAGGAAAGGTGTACAGTTATTCAATGATGTTATTGGCGCTGTAAATGGTTTACAGTCCCTTCTTTTGAAACGGCTTTCAGAGAACTATACCTCTCTGGTGATATTTTTGGTGATTTTAATTCATTTATTTATTCATATGACATATTTATTGAATATCTACTATCTGCTAGCTGTGCTAACTTCTAGGTTGATGAAAATTAAAAACAAACCAACAACATGGCCATGCTTTGATTGTGTTCACAGTCTAGTGTTTTTGGCTTTTGGAAACTGCTAAAAGCTGAACTGGTAAAGGTGAAGGGAGTTAGTGAATAGCATTTTAGTGAAAAATGTTATGGCATAGGAGGTTGATTTTTCTTTTTTACCCCATAAAATGGTTTTTGAAGTGTTATCAAAAAGAATTAAAAACAAAACATTTTGAACTAAGTATCTTTGGAATAGATTGATTGCTTTGTTGATACCTAAATGGAAGAGTAACATTTGTTCAAATAGATGTTAACACTGCTGTTTTACTTTATTAGTTTTTGTGTGTATTTTGGACCTTATATTCACCAGCTTTGTTTGGTTAACATAGAAATTCTAAGTGCTCACTTTGGCAGCACATATACTAAAATTGGAACGATGCAGAGATTAGCATGGCCTCTGTGCAAGGATGACATGCAAATTCATGATGTGTTTCATATTTTTTTTATTGAATCTCAACAAGAAGTTCAAATTTCCAGTTATAAAGTAAATAAGTCTTGAGGATGTACTGACAGCTTAGAAAATATAGTCAATAATGTTTTTGAAACGTATAGTGTCAGATGGTTACTAGGCTTAACATGGTGATCACTTCTTTAGGTATATAAATGTTGAATAACTGTGGTGCACACCGAAACTATTATATATTATATGTTAGCTATATTTTATTTAAAATAATTTTAAGAAAACAAAAATTATAAGATGGGGTCCTCCTAACTTACATTTGAGAAAACTGCTACACAGAGCAGATACCTAAATGTGATTGTCCTTTTGCTCTTCAGTTTTGTGTATGTATTAAGTTTACATACAAATTCTTAACCCGCCCTTGACTAGTTTTCTTCATTTTTACGTATATGTGATTGCACACACACTTGGGAACAAAATGTAAGTAACTAGTTATGGTTTATCTGGAAGTATCATTATGTCATAAATAAAATTGAACTAAAATTTTACCCTAGATGTTTAATGAATGATATGAGAAAAAAAAAATTTCTCACAGTGAATACACAGGGCAGAGGGGAGCACAGTACACTGTTCTAGTAGTTTTATTTATATATTTTTAAAATTTATTTTTATAATGGTGACATTGGTTAATGAAAGCCAGTAAGTTTCAGGTGTACAATTCAACAGTAAGGCATATATATATTGTATTGTGTGTTCATGGCTAGTAGTTTTATTTGTAGTAACACAACATGTTTGTCTCTACAGGGGGATCTTTGGATGTATATAGAAAAATTCCAGAGCATGTCCTTGGAAGGATTGCAGTAGCAGTGAGTATATGGCTTCAACCTTATGAAATCTGAGTGATTTTTACCTCTAGTCAAGCCATATTCTTCTTATATCCTCAGGATGATTTTTTCTTTTCTTCAATCCCTATTGACTGCCAGGGCTTTCTTAACTTTCTTATCATTTTTGTGCTCTCTTCTTTTCAGAGACCAACCCACAATGACTACATAGTCACATGACATCTTTCAGGCTATGGGTACTCTGACTTGTTCTAGTTTCATATTTTGCAGGGAACTTAGTACTCTTGTTTACCAGTAAAATTTCTAGTTTCTTCAAAAAGAAAACGGGTTTGGGGGCATTTTGTAATTATAAACATATTAGAAAATATTGTTAAGGTCTAAATTATTGAAATAAAATTGCCTATAAGAAAACACTACTAAGTATTCTTCAAGATTTTTGCAGATTTTTTACATTCTTGAGTTTTAATTTTTTTCACCCACTACATCTAGGATTTATTCCCTTTGTGATTAAAAGCAGTTTTCCTATTTCCTATATTCACTGATAAACTGATGAAATATTTCAAATAAGCCAAACTACTATTTAAGCCCCAGATTTCAAATTTGGAATAATGTAGGTTAAAAAAGTGTCTAGGAGAAGTCATGGAGTGGTATAATACTAAACAATTGCTAAACTAAAGACATTCTGATAACTTAAGCAGTTTAGTATAGAACAAAGGGAGTATACCATGTACCATTTAATTAAATGGCTGATTTTCACATTCATTATACATCAAACTGACAACTCAAATCCTTTAATCCGACATGGACACTTATTTAGTTTTAGTTCATTGTAATTCACAGCTTTCCTTTTTTTCTTTCTAATTATTAGTGTGAACAGCCCAGGGTGATGAGAACTTTCTTTTCTGATGCTATTGCTGTTAAGTAGCTTCTAATCTACATGTTTAGGTAGATTAGTATGAAATTTGAGTACTTAAATCACTATTTTAGATGAAAATAAAAATGTTTCATTTCCTTTTTTAATCTCGGGGGAATGAATGCTTTGTGGCTTTTGGCAGTTCTTGGCTCTAAAGTTTAATAACACGTATTATAAAGGGCAAAAAAAGGCAAGAATACCAATTGAAAAAGAAAAAAGCATATGATTTTATATACTCAATGTTATCTATTGAACTTGGCTAAAATAAGAATCCGCCTTCTTCAGTAGAGAAGCATGTTCTTCCTGGACTTCATAAATCTTACCTCTCCCTTGTGTAGGGCATTCACACAAGGCCACTGGTCTTTTCAA
The DNA here is from genome assembly GCF_902729225.1 of Pteropus medius. Taxonomy (NCBI): domain Eukaryota; kingdom Metazoa; phylum Chordata; class Mammalia; order Chiroptera; family Pteropodidae; genus Pteropus; species Pteropus medius. The sequence goes on along the minus strand of NW_024342473.1, from coordinate 11,157,444 downwards.
TTCTGCTAGAGTGGGAAGCCTGTAAAGTGAATGGAGTNAATTATTTTAGTGAAAGGCATTTAAAATAAGTGCTAGCCCAAAGCATTGTTTACATTTGCTCTTACATTTTTAAAAATTTGGGTTTTTTTTTTCCTGGAATGTGTCCAATTTCTCCAGCTTTTATGGCTCATCAGGTCATAGTAATGAAAACTGCCTGTGGCTAGAGTAGAAAAAAGGCTTTTGATAATTTTGCCCTTCATCTGCCACTTTTCATAAACTCTGCTAGGTCCTAAGCTTGTGTAATGCTTCCAAAGTATATTTTTTTAATGTAATTTGAGTAAGCTACAAACTTGGATAATCTTTGTTGCAGCTGACAAACACCAGTGGAAGGATTCTACCAGTCAAAATAAGACTAGCAAATTAATGGGTTGTATGTCATGGTTTTTATAGTACATGTTCTCACAGCCTAGCTGGATCCCCAGTATCCTTGAGTGTGTGTCCTCTAGTGTTCTGAAGACAACATCAACATCATTCCCTTGAGTTCTTTCAGTGAGACCAAGAAAGCATAAGAGAACTACAGCTAAATCAGAAACAACAGGATCAGGAGAGAGGAGGGAAATAGGTGTATAGTGAATACTTCCTTGTGCCAATCATTGGTAAATGTTTTATGTACAGATATTGCTATTTAGTCTTTACAGCAACTCTGTAAAGTATAAATTATCGTACATATTTTATACATGGGCAAGATGAGGTTTAGAAAAGTTAAATAGCTTGCCAATAGTTATAACTAGTCAGTAATAATTTGAACGTAGGGTTGTTTGACTCCAGCCCCCATGATCTTTAACTTTGCTTTCCTGAGAGAATGAGAAGAAAAGGAGAGAAAATGAAGAACAAGTTAAAAAGAAAAAAAAGAAAAGTATGAGTCAGAATAATGGATTAACACATATGATCACTTCAGATTCTTTTCATGTCTTAGAACCACATGTAGGCATCTCTCCCTCCCCAAATTAAATTTTCCTTCTGGGTTCTAAAAATCTAGTATACAGTGCAGGTCCAAAGATCCAAGGTTCATTACAGGATGGATCCCTGTCATACTTTATGGTATGTTGTTAAATTCTCTCTTGTAAGATGTATGGGAAGAGAATATCTGTCCCAGTAAAAGAAATTCATATAAACTGGCTTATTTTGGCCTTCCAACTTGCTCAATGATATTTATCCACTTTCCATTTGAATCTGGTCTCCTATAAAGAGGAATGCCTTTCTGCCTTTCCCGGCCATCTAACACATTTTTCTTCTCATTTCTGAAGCAGTGACACTGTGTACTGTATTTTGAGTGCTAATGTTGATCGAAGTTGTCCCTGAAAGGATGTGTACTTGACATGTCAAGGAGTGAATGATTGACAGCAGATATAAGTACTCTTAGTGTCAAGGCTTTGTCAAGTCATAGTGAAACCTAGCCTTCTGAATACCAATAAAACTCTGTAGATTTTCAGCTGACAGATTTCTAGCTCTATCTACATTGATTCTTGTATGCTTATAAAGGAAAATGTAGTCTATTTTGGCAAAGTTGGAAGAGTAATAATTTTTTGAATCTCTTAAATAAATTTTATAATTTTAGTATCATAAAATTAGTGTTCGTTTTATTTTTTTCTGCCTGACAATCTGAATATGATGAATTGCCTTCCCCTGTGTGTTTTCTGATTATTCACTTTCTAAAGGGCCAATTTTTAGTGGCATGTTATTTTTTAATGTGAAGGTTTTAGAATATGCAACTAAGCTTATACGTTGAGAAATTTGACATTTCCAGAACTCAGAAGATGATTACTTCCATGCTAAATAAGATGACTTTTTCCTACTATTCAAAGAGAAAATTGTTTTCATTATTGATATTATTTTTTATAAGCATTTAAGGAGATATTTTTGTCCCATTTCCTCTTTTTGCGTTAAAGTTATCATTATTACTATTTTAATATTTTCTTTCTTTTCATTACTATTTTGCTATCCAGAAAACGTGTTTTATTGTAATGCCACTTATTCCAAACCCTGGAAGAAATCATTTGCTATAAAAATGCATTCTGTTTTCTTAAAATAGACAAATATATTATGTAATTGATTATACTATGTTAGCAAATCTATCAGGAGTACATTCCATTTTATGAGAATAATTAAAATGTGTTAACCTCTGCTCAGCATTAATTTAGATTTTATCTTCTGTATCTTTAGTATTTGGAAATTGGGTTTCTTTCTTTGCATTTCTGTTAATATTGCTCATCGTCTTTCTTGATCAACTAAAATCCTTGCCTGTTTAGCCCCCAATCCTCTTTTCATCATTTTCAAGATATGTAACTCACTTGGTTACTTCTCATAATGGTAGTTTTTCTCTTTCTTATAGTCCTGTGCCACCTAAAATTTTCTATAATGTAGGTATTTTTAAATTCTTGTAGTAAATTTGAGTGATAGGGGGTTCATTCATATTATCCGATATCTAATTAAGAATAATCAACCTTGAAATTGGTTCAGTCCACACTCATGTGCTTACAGAGTCAATGGGTGTAAAAATATGTGCATCTCCTTTTACAACGATTTCTATATAAAGATTTTTAAAGCTTTTAATGATTAAATTTTCAGCATAAAAGGTAGCACTTATAGCCCATGTACTTAGGGTCTTAGAAATATCCTTTTTTCAGTATCTTATTTGACAATTCTTGACTCAGCTGTTGAATGCTAGAATCCAAATCTAGTTCAGATGTTTGTATTTTCTCACTTTACTTCCATGACTTGCCATTTCAGTATTATTTACAGGACTACACACTTATGCTTGTACTAGCCAGACAAGCCTGAGAGGATCATCATCTTTATATACTTTGTTCTTTCTTACTCCATTTTGAAATTATTTTACACTAACAGAAAAGTTATGAGAAGGATAATGCAAAGAATTCACACAGATGCTTCACCCAGATTCTACAGCTGTTAACAGCTAACTACATTTGGTTAAAATTTATATATATAGTTGACCCCAGAACAATGCGGGGATTTGGGGCACTAACCACCTGCATAGTTGAAAATCTGTGTATAATTTGGCCCTTCGCGTACATGGATTCGCAACTACAGATCGAAAACACTACATACTTTTTTCCTGAAACATTTGAGAATAAATTGTGGACATCATGACCTTTTACCTTTACTTCAAGTGCATATTTCCTAAGAACAAGGACAGTCCCTTACGTTATCACTGTGTACTGATCAAAATCAGGAAATTAGAATTGATAGATTACTATTTAATTAACAGTTCTTATTCAGATTTTGCCAATTGTCCAATAATACTCTTATAGACCAAAAGAAAAAAAAAATTTCTGGTTCAGTCTAGGTTATGCATTGCATTTAGTTGTCATGTCTTTTTAGTCTCCCTTAATCTGGAACAGTGTCTCAGTGTTTGTCTGTCATGACCTTGATGTTTTTGAAGAGTACACTGCCCCAACACTTTGCTGATATATTCTTACCTTGGCCTGAATGCTTTCTTCTCTTTTTTTCACGTAGTCGAATCTGGCCCAGCACTTTGGTTAAAGCCTTCCTGACTACTGGCAGGAAAAGTTCTCTTTTCCACCCATTGCCTTCATTAGCTAACTTTCTAAACATGTTTCTGCTTGGTCATAAATGTCATGACTTTTTAAAAATTTTCACATACAAGAGTATAGAAAAACAAAAATTAAAGGTCTTTGTCCCTTTTTCCTATCTTCCTCCCTGCTCACACCACCACAAAGATCATTTTATGCACATACACTTATTTCTTTCATCTCTCATACCTTATCTTTAGAACATTTTTAGTCCATTAAAGGAGGGAACCTGAAGCTTATACACTTGGCGTCCCCACAGAGCCTGGCCCAGAAATGGAGATGTTTATTGGTTGAGAGTTTTAAAGGAAGGATTATGGTTGATATGATTATATGTTTAAGTGTGGAAAGTTCCATATAAAAAACCATCATTGTACTGTTTTCTCTTTCTTAAATTTAGGTTGTTAAAGGCCTTACCTATTTGTGGAGTTTAAAGATTTTACATAGAGGTACGTACTAAGCTTACCAGCTCTGACTTAATTTGGGGTAGGGTGGGGAGCTGTCCAGATCGCTTGATTTTTAAAGTGAATAAGTGATGTGATAATTAAGCCAGCTGATTTATTTGGTAGTTCAAACAGTGGCTGCTTTATGAATTTTTTTTCTTATTTTCTCCCTCAAATGCTCAGATTTTTTTCTATTAAATGTGTCGGGGTGACATTGGTTAATAAAATTATATAGGTTTTCACGGGTACAATTCTGTAACATTATCTTTATATTGCATTGTATATTCACCACCCAAAGTCAAATCTCCTTCCATCACCATATATTTGATTCCTTTTACCCTTTTCTGCCTTTTCCTTCCCCTCACAACTGCTCTAATTTAGATTATAAACTTGGCATTATATTTTTGTGAAAAATATTTACTAAGCATGTAAAAAGGTATTTCATAAGTATTTGAAAATGACGGGATCTGATTTTTCTTTAGTTAATGCAAAACCTTCATTTCTGTATAATTGTACCTCTTCTTTATATTAAAATATTTCAGATATCATCATATACTGTTTCTTAAGAGATTGCTTCACATACCTTGAAGGTGAAACTTTAAATAAGGAATTGGTGAAAGCATCAGAAATTAGTCTCCTAATCTATTAACAGAACACATGAGAAGAATAATCAGATTAACTATTGAATGTTGCAAAAAGAACCTCCCTTTGCATTTTTTAAAGTTCTCAAAATGTCTGAATTCATTTGAAACAAATTATTAAGTGAGAAACAGACTATAACAAAGCAACTTCAGGGCCTAATGTTACTAACAGTACTGTTTAATTTTCCACATCTGCTCAGCCTAGCTTTATGCATATTTGGGGAATGCAACAGCATACACATTAGATGTGATTAAAGGAAAGTTTTTTTTTTTTTTTAAAAAAAGGTATAAACTATGAGAGAAACAACTGATGTCTTCAGTTGTGGTAGCACATCTGTCACTAAGGGTTGTTTTTGTTATGGTTTTAATGTCCTAGTGATTCCAATTTTTTCTTATAACCTCCTTCCTCTTTTGAGGAAGGTATGTAGATTTTGACAAGTAAAATATCAGTTCAGTTCTTGAAGGTATTTATGCTGATTAAATGGATCATAAACTAAAATTTTCTTTAAAACTAGCCCACTCTATTTCTAGATTGTAGTTTGTGCAAAATGTAAATGTAGGGAGAGTTAGTATTTCTCTTACTGGGTATAAATAAGCATGTAAACACCTCTGGTGAGTGAGACAGAAATGGAACATTTTTCATTACCAAGAATAAGAGACATGGTATTTAACATAATATGATTTGTATTGCTTCTATTCCCTGTACTCCCGCCTCCACACACTCACCAACCCATAGACTGTTTATAGCCATTTTGATAGGTATTAACACAGTGGTCAATTCTTGTCATTTTATTGATTTTTATGGACATCTGGTCTTCATTTGACAAAGGAACTCAAGGAAGTCATCAATTCTCGATAGCAAAGCCTCATTAAAGGGACCTTGCCAGGGAAATGCAAATGTTATTATTAAAGTGATACTTACGATCATCCTATACTCTGGGCATAGAGCATAATTCTGACTTATAATGAATTCTTACTAGCCATAACTTTTGTGAGGGATCTTGGTAGCATTAAGAACTATAGTGGACAGGGAAATACTATTTAGTTATTCTGCAGTTATCTTTATTTATCTTTTAAAATCAAAAATCATGCAGATAAATAGATATACCTCTAGTAGTTCCTGTATCTAAATTATTTGGTTTTAGTTTTACTCTGTTTTGGAGAAATAATTGAATTTTTCATTTGAAATGGTGTCTTAATAGACATGTTTCAGATGAATTTATGTCTAGATCTAAAAGTAAAATTTAAGGTGTTGGTCAGATTCCCAGTACAACCATTCTGTGGTCACTGTAGGCAAATGTTGTTGGCCAGAGCCTCTCAGAGGCAAGTGAGTCCTTCCTAGCTCTGGGTGCAGCTTGGGCTAAGAAAGGTTCTTTAATCAGTGACTTATGAGGGCCTTAATGGTTTGACTGATTGAGGACATAGAAATTTGAAAAAGGAATCCTGAGCTTGTCCTTCTATCAGTCTGTGCTTCCCACAGAGAGTAACCCACTATAAAATATCACTAGTCCTGGGAAGAGGTTATATGCGAGGGGCTGAGTGGGGGCAGTGGTAGTGGGCCATACAAACTCTTTCAAGGGATATTAGTTTTAAATAAATACTAATGAGTGAATGTGCAGTTGCATTTGTATGGATAGAAAGACCAATGAATTACAGTGCAGATGAACAGTTATTCCCCAGTAATTATGGGTACTCAACTATAGAAATATATGGTGGTAATATGCCTCATTGAATGCATTTATACATTTAGCTTTTCAGTTTCCTTAGTTATTCTTGGACACTTTTACCTTCTGGATTTAAAAGCACAAGTTTTTATTGAAGAGTGGAAGAAGCCAGGTGTCCCTAAAGACTTTTGTAATGAGAAATTTACTCTAGATTGAGTAGTTGTTAACTTAATATTTTAGAGGTTTTATCCATATTTAATAACTTGGATTCCATGAAAATAAGATTAAAGATGCCTTTTTATTTACCAAAAAGCTATTTAATTTTCTCCTTGATTAAAAAAATTGTAGCTTTTTAGATCAGTTCAATCAGGCAATTAAAGATCAGAGCTTTTAAGTTCAGCTAAGGCAATTAAATAGGTAATATACTTGTTTATACACTTTTGCTGTATAAGCTCATTGCTGTACCTTCTTAAAAGCCCATATACTCATTTTTGCTTTCTCTAAATGAATGATGATGGGAATTATAGCTGAATATGTGTCACATTGTCAAATCAAAGACAAGTGTCCTGTGTAGAAAGGGGAGCCTGGTACAGATGCCATGAAAAGATAGGGAGTGGAAGGAAGCTGGCAGAGAGAATCACTAATGAATGATTTAAGTTTCTTTCTCCTTTGTCTCTAAATACCTATGTTCTCCTCTCATCATCATTTTTTTCTCTACCAAATACTGCCCCTAAAAACCAGGGCCTTGTACTTTATGAACACAGATTTTAAAAAATTAAGAAATGGAGATGTATTCAGTTATATAATGAAAAAAGAGTACAACCTATTGCTCATCTTTAAGTAGCTTCTTGGAGTACAGTGTTCCTGTACTTTTAGTTGTTTAAAATATGTATATGACATATTTTAATATGTAACATATATAGTATATTGTTACTGACTTCTAAACAAGCTGCTGAAAATCAAGTCTTTTCTATAGTGCATATTCAGTGAGGACTGTAGAATAGAATGAAATCTGAGCACCAAGCAGTGGAAAACCACTCATTCCATGTGGCTTGTTAATCTGGTACAGGTTAGTTTATTTGCTAGTATATTATGGCAACTGGAAATTTTTTTTGAAATTGAAGTACAACAGTTGCCATTCATAATATATCATCAAATATTATATTCAATCAGGTTTTAGTATTGTTTATTTTGTTCTTTTTAAGAATTGGTTGAGATGATATATGTGAAAGTACTTTATAAACTATCAAATGCTAATACTTAGGTATGTCTGTATTATATAATATCTATGAAATAGTCCCTTTATCTACTTAGTAAGCATACTTTACTCCCAAATCAAGCCAGGGAGAGAGTTTATTATACTTTGTATTACTGGGTCAAAAATTATGAAAATCTTTTCTCTAAGATAAACATGTGATATCAGATGAGGACATAATTATTTAAAATGTTTGAAAGTTCCACCAAGATTAACTACTGTGGGAAAATTATCTTTATTAAAAAGCATGTGTGTGAGCCCTGTAAGCATAGCATATACTGACTGGGTAAAAACAAAGAAAATGAACAGTGAGAAAGTCTGTTAGGCCAGATCTGACATTACAGCAAACATTGCAGCTTAACTTCAAAACATACATCGCCACTAATGAGGTGAGAGCCCTGCATATTAATAAACCTACAGCTCCAGTCATAGCTATCATTACCCACATCAAACATAAATACAAGATTAACACCTATGCCATTTCTTTGGAAGATGTGAGAATGCCCTGGCAGTAACTGCTCTCTCTTTCCCTGAGGATAAAAAAATAGAAATTGAAGGGTAATGAGAATAGAACTTAGATTAAGAAAATAAAATTGGCAATCAGGCTGGGGCAGTCTTACACAGATGGAGTTTATAGAAAGAAAGAACCTACATAGTTGGTGTCCCAGCACATTTTTTGTATTTTTGAACCTGGTTAGTTTCACTTATTTTCTCTAATAAGAGAGCTTTTTAATATTTTTTTATGTTTTTTAAAATTTTTTTATATTATTCTGAAGGCAAAGAGCCCAAATAGATTTGCATTTAGAGAAACTAAGTCTTGTGATTTCAACATGAATGTTTGAAATTTTATTTTCTCCTCGTGGCTTTATTTTTTTATAAATCTAGCCTCAGATCTTCCGATTGGTGCTACGTTAAATGCCAAAGCCAATATTCTTAGTTCATTCACCAGCTATTTATTGTATACCTACTCTGTCCTAAGCACTGATCTACATACTTGGAATACATCAGTATACAAAACAAAAGATTCCTACACTCATGGAAATTATCTTCTAGCAGGGTGAGGCAGGGTTGGGAAACAATCCATAAATAATAAACATAATAATAAAGTAAATGCAGAGTGTGTTAGAAGGTTTTTGGTAATACAGAGAAAAGAAAAAGTAGACCAGGCTTAGGAGAGGCAAAGTGTAGATTGCATTGTTCATTAGGTAGGCCTCAAAGAATGTAAGATTGGAGCAAAAGCTTACAGGAGCAGAGTTATTAGTCAAGTAGGTATTTGGGGTCCAGTTGGAAAGCAGAAGACATCAGGTGGGATGTGCCTGGAATGTTCATGGAATAGCAAGGATGCCAGCGTGCCTGTGGCCAAGAATAGGGATGAGGGTAGAGTCAGCTGTTAGGAACTGTTCCAGTCCGTAATCCAGGTGAGTTATAGAAGCTCACATCAGGGAGATAGTCATGAAGTTGGGGAGAAGTGATCAGATTCTAGATGTATTCTTAATCTAGAGTCAGTAGGATTTCCTGATGGGTTGCTTGTGAGTTTTAAGAGGAAGAGAGGAGACAAGCTTACTTAAACTTTCAGTAGTAGGTCAGTGTGCTAAAAAATGTTTCTTGCTACCTTTTTTCTGTTAAAAGAGAGATCTTCACTAACAGTCTTTTAATGAAAGAAAAAACTCAATATTAAGTGCTGACATGAATACAGAGCAACTGAAACTCTCATCCATTGCTGGTAGGACTATAAGCTGGTAGAGCCATTTTGGAAAATAGTTTGGCACTTTTTCTGCAATATGATCCAGGAATCCCACTCATAGTGGCTTTATTCATAGTAATCCAAAAGGAAACAACCCAGGGTAGTACATTCGTACAACGAATACTACTCAGCAGTGATAGGAAACAAAAGTACTGATACATACAACATGGATGAATATCAAATATTTTATGCTAAGTGAAAGAAGCTAGACTCAAAGGGCTACTTATTGTGTCATTCCACTTACATGACATTCTGGAAAAGGCAAAACTATAAGAATGGAAAATACATCAGTGGTTGCCAAAGGGTAGAGGAAAGATTGGCTGTAGAGCAGAGGGAATTTGGAGGGTGTTGGAAATATTCTGTAACTTGATTTTGGTTGGTACATGACTGTACACATTTGTTAGACCACATAGATCTGAGCACCTAGAAAGGTGAATTTTACTGTCTATTCTTCCTCAGCAAAATCAGGCTTAAAAAAAAAAAAAAAAAAGTAGTAGGCTGCTTTTACTTCTTAGCAGTAAAAGAAGCTCTACTTTAGAAAATCCTCCTGCCAAAAAGACTGTTCTTTCAAAGGGTTTTGGTGTTTCTGTCATTACTACCATATCTCATGGTCCTGAAAAATCCTATGTAGGTTTGATCTAGCAACTCAGTAGCTTGAAAAAAAATCCTACATGATTTAAAGGACATTTGCAATGCCAAAAAGAGAAAGAGGTAAGTGAGGGAAAGAGAACCTTAAAAGTTGCTGTTGTCATTGGCCACCAAATTGGAGCATCTGGAAATTACACAAAATTTTCTTAGTTAAGCTATTTTTCCCCTCAGATATCATTAAAGAACTACAGAGGCACAGCACTGACTTGGCCTGACTTGGACAACTTTAAAAGCTCTGTTTCTAAGAAGGAATAAAGCTTTACTTGAATTTCCAATTCAGTCCCACTGACCGACAGCCTCATGTGTGACCCTGGAAGAGCAAGTCATCCCTCCTCTCTGTGCCTCGGTTTCCTCATACACAATGAAGGGACGACTAAATAGTCACACATTCCTTCAAGCACCGGGATTCTAGATTGTGTGATTCATGAGTGAAGGAAGTACGACGTGTTGGCAGGGTATGGGGAACAAAACAAATCAGAGAGGCATATGGAAGAAGAAAAAGAGATTGAGAATCCCTGAAAGTAGATTTTAGTATGAAAATAATAACAGTAATAATAATATTTATTAAGCATTTACTCTATACCAGGCACTGCTCTAAATGTCTGACATGTATAAACTATTTTGTGTTCCTTCAAATTGGGGAATTATAGGAAATATGAAATATTTTAGAACTGGAGATAAGAGACTGAAATGCAAACAAATAATTGAGAATTGAAGCAATGTGATTTAGCTAAGATGATGATTGCTTTCTAAACCAGAAATCTCATGTAATCAAATCAAAAGACATGTTTAAGGGTAAAGGGTTTTAAACTATAAAGTATACTGAAAGTAAAGTATTATCATTAACAAAGAATTTTAAAAAGGACATGTAGAGTCACAACTTAGATGGAAAGCAAAAGCATTCTTTTTTAAAAATCTTTTTCTTTTGAAATGATTGTAGATCCACAGGAAGTTGCCCAAAAAAAGGTACAAGAAGGCCCCATGCAAGGACATCCTTTTTAAGGCAGGACTTTGGAAGAAAATTGGAGGCTGATAATCCAAAAGAGAATAGACAGATAAATGTTACATATATTTGCTAATACCTTTTAAATGAGGTCAGCAGAGATTTTAAGATTTAAAAAATGTTACAAGAACATTTGTATTACATTCTCAAAATATTTTATTTATTAAATGAGAAAAGAGGAATGCGATGGTAGAAGTAAAACCTTTGAATTACTTAAGAAGGAAATTTCGATGTCAAGGTAATAGTGCTAAAAAAATGCCTTAGTGTATATAAAAGTTAAGTTTGTGGCGAAGGTAAATTAGGGAAAGATTATTTGCTGGATAAAGTGATTTCTTTAGGGAGAGCATTGTTGGAAAGCATTACTCTCAATTTAAAATATCTGATTAATTTTAAGTAACTTGTGAAGAAATATAATTCGCACAAAACTTTCATAACAATATATTTTGCAGAAATTTATACAGTTTATGCTTATTCATGCTTATTCATAGGTTATAGTGATTTTTGAAATAACCTAAGCCATATTTTTGCTATCTGGAGTACCAGACACAATTTTTTTTTAAAGAACTGGTTAGTGTTTAAGCAACCGAAGTCATTTTCAAAGGAATCATCCCCAGTTGGTTTTATGTTGCAGCACAAGAGAGCTGAGGTGTGGGAGCTCCTTCCCAGAGCTTTGTGACTGCTTAGTCAGATGTGTCGAAGGGGCACTTAATAGATGCTTGCGATAGGAGCACAATTACACCTTAGCTCCTGTTTTGCATTCTTTAAGTATTATTCTTTAAATGTAAGTATTAATCACATGCCAATGCTATAGTAGATCTCACTTATGAACATTGTGTTTTTGAAAAAAAAAATAGACTTAGCCCATTAACTGAGGTAAACAAACTAGTTTAATGACTCTGAGTTGTTGGTTTTTCTCCAGCTCTGACTATCCACACAAATGAACATCTCTAGAAATTAAGCCTCCTTCTTCATGTTGGTCATTCATTCTCTTTGCCTCGAGTAATCACTGGAGATGTCTGTATTTGTAGTAATGATTTTCAAAAGACAAGAAACTCTGTATGGCATTACTTACTATTGTTCTTTTAAGGATTATGTGTCTAGAAATAAAAAAGAACTCTCAAAACTCAACAGTCAAAAAAAAATCCAATTAGAAAATGAGCAAAAACCATGAAGACACATTCCATTGAAAATACATACAAATGGCAGATAAGCACATGAAAGGATGTTCAGCATCATTAGCCATTAAGGAAATGTAAATTAAAACCACAATGAGATATTACTACACACCTACCAGGATGGCTACCAAAAAAAAAAAAGTGACCACCCCAAATGATGGTGAGGATACAGAGAAATTAGGTCACTAATATGTTGCTGATAGAAATATAAAATGATACAGCCTCACTGGAAAACAATTTGGCATTTCTTAAAAATCTAAACATGCATCTACCATACAACTCAGTGTTTGTACTCCTGGGCATTTATCTTAGAGAAATAAAGACTTAGGTTCACATAAAATCTGTACACAAATGTTTATGGCAGCTTTATTCATAATGGCCAAAAACTGGAAATGACCCAGATGTCCTTAATAAGTAAATGGTTAAATAAGCTGTGGTACATTTATACCATATACTACTACTCATCAATAAAAAGGAATGAACTGTTGATAATCATAACCTGGATGAATCTCCAGAGAATTATGCTGAGTGAAAAAAGACAATCACAAAACATTACATACTATGTGATTCTATTTTTATAACATTCTTGAATTGGTAATTATAGAAATGGAGAGCAGATTAGTGGTTTCCAGGGGCTAATGAGAGGTTGTGGGAGCAGGAGGGAAGTGGATGTGGCTATAAAAAGGTATGGTGATAGACACAATCTCTGTCGACTGTATTAGTGTCAGTATGCTGTTTGTGATATTGTACTATAGGTTTACAGGATGTTAGTTACCACTGGGAGAAAATGGATAGAGGGTATACGGAGTGTCTATATTGTTTCTTACAGCTGCATGTGAGTCTACAATTATCTCAAAATAGAAAGCTTAATTTAAAAAGAATATGCAATCTTTCTATAGTTATCTGTATTTGGTGATGACTTAATTAGGGAGGATTGTCCTGGCCTTAGTTTTTCCTTCTCCCATGCATCTCTGATAGGATTTGTCATAGACAGAGTCACCCCTTTTAGGAAATCTCTAAGAAGATGAGGAACCCAGGAGAATTACTCTGCAGGCCACCTCCCCTTCCCATTCTGAAAATGAGTGTCAGTGGAAGCCATAGAGGAAAGAGAAGAAAAGAGGTCATGTGCCATCCAGGGAAGGAATACAAATGGGAGAGGGTAGTTAGTCCTCCTATAACCTCCCCTAAGATCCTCTGCCTTGCTGGGTATTGGGATTAAAGCAGATCATGTGATCACTGTGTGTTTGACTCACAGGTCTTTATGGTACCCTAAAGTGAGCCCCTTACCTTTATGGTGACCCCCTGTCCAACCACCCAGCAAGATGCACTCTGCATGTGATCTGATGAATGTTTGATTCACCAGGCCCCACAGATAGCTCTGATTATGGCTTTGTCTCTTAAGCAAATCATGCAGTTTAGGAGCTCAGCAGAGGAAGAGAGAGAATAGCTATATGTATGATGAGTCATTTCTGTTGGTAGAGGTTGGAGGCCACAGTTAATTTATGACACTGATTGTAGGCCAAATGTATATTTTTTTTGTAATGTGTTTTACTTGAAAATCATCCTTTGTTCTCCTCTCTAGGTAGTAAAGTAAAATATTTATCCTCAGATAGAGCACTCTGCCAAGAATGTTTAGCAGTTAGAAGACCTCTCCACATCTGTCCCTTTCTTCAAAGGCAAGGTTTAAGTTGGTGAGCACCATGGAAATCAAATCCATTCTTTTGCTGTTGGAAGTTTAAGTTCCTTCTAGATTGGGTGCAATAATAATTGTTCTTATTATCATTCATTAAGTGCTTCCTATGTACCACTGCATTAGATCTTTTTCATATATTATTTAAGCTTCATGACTGTCTTGCAAAGAAGGTATCATTGTATTCTCATTTTTAGATGAGAAAACTACGGTTCAAAAAGGCTAAAAAGCATAAGAGTGCATATATCTTTTTAAGTTAGTGTTTTGGATGTCTGGATAAATACCCAGAAGTGAAATTGCTGGGTCATAAATTTTTTGCGGAACCTTCAAACTGTTTTCCTTAGTGGCTGTACCAATTTGCAGTACTTCCAATAGTGCACGAGTGTTCTCTTTTCTCCAGATCCTCGCCAACACCTGTTTCTGGATTTATTGATGATAGCCATTCTGAGAGGTGTGAGTTGATACCAATGGAATACCATAAAATCAATGAATCTTACCATTTGCAGCAACATGGATGGACTTAGAGGGTTATGCTAAGTAAAATAAGTTAGACAGAGAAAGACAAATACCATACGATCTCACTTAACTATGAAATCTAAAGAACAAAATAAACAAACAACAAACATACTCATAGATACAGAGAACAAACTGATGGTTGCCAGATGGGAGGGGTTGGAGGGCTGGGTGAGAAAGGTGTAGGGATTAAGAAATACAAATTGGTAGTTACGAAATAGTCTTGGGGATGTGAAGTACAGAATAGGAAATATAGTCAATAATATTGTATTGACTATGTAGAATTCCAGGTGGGTACTAGACTAATCAGGGGGCAAGGGGGAGGGTCACTTTGTAAATTATATAAATGTGTAACCACTATACTGTACACCTGAAACTAATATAAAATAATATTGAACATCAACTCTAATTGAAAAAAAAAGGCTAAGAAACATAGTCATAAGAAAGGCAGTAAGTGGTTGGTAGTCTAATGGAAGAGCTCTAGTTTTAGGGTCAGACCCAGGTTTAAGTACTGCTTCTGCCTCTTTATTCAACTCAACTATATGACCTTGGGTCAGTTCCTTAACCTCTGAGGTCAGAGTACTGTAGCTGGCACATAATAGCTGTTGTTATAGTTTTAAAATACATGCTTCTCAAGAGAAACAGCAAGAGATTAAGTGAGAGAATAGTTAGAACCTTCCCCAAACTTCCCTCCTATGTCTACTTTTCTGTGAGAAATAGAAAAATATACTTCTCAGCCAGCCTCAGTGCTAAAGCTAGGATAATCATCCAGCCCATTAATTCAGATGAGCTTTATCTCATAAATATAATGCAGTTCGTTAAGGCTTAAGAGTTAATAATGTAGACTTTAGTTGTGTGGCTTTGGACAACTAATTTTATTAATTCGAGCCTCGACTTATTCATCTATAAAATGGATTTAATAACAGTACCTAACTCAAGGGTTATAATGAAAATTAAACGAGACAGTAAGGCATTTAGCCTGGTGCTTGGCCTGTAGCAAGTGCCAAAGAAATGTTATCTGCTATACTTTTTGTTTCTTTGGAACAATTTACCAGAGTTGGTCTTCTGCACCTGTGGCTCCAAATCAAGTCTTCAGTCAAAATGCATCTTAAACTTTTTCATGCATTTAATGTAGTAGTCCATTGGTTTTTTTCTTTCTCCTTGAAAGGCTTTTGTAGTCAGTAAGAGTCTTAAATTGGTGATATTTAGAAAGTAGGTTGTTTCAGAACTGGGGCAGAATACAGATTCCTTCTGACTCCCAGGAACATGTTTCTTCATACCTGGAGTTTTCCATACACAGACCAGAATATGTACATGTTGCCAAGTAGGACTCTTAAGATCCCCCACATTAAAAGAGAGTCTCCTTTACTTACAGTGAAAAGATTGAGGAAAGGCAGATTTAAGAAGCCCAGGCCCTTTTGCCCTTGGCGTTAGCCTTCAGAATGCTGCTTGTCTCCCGCTTTTATCATACATGAAAGAGGAAATCATGTGTGTTACCTCCATTCTCAGCTGAATCATGAGACTGTAAACAATAACTGCTATTTAGGATAGCTAATTATGCTACTTAATTTTATTTAGGGCTTTTGCAAGAATATTTGGATGACCTACTCTTTATTATGTGATGAAATGATTAGAATAACTTTTATATTGCATTGTGGTTTTCTCTTAAGTGCGTTCCTGTTGTGCACAGATGAATTTGTAATGCAGAATGTCAGCATAGTCTATATTTAATTGTACCTGCTGTTCTCATTCATTAGAATGCAGTCCCCAAGAAATAACTAGATAGATATATTAGTTATTGTCTTTTCATAAGACAATTAAGCATAATGAAAGAAGGTTGCTGAAGCACCCTGGCACAGTGTTAGGAGAGGTTGCTAAGAATGGAAACCTGATAATGTGTCCTCTGGCTCCTGGTAAACTGAGTGAGTGGCTTTCTGACATTCAAGCAAAACAGGTAATTGCTTTGTATAGGGAAGGAGTTGAAGAGAAGTTTATTTCTGCTTCCGTGATCCTCTCACCACAGAGCCACACGCCATATTTTAAAACTGAACTCATGTTTCTTTAAGAACTGTACTATGCCTATTTCTAAAAGCATTCAGAGGCTTAACACATGGAAGCACAGAGCAAATTAAATATTTTAAGTTTAAAACAAGACAGACCAAAAGGGAGAAGAAGGGGAAGATACTACCAACACCTGGTATGACTAGATCACAGCAAAAAGGGAATCTTCAATTTGCCTGTTTTTCCTTTTCCGACAAGAAAAAAGCATGCCTTACAAAGTCACAATTTTCTTTAGAACTAATCTTACCAGGAAATTGATGTATAGGTCCCTGTGCAAAGCACACTGGGTAACTCCAACTGTAGTTTTGTGAAAGAGCTTTTATTTGTCTATTTTGAAAGGCCCCCTGGGCACCCAGCCTGACAGAGGGTAGCTTCCCACTCTGATCCAGATTGTGTCGGGGGTGGGGCTTGGGCAGTGGGCGGAGGCCCCTTTTGTGAAGAGCAGCAGAAAGCACATGCTCTGGTGGGCTCTGGCCTTTATTAGCAAGCTTCAGCTTGATGCTGTTTATGTGGATTGTTTAATGGCTAATTGATGCAGCATGCGTGAAGATACAGTTTCCGGCATGAAGCAGTTAAGGGTGGCAACATGGGTTGTCTCAACATGATACCAATTTCCACAGTCAATTTGGTCAATTCAGCGAAAAAAAAAATCAGTCCAGCCTGAAAATCAGTTAGAACAGTTACCAGAGGTTATTGAGGCAACTGTGGTTGCTTGACCAGATTTTTCATGTTTGAATCAGTTGCTTTTGCATTTTGTATACATAGCCTTAGTCATTTTGGGAAAAACATTTAAAAACACAAAAGTGACATCTAAAAATCAGTATCTTTCTTTAAATATCATCATAATCAGGCTTCCTAGTGTATATCATTTTTGAGAGGGAATTACTAATTTACCATTGATATATGTGATCAATGTAATTAATTGATGTTTCATATTTTGTTATAAATAGAGTGAGAAGGTGACCACAGTGACCACAAAGCACCTGAAAAATTATGGACAAATTAATAAGAAGTCAAATTGTGTTTGAGGCAGATTTTTTTTAAATAGCTTTATTAATATGTAACTAACATCTTAAAATTCACTCATTTTAAGTTTGTGATTCAAGGATTTTTAGTAAGTTAAAGATTTGTGTACAAACATCACCATAATCCATTTTAGAACATTTCCATCACCCAAAAAAGAGTCCTCATGCCCATTTGCAATCAGTTCTTGCTCCCAGCCCTGTCCCCAGGGACTGCTAATCTATTTCCTGACTTTATAGATTTGCCTTCTCTATTTCACTTCTTTCATTTAGCATGTCTTTGAGTTTCACCCATGTTATAGCAAGTCTCAGCAGTCGATTCCTTTTTTTTTCAAATATCTATTTTTTTATTGAGGTATAATTGACATACATTATATTGTTTTCAGGTGTGTAACATGATGACTTGATATTTGTATATATTGCAAAATGATCACCACAATAAATCTAGTTTGCCATATACAGGTACAGAATATTTTTCCTGTGATGAGAAATTTTAAGATATACCCCCTTAGCAACTTTCAGACATATGATAACTATAGTCACCATGCTGTACATTACATCCCCATGACTTAATTTATCTTATACTGGAAGTTTTACACACACACACACACACACACACTCTTCAACCTCTCACCTCTGGCAACCACCAGTCTGCTCTGTATCTATGATCTTGATGTTGTTTTTTTTTTTTTTGTGGGGGGGCTCTACATATAGTTATTTGTCTTTCTCTGGTTGACTTATTTCATTTAGCATAATACCCTCTAGGTCAGTCCATCAATGTTGTCTTAAACGACAAGACTTCATTCTTTTTTATAACTGAATAATATTCTTATGTGTGCATACTACATCTTCTTTGTCCATTCATTTACACACACACACATACTGCATCTTCTTTGCCCATTCATCTCTCAGTGGACACGTAAGGTTATTTCCATATCTTGGATGTTGTAAATAATGCTGCAGTGAACTTGGGGGTGCATATATCTTTTGAGTTAGAGTTTTCACTTTCTTTGGATAAATATCTAAAAGTGAGATTACTGGATCATGTGGCACTTGTATTTTTAATTTTTTTGTGGAACCTCCATACTGTTGCCTATGGTGACTACACCAATTTATATTCCCACCAGTGCACAAAGATTCTTTTCTTCACATCCTCGCCAACACTTGTTATTTCTTTTCTTTTATATATATAATAGCCATTTTAACAGGTCTGAAGTGATATCTCATTGTGGATTTTATTTGTGTTTCCCTGATAATTAGTGATAGTGAGCATCTTTCCATGTACCTGTTGGCTATCTGTATGTCTTCTTTAGAAAAATATCTTATTCATATCCTCTGCCCGTTTTTAATTGGACTGCTTGGGTGTTGTTTGTTTGTTTTTACTATTAAGTTGTCTGAGTTCTTTATATATTTTAGATATTAAGCCCTTATTAGATATGCATTTTGCAAATATTTTCTCCCCTTCAGTAGGTTGCCTTTCCATTTTGTTGATGGTTTCCTTTGCTGTGCAGAAACTTTAGTTTGATGTAGTCCCATTTTTTTATTTTTCCTTTTGTTGCCTTTGCTTTTAGTGTCAAATCCAAAATATTGTTGCCAAGACCTCCCATCAAGGAACTTATTACTGCCTATGTTTTCTTCTAGGAGTTTTATACTTTAAGGTCTTACTTTCAAGTTTTTAATCTGTTTTGAGTTAATTTTTGTGTATAGTAAGATAGTACTCCAATTTCATTCTTTTGCATGTGGCTGTCCAGTTTTCCCAACACCATTTTTGAAGAGACTCTTCTTCCTCACTGCACATTCTTGGCTTCTTTGTCATAAATTAATTGACCATATATGCATGGGTTTATATGTGGGCTCTCTATTCTGTTCCTTTGATCTTTCTATGTATCTGTTTTTATGCCAATACCATACTGTTTATATTACTAATTTTTAATATAATTTGAAATCGAGGAGCGTGATGCCTTCAGATTTGTTTTTCTTTGTCAATATTACTTTGGCTATTTGGGTTTTTTGTGGTTTCATACACGTTTTAGTATTTGCTTTATTTCTGTGAAAAATAACATTGGAATTTTGGTAGGGATTACATTGAATCTGTAGATTGCTTTAAGTAGTAAGGACATTTTAACTATTAACTCTTTCAATCCATGAGCACAGAATATCTTTCCACTTATTTGTGTTCTTCAGTTTATTCTATCAGTGTCTTACAGTTTTCATGGTATAGGTCTTTCATGTCCTTGGTTAAATTGACTCCTAGGTATTTTATTTTATTTTTTTTGATACAATTGAAATGGTTTTATTTTTTTTAATTTCTCTTTCTGATAGTTTATGTTTAGTGTATAGAAATGCTAGAGATTCTGTATATTGATTTCGTATTTTGCAACTTTACTGAATTCATTTATTAAGTTCTGACAGTTTTTTGGTCTTTAGGGTTTTCTCTACATAGTATCATGTTGTCTGCAAATAGTAACAGTTTTACTTATTCATTTTCAATTTGGATCTTTTTTTCTTTGCTTAATTGCTCTGCCTATGACTTCCAATACTGTGTTGAATAAAAGTGGTAAAAGTGGGCATCCTGGTATCCTTTTGATCTTAGGGTAAAACTTTCAGTTTTTCACCATTAAGTATGATGTTACTTGTGGACTTATATATAATCTTTATTATGTTGAGATCTGTCCCCTCTATACACACTTTGTTGAGAGTTTTTTTCAATCATAAATGGATGTCGAATTTTGTCAAATGCTTTTCCTGCATCTATTGATATGATCATAGGATTTTTATCTTTCATTTTATTACTGTTGCGTTTCATATTGACTGATTTATGGATGTTGAACCATCCCTGCACCCCTGGTATAAATCCCACTTGATCATGGTATCTGATCCTTTTAATGTATTGTTGAATTAGGTTTGTTAATATTTTGTTGAGGATTTTCGTATCTATGTTCATCAGTGATATTTGGTGGTAATTTTCTTTTCTTAGCATCCTTGTCTGGTTTTGGTATCAGGGTAGTCCTAGCTTAATGAAATGAGTTTGGAAGTGTTTCCTCCTCTTCTGTTTTTTGAAAGAGTTTGAGATAGATTGATATTTTCTTTGAATGTTTGGTAGAATTACTATCTGAAGCTGTCAGGTCCTGGACTTTTGTTTGTAGGGTTTTTAAATTACTGATTCAATAATGTTACTAGTAATTGTTCTGTTTAAATTTTCTGTTTCTTCATGATTCATTCTTAGAAGATTGTAGGTTTCTAGGAATTTATGCATTTCTTCTATATTGTCTGTTTCATTGGCATTTAATTGTTTGTAATAGTCTCTCATGATCTTTTGTATTTCTGTGTATCAGTTTTAACATCTCTTTCATTTCTGATTTTATTTATTTGAGCCTCCTCTCTTTTTTAATGGTAAGTCTAGCTAAAGGTTTTTTCAATTTTGTTTATTTTTTTAAAGAACCAGCTCTTGGTTTCACTGATCTTTTCTGTTGTCTTTTTAGTTTCTATTTCATTTATTTCTGCTCTGATCTTTGTTGTTACCTCCCTTCTACTAACTTTTGGCTTTGTTCTTTTTCTAGTTACTTAAGGAATAAAATTAGGTTATTTGAGATTTTTGTTTATTTGTTTCTTGAAGTAGGAATTTTGCTATAAACTTCCCTCTGAGAGCTGCTTTTGCTGCATCCCA
The DNA here is from genome assembly GCF_902729225.1 of Pteropus medius. Classification (NCBI taxonomy): domain Eukaryota; kingdom Metazoa; phylum Chordata; class Mammalia; order Chiroptera; family Pteropodidae; genus Pteropus; species Pteropus medius. The sequence goes on along the minus strand of NW_024342473.1, from coordinate 11,136,328 downwards.
TAAGTTTTGGTATTTTGTATTTCCATTTTAATTTGTCTCAAGGTATTTTTTTTTATTTCTCTTTTAATTTCTTCATGAACTTATTGGTTGTTAGTAGCATGTTGTTTAGTCTCCCCATATTTGTGAATTTTCCAGTTTTCTTGTATTTGATGTATAGTTTCATACCATTGCTCAGAAAAAAATACTTATTATGATTTCAGTCTTCTTAAATTTGTTAAGACTTGTTTTGTGGCCTAACATATGATCTTTCCTGGAGAATGTTCTCTGTGCAGTTGAAAAGAATGTGTAATGTTGCTTTTGGATGGGATGTTCTGTATATATATACCTGTTAAGTCCACTTGGTCTAATGTGTAATTTAAAGCTATTTTTTCTTTACTGATTTTCTTTCTGGATAATTTGTTTATTGATGTGAGTGAGATAGTAAAGTTTCCTACTATTATTGTAGTGGTATATGTTTCTCTCTTTAGGTCTGTTAATATTTCCTTTATTTAAGTGTTCCTATTTTGAGTGCATAAATATTTATAAATATTATACCCTCTTGTCGCATTGACCGATTTATTAATATGTAATGGCATTTTTTGTCTTTATTACAGTCTTTCCATTCCTCTTTATTGTGAAATAATAGTCTGTTCTATGGATATGTCACATTTTGTCCATTCATTTACTAATAGAGGGACATTTAGATTATATACAGTTTGAGGCTATTATTAATAATGCTGCTGTTCACATACAAGTCTTTATTTGGTTCTACATTTTCATTTCTCTCGAGTAGGTGACTGGGGGTTGTTATCATCTTCCTTTAAAAATTTGTAACCACGGTGAATCAGGTCATTAAATACACATCAGTTTTGAGAAGAAATAACCATTTACCATTGATACATAGTATATAATCAGTATAATTAACTGATATTTCATATTTTGTTAAAGATAGAATAGGAAACTGATAACAAAGTTTATATGATAAGTTTAAAGACACTTTAAGGCTGATTTTTATTCAATTACAAGCTCCTGTAGAAAACCTATTATCTTCTGCATTACATAAGACCCTATTTGTAAGTTCCTTCATTTTCCCCACTCTGATATTTTTCTAACCTTCTAAGCATCTCAAATCATTAAAGAGAACTGCATCATAACTACCTATTATCTATATGGGCTCTCACTCTGCAACTCAAATATTCATTACATCATCATTAATAAACCCAGCTTACTGTGACATCTCACTGAAGGGGTGGCAAAATATTGTGACAGGAGACACATGTGGGGAATGGGTAATTGTTAACTCTTCTTTAAATAGCATTTAACATTCTAGAAGAAGTCTGCCTTCACGTTGGAACTCATAGAATCAAAGTGAACTTTATTTAGCATTTGGGTCGGGTCCAGTATGTTAGATTATCCACATCCTGACTTTCTAGGGTGAGAGTCATTGTCATTTCCAGTTCTACAAAGCAGTAACTTCCAGTATGTATAGTACATTTAAGTTTACAAAATGTTTCTCCCATTAATTTTATTCATTCAACAGTTCACTGAGTTCCAGCTCTGTGACAGGCACTGCTAAGTTTCACTTAATTCTCATGACAACCTTGTCAGTGTAGGAAGATTAGATATCGCCCTTGATCTTGTATATCATACACACACACACACTCTCTCTCTCTCTCTCTCTCTCTCTTTTTTTCTCTCTCTCTCTTTCTTCTCATGTCGTTTCTGCTGCTTCCTCTGAAAAGGATCAGACCAAGAATCTATTCTGACTCTTATAAAAGTCTCTCTTCATAAAATGACTGATTTTTTTTTCCCTAAAATGATAGAAGATAAGAAACATCTGATATTAAAAATGGGTCACTTTGCATTGTACCTTTATCTCACTTTTTCCAATGTGATATTGACCTCTTGGACAAAATAGATTAAAACCAAACCTCAAATTAGAAAACACCAAAACATGATATTTCATATGTAATACAAAGGGAATTAGAGTTAATTTGATTTTTCACTATAGACTTATGTTTTATATTAGACGAAGCTTACTTCTTTTTAGTGGTCTGAAAAGAATCTGTAATTTCAGGATTCTGCACACCTCATTTGTATTTTCTTTGAGAAAATGTCTTAGTTAAAATCAATGCCCTAGTATTCATTTAAGCTCCCTTGCCTTCAATAAAACTAATTGATAAACCCTAATAATTAATGGCCTGATTAAACCAAAATGACTTACATCTGCCCTGATGATTGCCATTTATAATCAGTCACTTTAATGACTCATCTTTTCTGTGCTTTGCTTACAGAAGAAAGGCTATAACATTTTTAAGTGAGCTGAATGAAAAGCTGTATGCCTTCAATTGTTCCTTGTTTTCTGTAACTTGATTTTGCATTAAAATAAGCACAAATATAACTACCTTCTTAAAAGTAATTTTTCTCCCTAATCTGTTTTGCTATTGTCTATGACTTTGAGTGACATTGAAAACAAACCAAAAAGAAAAAGAAAAGAAATCGAATAATTTTAGTATTCCTGGAGCTATTCTTGAGAGTTGTAGCATTTGTATGTTTTAAATGAAGACTTGAAAGTACTAAGTTCAGTGACTGTATACTAGGATTGTTTATACCTCATATAACTGGAGTATTTTATTCAGATGAAGTGAACAAATCACAGGAGCTTTCCTCATTCCAACATTTAAAGAAATTTCATTTGTTCAAAATTCTGCCACATGAATTCAGATTTAGCCTAACTAAATAAAACCTTAATATCAAAAAAGGATTTGAGGCAGCTTATGATGTAAGATCAAAACAATGAACAAATGACAAAAAACAAGAATTTTAAAATAAAGGGCTATTTAAAATAAAGGGCTATTTCCAGTTCTGCATAGGAAGGAATCACTGCTATGGGACTTACCCTTCATTGAAAACTACTAGAAAACAACAAATTTTTATGAAACATCTGTTTTCAGATGTTAGAGAAGCACCGATGAGGTGAGCTCTGTAATCACCCAAACTTTCTGCCTGGAGACAATTTCAAGACTGCAGCATAGAGAGGGGGAACCCAAAATTCTTACTGACATGAAGTGAAGAGACAAAGTTTGGAAATAAAGCAGGCCAAAATGGCTAGAATGTATAGGGCAGAGTGTTAGAGAGGCAGAAACTGCAGGGAAAGGACTCAAGAAATTGTATAAGAACCTCCTTGAGTGTTTCGCCAGGTATCAACCTCCGCATTCAGAGGGTGAAATCTTATAAAGCTAGACAATGAACCACTGTCAGGGAAAGAAAATTTCTGGGGGACCTATAAACTAAACAATTCCCAAAGTTTACACAAGTTGGAAATTTAAAAATTCCAACCAGCCAGAGTAGAGGGACCTTGTTGAATACATTGGAGCATCCATTGAGACTTTAGAAAGGCCATGCTTTAATAATGAGACTAAACAAGCCCTAGAGAAGAGGGTTACTCTAGGCTTTCTATAAATAAAAACTCTAATATAAGCTTCAAAATAATCTGGTTATCTCCAGATAAGTTAACTACCTGTCAGTATCAAATCCTCATTAAAGGATGATAACAAAATTCAGCACTTAGCAAACATAAGATTTATATCTGGCATCCAAATAAAAATTAGCAGGTGAACAGAGTATTATTGTTCTAATACAGATGAAAATTTATAACTAGGAGTAAAATCAGTCAGTAGAAATAGGACCCCCTACCCCGAGATAATGGACTTAGCAGACAAGGATTTTAAAACAGTTATTATACAGAACATATATATATTCAAGGATTTTAAGGAAAACATGAGCATCATGAGGAGAGAAATGGAAGACATAAAAAAAGGAAATCTAGAGATGAAAAGTAAAATATCTGAAATTAAAATTTCACTTAATAGAATTAACAATAGATTAGATTCTACAGAAGAAATTATCAATAATGTTGATTTTAGAGATAACAAATTATTCAAAATTACTACAAAGTAAAAAAGAGAGTAAAAAAATGAGCAAAGCCTCAGGGACCTTTGAGACAGTATCAAGAAGTCTAAGGTATATGTGTAACTAGTGTCTTGGAAGGAAAGGAGTGAGAAAAGGGAACAAAAAATAATTTTAAGGAATAACAGCCCCCAACTCTTCAAATTTGATGAAACCAAAACCCATAGATCTAAGAAGGTCCACAAACCCTAAGCAGGATAAACACAAAACCATGCCAAAGCATATCAAAATAAAAAATTTGAAAGCAAGTGATTTAAAAAAATTTTAATAAGGAAAACAATACATAAAGAGGAATAGAAATACAAATAACAAAAAGCTATACATGCCAGAAGATACTAGAAAGACATCTTTTAAATATTAGAGGAAATCCTGTCAACCCAGATTTCTATATTTAGTAAATATATTTTTCAGAAATAACCATTAAATAAAGACTTTTTTCAGGCAACCAAAGCAGAGTGAATTAATTAGTAGACCAGCATTATAAAAAATATTAAAGAAAATTATTTAGGGCAGAAGGAAAATGATACCAGATAGATGGTTAGACCTGCACAATGGAATAAATAGCACCAGCAATGGTAAACATATAGACATAGAAAAGACTTTTTGTCTTACTTTTAAATTTCTTGAAAAGATAATTATTTAAAGCAGAAATAATGACAGTGTATCATGGAACTTAAAAGACATGTAGAGGTAAGATATAATAAACAGTAGCACAAGGGATTGGAGGAAAACTATGCTATTGTAAGGTTCTTAAATTATAAATGAAAATCCTAATTATTATTTGAAATTAGACTTGAAGAAGTTAAAGAAATATATTGTAAATCCTAGAAAGCCATTTTATAACAAAACAAAGTCTCTGCATTCATGGAGCTTCCCTTCACGTGGAGAGAACTGTGAGGGAACAGATTTACTTTTGCAGATACAGTATGTTGGTGGTGCTGTTAAGAACATTGAAACAAGGCAAAGGGAAAAGAGATATCTGGGATGAGAAGGTACTGCTGTTCATAATGGGTGATTGGGGAAGACTTCTCTTAAAAAGATAATATTTAAGCAGAAGCCTAAAAGAAGTGAAGGAGCAAGCCATGCATATATATCAGCAGAGTATTCCAGAGAGATGGAGCTCCAAAGCAGGAGCATTCCTGGGGTATAAGATGAAACAGAACGGGCAGAGAGAGGAGTAGGAAGGAGAGCACAAGGTAGTAGGGGGCCAGCTCATAGAAGGTCTTAAAGATTATCACGAGGACTTTGCATTTTTCACTGAGTTGGGAAGCCCATGGAGGTTTTAGGGAGAGAAGTGACATGGTCTGATTTAAGTTTTAAAAGGATCACATTAGCTGCTGTGTTCAACACAGACAATAGCAGAGCAAACATAAAAATAAGACCAGTTTAGTAGCTTTGTTGAGAATGAGGCCATATGGTCTGGCAAAAATGCCTCCTCATAAACATTAAATTGGTTTTGTAGTTCTAATTATTGAGCTTTGGAAATTATTTTCTTTCAGCTAGTATTTTCTCAAATTCAACTTAAATTTGTATAGTAGCAATAGAAATAATTCCCTATGCAATTGTGGTATTAACCAAGTGGTAATCAACCAAGCTACACAAAATGGATATAATAATACCTTACAATTATAGTGTTTGACAGTTTAAAAAAGTGATTTTGTATTCATTATATCATCTAATACTCACAGTTCTTTAAGGTTGACACAGTGGCTACTATTATTTCTCTACAGAAGTGGGAACTTAAAAATCACATACCAAGTTTGTGGCAGGACCAAAATGACTAAAACCCAGATCTCTTGTCTCCTAGCCTCATTCTACTGGTTTTATTTAAAGGGGTCTGTTATGTTCAAATGATGTCTCTAGATGTTGATAGGGAGGGGGATACTTAATAGCAAATTTATATTATTTAAAAAACCACCTAGTGAGCAAGATACTGTGCTCGGAAGGAGTACATTCAAAGATGTATAAAGCATATTCCTACCCTGTAAACTTACTACTTGGGGTGGTGATACCTATAACAGTAAATATAGTAAGTAACTACTAGTAGAAAAATGTTATGTGCTCAGTTTCAAACAAATAGTACAGATAGTAAATAGTAAATGATTTAGCATTTCAAAGAGAGCAGTGACTTTGATGGCCTGAGTAGTTAGGGCAATAGGGAGGCAGGGTACCTCATCTGAAAATGGGCAGGATTCAGTCAAAATACTAAGGAAGGATTTATAAGCCTACGGTGAGGAGGAAGAAGAGAACATATAGCATGAACAAAGGCTTAGTGATGGGGTTGTTTTGGTTGAGTTTTTTTTTCCCCCCAAGACAATAATTAAAACAGTCTAGTTTGAATACAAATGTTGGTTTGAAGATGACGGAAAGACTACTACTTTCATGCATAAAGTATTACTGAAAATTAGACTGAGAGGTAAATGTACATAAATCACACAGTAGGCTTACACGTAAGTTAAAGATATTATTGGAGAGCTAAAGAATTCAGTAAAGTTCTTATACCTTGACTTTTAGAATATAATCTAGCAATTTCGTTGTTTCATTTTTTCTCTCTATTGATTCACTTAATCAAATGCGTGTCTGATTAAAGCTAAAAATTTGTTCAATTTAACATACCTTGTGATTTCCAGGCAGCTCCTTTAGGAGCTCAAAATATTTGTTCATTAACTTTCTCCATCTGATGTGCTAACTTTAAAGTTGTTTAAGGGTGTCAATACATAAAAGTAGATCATCGAAAAGACAAATATTCAAAGTTAAGGTCCTATAATGAGACCAGGCTATGTAGAGTCTAACATTTCTTTCAGTTCAGCAAACATTGAGTGTCTGTCTCCTGCAGCTATCTATGATGTGTATGTATTGTACTAAATACTGGGGCACATTTGAAAGCACAACTCTAAGGGAGTTCATCTTTTGGTGGTGAGGGGAGGTGTCAGAGAATATTTAACTTCCTCCTCAAGAAGAGAAATGATTTAGTAAAAGTGCTACATTTAATATGTTGGTGGTGTAAGATTTGTATTGAAATTGGAGAAACTGAAGGCAAAGAGATGAGTTGGTAAAAGACCTTACACCTGCTTAGGCATACAAACTTGTATTCAAAAAGAGACACTGCCCCGCCTCAAAGGAAGTATGCATGTGTTATCTGAAGGGTGTGCTCCAGAAACATGTTCCACAGCTACCCCTTGATCACTGAAACAGAATCATCATACTGCTTGTTCATGGTTTCCATTCATTTTCTTGTCTATTCAACAAATAATTATTAAGCATTTACGATATGCCCAGCACTCTTCTAGGGGCTGGGAAGAGACAAAGTCCCTTCATGGAGTTTACATTCTACTATCAGTCAGGCAACACTAAATAGCTAGTGTATGAGAAAGTGCTGAGCATATAGTAGATAGGGTTCAATAATTGTTATAGTTTGAACATGAAATTTGATTAAGTACCTACTCTTGGCAAGATACTTTGTTGGGGTACTTCTACCTGTGAAAGGGTAGAAGGAAGGAGAAAGATGAACTCATTTATATATTTTTTAAGTTACATAAAAAATTACGAGTCTCTTGTTCGGTTTTGGGGTAATTAGGATTATATGCTATATTAAATATAACAAGTTATCTATTCTGGACCACTTTTGCCATTGATGATGAAACGTTGAAGCAGGTGCTGCTCTGTACCATCAAAAATGGTGTGCTTTTTTTTCCTCCTTGGGTGGTTTTTGTGGACTCCCTGAATTCCTGAAAGGCTCATTGTTGTCACTGACGATGCTTCCCAGGAACCCTTTGTGTCATTATTTAGCGACTGACTGCCTTGGCAAAAGCTATGTCAATTCTTTTGTTAACTATAACAGCAGTCAAAAATGATGTGAGGGAAGAGAAGGATAAATGAAACAAAGACTGATACGTGCATGCATGCACACACATACACACATCTGTTAGATCAATTTCTGAGTATCATCTAAAGTAGCACTTGTCACGCAAAATCAAGAGAAAGCATTACAGCATTCATTTCCTCATTGTTTTATTCAGATGTGACCAGTAACCAGCAACATATGAATAATTTTTTTGTTTGCTTCATTTTGGCCTTACTGTTTATTAGATGGGAGTAGTAGTTTCATACTAAGCAAAACTAAGCCTTTTATGCAAATTCTTTGCAAAATTACACTTTCTTATCTACCTACTTTTTCTCAGCGGCTAGGGATAAGATGATAGGTATATTTACAATTGTTGGAAGCCAAGGTTTTACTTGACTTTTGCTCGAAATAAACCCTTGCTTCTATAGATATCAGAATGGTTGGAAGTGAAGGAGTTAGGACCTTATATTTGCCTCCAGATAAAATTCTTTGCATTAAATCTGTGATTAGACTTCCAGGTTGAACAAATGATGTCATTTCTGTAATATGATATGCTGTGTGTGCACACTTTTTTTTAGAACAAGCACTGTAAATATGGAATAGTTACGTGGACTTTTCTCATTCCTTTTTAGATGTGAAGCCCTCCAATATGCTGGTAAACACAAGGGGACAGGTCAAGCTGTGTGATTTTGGAGTTAGCACTCAGGTAGGTCTCTTTTTTCCTCTCTGCCTGCTCTCTTCTCTGCAACATCTTTTTATTTTCAATTTGCTCTCTGGATTGAAAAATCACCTAGCTGCCAGACAAACAGAACTCTGCATCCTCTCCTCGGCTGGGAGTGTGTTATTCATTTTTAATCTCCGAGAGAGTTTCCTTCATCAGAATATGATTGTTCATTGTTTAATGACAGTAAAAACTGCTGATATTGTAATTACTACTTACGAATAGCAAACTTCATTGATATGCAGCTTTGATATGAAAGCGTTTTGGCCAGACAAAAGGGAGGGCAAAGTGGGAGCTGTGCCTGGGGAGCCCAACTGGCCCACAATAAAAATTAATATTGGGAGCAACAATGGTGGAGGGCCATTACAATGTGCAGCACAAATTTTAATTAATTTCCATTTTGGGCCTCCCCTGAGAACCCTGGTGATAGTGACCCATGAGCGTGCTGTGATGTTGATTTGAATTGCAGCCACCTTTACTCCCAGCCAAACACGAAGACCAAAGCGAAGGTCATCGTTGTATTAAGAGTTGTCAAAGTCTGTTATCCCTCCAGCGTATTTAGTGTTCGTTTCATTCTAGTAACGCATGGGGCTTCATTCACATCTTGAGCCATTTGACTAAAAAATGAGTATGTTCAAATTCTACTTCAAATTGACTTTTTATATCAGGCGGGTTTGGGTACTAAAGCGATAAGCATCCTGCTTAAGTGAATTTGTTTAAGGTTATCTGCTATAAACTGTAATGCTGTGCTTGTTTAAATTAGAAATCACATTCAAAAGAAAAGAGATTTAATCATTTTTAATGCCTTTGTAGATAAATTTGTTCCCTTTTACATAATTTTTAGTTGATTTATAGAAATGATGATTGTAGGTTAAATGAGGAATAATTGCCCATTTTATTTCCACATTATCTTTATATTGTTCTAACAGACTGTTTTGTCTCATAGCTGGTGAATTCTATAGCCAAGACGTATGTTGGAACAAATGCTTATATGGCGGTAAGTAAACTTATGCAAAAATAACATTTAAAACCAACATCTTTATGTACTTGGTAATGTATAATTCTTGAATTAATTCCAAAAGCTTTAGCCTAACAGATCATAAATTACAAAGTCAATTCAATCATGATTCAATTTTTAAATCTTTCTAAAAGACATTAGGGTTTATACAGGAGCTACCAACTTATCTGACTTTGTTGATCTAACTGGTTGGCTCAAGTGTGAAATTCTGAATTTTGAAGTTTAATCCAACAGAAAAATTGCACTTATAGCATATTGGTTACTTTGCCACATTGTTTATTTAATTACCCCTCAAGTATACCAAATTGTCAGTCAATAAAATTGGTTGTTTTTTTCTAGGAATGCAAACGTGGTTTGTCACCAGATCAAAATTAAATTATTTTTGTGATCATCTCTTACTAATGGATCTCTGAGTGTAAGGATTTAGCAGGCAATTCTCTTTAAAATTTGTATATCTATATTCTGTTCACTTGTTAGGTTCATGCCTATTGTAAGATAACTTATTTAGTTCCACTGAAATAAATTTACTAAGAATAAAAAGCAGAAGCATGGAACTATTTCAAAGACCAACATGGACTTGACTTTAACCCTTTTTTTTCCTACCTTTTAGGTAAGAGAATTTATTGTGTTCATAAAAATGCTTTTGTTTATTGGTTTCCATAGTCACTTCAAGAGTTGGGGAGAGAGGGAGACAAGCAGGAAGCTTATCTAATATAATTTTTGGAGCAAAGTTTTGTTTTAACATCCTAAAGTTGATTTTTTTATTGAGAGTTTTAGATTTATTCAGGTGGTACATTTCACTTCCAATAGTCTTTATATAGCATGAAGTTAAACAATGTTACTATGCATAGAACCCTGTATCTTATTCTCAGAACAGTGCAAAGCATTTTTTTAATTGAGATACCATAATAGATAATTTTGGTCTTATATTGTTTTTAAAGAAAATCATTCTTTCTCACTTTTCTAGGTGATGTGATACACACACACACACACACACACACACACACACACCACCCCTCTGAAGTTATCATATCTGTTTTTATAAAACTTAATCACCATTCTGGTCCTACAAAGTTAGCCGAGATTGGTGAGCCAAATGCCATAATTTCAGTCTTTGAAAGAATATGGAACACTGTGATTAAAAAAAAAACAACATTATTAATAAAACCACTTCTCAATTACCCATCATGTTCTTAGTAGCTTTAAATTGCTCTAATAATTAAATTGCATTATGTTTGAATGTACAAATCCAGATTACAATTGTCTTTCCCAGGTGTACATTAAAGAAATTACTTTTTTCCCTTTGTGTTTATGGATGAATGTGATGCGTACATCAGTTAATTGAAAATGTGAGGTTTAAAATTATAAAATGTTAGCTCAGAAATTTAGCAAAGGTAAATTTGCTTTATTTCTTGGGTGAGTGAATTCTAGTCATCAACTTTGTAGTTCAAGTTGTAAAAAGCATAAGATACCTAGGAAGCAAAGAGTAATAACCTTGATAGTGAGCTTTGCTCAATTCAGCAGGCTGTCGTTGGCCATGTTACTTACCTAACTCGTGTGAGGTCAGAGGTTGAGAGTGAAGGAAGATGGAAATAAAATTATTCTGTTATAGGTATTCATCCCTGACTTCTATCTGCTGAGTCTCACAAGGAAGAAGAGCTGGGGTTTTGTTTTTGTTAACCACAGTTGTTTCTCATTTTAGCTGGTCTATTTTGTAACTTTGAGTTCTACATGAGGATCTCTACCAAGTGTCAGTGAACTACAGCTCTCCGGGCAAATTCAACTTACTGCCTTTTTTTGTAAAGAAATTTTAAAATTACGTAGTAGTATACAAACACACGTACAAACAAGTACATGTAAAGCTGCTGAAGTCTGAATAAACTGTAGATTGTAGCAGCGTCAGTTTCCTGGTGGTGATACTGTGTTGTAGTACAACCATTGGGGGGAACTGGATGAAGGATGCACAAAACCTCCTAGTATATATATAATTTTTTTGACTCCTTGTGAATCAATAAGTATTTTTAAATAAAAAATTAATTTAAAAAAAGAAAGTTTTATTGGGCATGACCATACCCACTTGTTTACATATTGTCTTGGTAGCTTTAGCACAACAGTGCCAGAGTGGAGTAGTCATGACAGTTGCAGTAGAGACCATATGGCCCACAAAGTGACAAATATTTAGTATCTGGCCCTTTAGAGAAAAAAATTGCCAACCTCTGATCTGTTCCAGTGAAAGCTATATCTGAAACTAAGTACCTTCAATTAATCAATCAATATTTACTGAGCATCTTCCATGCTGTTAACCAGGTACAGTGTAACCACTCTGTAATCTTCATAAGAGATGGGCAAAGTAGGAAACATGGCGTTTTATATGGCCATGTTATGTGTGACATAATAAAGACTTAAGTTGTACTAAACATATATTTAGAGAATAAGAAGGCTTACCATGTACGAATTTGATGATTCAAGCAGTATGTGAAAAAGTCACTTATAAGAGAGAGATCACTGTGGAAAGGTGAGCAGCAATTTAGAAATAGAAGGTTATGTGACATGGGTGGGGGTGGAGGGGTGAAGTAGAGGACAATAAATTATGGGAATATGTAATTATGTAATACTCTCGTTTTTACATCCATTTCCCTCATTTTATATTCATACATACTTCTGGACAGTGATAACAATAATAATAGCTAACAATTTACACTATGTGCCAGTTACTCTTATAAAAGCTTACATATGTTAACTCTAAATTCTCACAACAGCCCTATGAGATAGGTAATATTCTCACTTTACAGGTGAGGAAACCGTGGGATAGAGAAGTTACGTGACTTGCCCAAGTTCATAAAGCTAGTAAGTGCCAAAGTCATTATTCACACCTAAATAATCAGCCTCCAGAGACTAAACTCTTTACTGCTGTGCCTCTCACTATATCCAAATTAGTTCTGTGTTGCTCCACATCTAGATTATGAACTTCACAGGGCAAGGTTTATTCTGCTCATTCTGTCTGTCTAGCTTCTCATACAATGCTAAACGAATGAATGAATTCATAAAAACCACATTTCAAATGTGATTTATTCACTAATTATAAGAGAGCATTTTTTTTCATACTAAGTATCTTAATTTTATTGTAGGGTATAGAAGACCCCCAGATCACTCAGATACAGTTAGCCAGGCTGCTCAAATATTGAAAAGAAAATAAATCAAAGAAATAGTCTTGCATGTGCAAATAATCTTACTTGAGTCTCCTGTAACAAGTATAAGGTACAAGCAAATGATAATTAAGGAAAAGACAGGGAGGCTCTTCCAAGACCCTAAGCCATTAAAAAATAATAACAACTTATTGCACACTAAGCCATGGAGCATGTAGGAAGCATACTTGGAAAGTCATCTGGTCAAATCTCATCATGGACTTACGAGGAGACAGACCTGGAGAGCGGAGTGGCATGTTCAAAGGACACATTACATTTTAGGAACAGGTAATTAAGTTCAGACATTTTAATCCAAAGCAAGAAAGATTTTCAACTATATTTTGAAAAGATTTCATCCAGAAGGATTACAAATGGGGTTCAGAAGGCTTAGGAGGCTTATAGTAAACCATTTTTCAGAAATTCTACTTACTAAAAATGTTACTCTGTTTTAAAATATAAGTCCCTAAAACTTTAACCCACTGTTCAGTTATTGTGGTTTGTTTATTGTATATTTTTAGATCAAATATAAAAGTTTGACATGATCAGTATGATTAACTGAAGTTTTGAAAAATTCTTACCCAAATACTTGACCCTTGGGATCAGAAAGTCAAACTAAATTACTTGTTTTTTTTTTTTACTCTTGAACATTTTTTAATACCCAAGCTATTCCTATCCTTGGAAATTATCTTTACCTGAATAAAACCTATACAAATTACATGATGCAATTTAGTTAGCCATGCTCATGCAGTGATGGTAATTGTGGTGGTGATGATGGGAAGGAGGCTAACCTTTATTGAGCATTTCCATGTGGCACATACTGAATCAAGCACATGGATTCATTTAATCTTCACGTAACCCCATGAAATATGCATATTATTATAATTGTCTTCATTTTGCAGATGTGGAAACCAAAGGTGAAGTAACTTAAACTAGCCCAGAGTCTCAGAGCAGGCAAGTAGTAAGAGTCAAGATTTGATTAGAATACCAGCTTCTAGTTTCTGGTAATAGCAGGTTAAGTTATTTGGGCCAACTATTCTGCTGGAAAACACTAAATTTTCAGATGGGATCTCACAACAAAGAGGAAAGCAGAATGTCGGAACACCAAAGCTGCTTATTCCTGAGGCATTTGCCCATACCACAGCTGTACCTCTAAGGCGAGGGTCTCAGAGGAGGTCTTTCTCATATCATGCTGGAAGTCTGAAAGGCTCACTCTCAGTTTAAGAGCAAACAAGAGCTAAAACTTCTTCTCCTCCCCCAGTCTCAGAGAATGGAGCAGAAGGCTTCTTAGAGCTAGAGAAGCAGTAGTAAAAGGAAAATAGGGAAAGCTGTGGCCATAGATTAACTCTGGCATGGATTTGCACCCTGGGTATTTGTATACATGACCTGAGTTGGAAAAGGAGCTTCATATTGAAAACTGGTTTGATGTGGGCACATCAACCTTGGGCCTCAGAGAACCTCTTCAATATTTTTTTTTCAAGAGAAAACACTAGCAATTAGTCAAAGAAAACCAGGCATGCATGAAAACAAAGCAGGAGCAGGAGGCCACAGAAACAGTTGCACACAGATGTCAGATCACAAATTAAAAGTAACATAGTAGGTTTGAGAAAATCCCAAACAAAACTACTAGATTAAAATTAAAAACTTAGTGTTCGGTTGCACATTGGACATAGCAGAAGAGAGAATTAGTGAACTGGAAAATAGATTGAGTTAGAACAGTCTGACTCCAGAACCCTTGTTTAACCAATGTGCCCTGTTACCCACATAAGAATCTTGCCTACTACAAAAAGAAAAGCTCCATTGTTTGTGATATATATTTTGATTCATAGTAACCTAAAGTATTTATGCATACTTTTTCTATTTTTTGAGTAGCCTATTGGAACAGAATTTTCATATCAGAAGAGAGAAGGGATGTACCTTGGTATCTTCCTGGTTTTGACAAGTAAACCCTAGGGTATTATGTTATAAATAAAGATAATTCTGGAATGAGTTAACTAAATGTGGGTCATACATAAAAGCCAAGTCACAGAGGGTAGCTGGAAGGAATGGAGTATGCATGCCAGCTCGGAGCCACTGCCTTTAAAAATCTTCTTTGCTTTTTATATCATCCCCACGCCTGTTATTGTTAAGAACAGACCAGGGCTTTTTCTCCTTACACTTATACTTCAGTACAAGATGAGAGCTGTGTTTTCCCTATTATTTAGCTTTCTATAAGTAATGACAGCTGTCATGTCAGAAAGTAACCTGGCTTTAGCTTTTTAACTGCAGAATGTCCATCACAGATATTCTGTCAGTAGTGTGGTACTTGATGGTTGATTTTGTTTTGTTTCAAAGGGGCGAGGACCGAGCAGGCCACCTTGGCTTCCAGTGTGAGAACAGCTTTGAATTTTCCAGCCTCAGGCCATCAAGTCCTGGCTCCACAAATCCAGAATGAATTGGGGCTTATCTTGTGCTTCTGTCAGTTTTAGGGGTCTGAGTACATTGGTCCTGAACAATACACTACAACATATCTACCATATGAATTCTTTAGGATAGACCCACAGAATTGGCTACCTGATTTTGCTGCGCATTTGTGCTTAAGCACTACATCACAACAATAATCTCGTTTTGTTAGCTTATTGCAAGAATAATTTCTCCAGTGAGAGGCTGTCAGAATCTTGTCCTTAAGGAGTTCTCTTATTTGCCACCTGATATCTGTAACCATTATCACTTTTTCTATTTTTTCTTTTTTAATTTAATTTTTTATGCTTTGTTTTCAGCTTACAGTTTGCATTTGTTTTGGTAGTTTAGTGGGCAAATGTTATGAATGTATTTAATCTTATTGTTGGTCCTGCCAAAAGATTGTGCATATGGGTTCCACTTTTATTTGTTTTGTCTGTACTCTGCGTGAAGTGCTATATATTGATAACTGTCGGGTAGTGGAATGAAGGAAGGAGAGAGGAAGGGAAGAAGAGAAAGGGAGGAAGGCAACATTTGGTTATTTCTTTAATAATTCTAGAGGATTTTAGGATTTTCATGTTTGCTGGAAGTTCTTAACGATGTGAATGGCAGTAGGTGGGGAAATTATATTAGTAGAACGCTCCAGGGAACTAAATAATTAGTTCATGCTTAAAACCAATGTGCAGTAAGCATGTTTTCAGTGCTTTCAGTCAGCACACATTGATTGCATATCAGCTATGTGCCAGGCATGGTGCTAGGTATAAGAAGAATAAGATGCTCTCTTTGCCTCTAGGAGATACAGACCAGCAAATGGATTATTACAACACAGTGCAATAAATTAATATTAAAGTTATAAACAACATTTTAATGAAATACAGAGGCAAGAATTTGTAATTCTCCCTGAGAAATAAAGGAAGGTTTCACCAAAAAAAAAAAAAAAAAAAGTGGCCTTTGAACAGGGTCTCTAAAAGAAACGTTCACTAAACAGAGAGGAGGAAGGTAGGTCATTGCCTCTGTAGGGAACATGAACATGTTTAGTGACTGGGGCTGAGTGTGCCAGAGAATCACCCAGAGAAATTATTTTTTAAAATGAAGATCCCTAGAGCCACCCTAGAGATTCTGATTCAGGAGTTTCATTTGTAATAAGCACCTCGGGCAGGTCTGTGATGGCTAGTCTGAAGACTGCATTTTGAGAAATACTGACTAGATCCAGAACAGAGTTTGGCGCTTCTGACTCCTAATTCTGGGGGCAGTTTGACACACCGGAAAGAACCCTGACTTTGTAGGCAGACATGCCTGGCTGAGTTGCTGAACAATACACTTAATGCTAATTCATAGCTCTAGACTTCAGCTAGTCACTTAATCTTACTAACTCAGTTTTTACATCTGTAAAATAAGGGCAGTATATCTAATTTTGCAAGATTGTTATGAAATAAGAGTATGCAAAGTATCCAGCCATGTCTGGCATGTCCTAGGCGGTCATAAAATGATAGCTGTTACTATCCTTGTATAATGGCTGCAAACTAAACCTCTCTGTGCCTCATTTTCCTCATCTGTTAAATGGGGATGATAATTGTACCAATCTAATATGGATATTTATGAATCTGAAATAAGGCATACATGAAAAGCATTTAAAACAATGCCTGGCGCATAGAAATTCTCCAGTAAATGCACACAGTAATGTTGTTGTTGTTGACGATGATGGCATTACTGCTGTAACTAGCTGACAAGTTCTTTATGAATACATCCTAATACTTACTAAACTAGCAAGGGTTGGATAATGGGTTTATTCATGTATGAACAAGAAATTTGAGAAATGATGGTGTGAGGGATTAGAACATAAAAAGTATTAGAAGATTGGAATGACCATGTCTGTTAGCATCTGGGAGAAATGGTCACATGACACTTGGCCCTTGGGAAGAATTATTCTTGGTAGGAAAGGAGTTTTACAAGTTAAAAAAATGAAGGAAAATAAGACAGTCCATCCTGCTATCTCAGGGCAGGGCTTTCTGTAATTTTATGGAAAGTAGTCCTGGGAGAAGGCAACAAGTACATTGAGATAGCCTTGTGGGAACAGGAAGGAAGTTACAAAGTTCTGGGTCCCTGCTAAGCTAAATCCCCAGGATATAGGATTGGAGCCAACTCACCTGAGAGTATCTGGCCCACACCTTCCACTGGTGTCTCTCTTGCTGGTGAGCAGTGGATACCCACATTCTCCATCTGCAGTGGGCCAGGATGACCCTGACCCCAGTTACTCTTTAGGACTTACATGGGAGCTCCTGAAGGATGATGATTATGGCGGCTGCCAGAACTCCAGGGATGATACAAAGAATGCAGTCTTGGGTGCTAAGAGGGATCAGTTATGAGCCCAGCCCTGCCCTGACTAGCTCTGCTGAAACACTGAACAACCATTCTAAACTTCTGTGAGACCTCTTATTCATTTGTTCCTGTGTGCATTCAAAAGACCTCTATGGAGTACCCTACTGAATGCCAGATCCTGGCGGGGACAGAGAGACCAGGTAGCACCACATCAGTATGAAATGATTCTGTTGAAGTAGAAAATATGCATGTACTAGCTTTTCAGACCAAGTATTTGCTACACATTTTGACTGAAAGACTAACAGAACCAAGTGGACCTTTCAAATTGTTCCTTGGTTCATATCAACAGAAATCCTGATAAGTGGAATAATATGTTGAATAGTAGATGAATCTGGCCAAAGGAAATATGGATGTCCTTTGTACTTGTCTTAATCTTTCAACTTGCCTAAAGTTTGAAATTATTTCCAAATAAAAAGATAAATTAAAAATGAAAGAATCTCTAGTGATCTGGACCCAAAGTGCAAATAAGTGATAACATATAATGTTGTGTAATTTGTCACTCCACAACTAAGATCACTAAATTTGGAAGGAGAGGACCCAGGTTCAAGTCTCAACTTAGGACTCTACCTAAATTATTTCACTAATCTGAGTCTGCATTTTCTTCATCTGTAAAATGAAGTTTTCTTCACAGGAACTTTGTGAGGATTCAATGAGATTATATATATCGATATTACCTGTATAATTTCTGTGTATTATCTACATAATACACACTCACATACATATAAGATTGCTTTGTTCTTCGTAAAGTGCTATGCAGATACTGCCGGTTCCCATTCCTTGTCTTAGCTGAGCTCATGTTAGTGTATGTGTTTCTCAGGGTAGCTCACTTCAGCTCACAAGCAGTCTTCTGATTTCTTACAGCCTGAAAGAATTTCAGGAGAGCAGTATGGAATCCACTCTGATGTCTGGAGCTTAGGAATCTCTTTCATGGAGGTATGTTGTCTTTTGTAAATAGGTGCTTCTATGCATATCTGTAATAATATGTTCTATCAGGAAGAATGAAGATTTTGAAAAAATGAAACCTCCAGTGTGTTATGCTTATGTGTACACAGAGTCTAAAATCATTATTTTGATATCCTTACATGGCTTGTGAACCAACTATTCTAAAATGTTATTTCTTACACATCACCTATATAAAACGTAACCTAGAGTGCTTCTTAAAAATACAGGTTCCCAACTCCATCCAAGACCAATTAAGTTCATATCTCTAAGAATCTGTATTATTAACATGTTCCCTGAGTGATCCTTATGTACACAAATCTGGAGAACCTATGCTCTCAAAGAGAGATTTCAGAAAAATTTTGTGTGATAGTAGCCTGGTTAGAATGCATATATAACTTCCAAAGGTGATTACTTTAAAGAGTACAGCCCTACTCATTTGGATGTATAAGTTCTATATGTTTGTTTAGAAAAAAAAGCCACCTTGTTTCAATATACTCATATCACATGTTGGGGGAAAGGATGTGATGATCTGGGGGAAGATAAGGGGTATTATGTAAAATTACGTATTTAACATAACTTTAATGTCTTTATTCTTGATTGCTATATTTAGAATGGACTTTATCTTACTATGCTAACTGTAGCCCCACTAGAACTCTGTGCTATGGTTTCTATACAGTGACCCACAATCTATTAAAAAAAAATGCATACGATTTATATTAGAAGGACATTTGGATCAATGTGAATTATCATATTATATTCTGGTTACTCATCAGTGCTTCAAGAATTGTTTTTCACATACATTGATTCAGATAAAGGAGGACTTTTTAAAAAGTAGAAAGGGGACCATGGATAGAGTTGCAATCAAAATTTTATCACCTTTTTTTTTTTTTTGTCAAATACTTTTTCTGTGATGCTTGTAATGCATGACTGCATTTGAATTTGTTAGGAACTATCTTCAGACTCCATTCACCCATACTTTGGAAAGAAAGCAACAATAAAGTAGTCAGTGTTTATTAAACCATATTCTTCTGTTTCTTTATAAAATGAAATCTAAGAGGAAATACGATATGTGTGCATCAGCTGAGAGGTTAGCCATAATGGTAGACAGATGCTCCCAACAAAATCCTGAAGGATTGTTGAGTTAGCCTGTTTTGGGGCAAACTAGTGTTTTTGATTTGTAGGGTTCAGGCCTTGCTGTTATATAATTTCCCTTTGCATGTTTTAAATCATTGTCATTGGATATATTTAATAAATGACCCAATAGAGTGTAGAACATTTGATAAGTTACATGATGCAGAGCTAAGAATCCTAGATTAGAAGTGAAAGTCCTAGATTTGCCACTGGTTTTCTGGGCATCCTTGTGTGAGCCACTATCTCTCACCTTGGGCCTCAGCTTCCTCATCTGTAAAATAATCATCTCTAAGCTCTTTTTCATACTAACATTCAATGGCTCTAAACAGTCTGTTACTGTCTTTAATTTTCTGCAGCAACTCTAGAGTTGTGTGACTTAGACAGTGGTATAGCCTAGCATGGCAGAGGCATAGCAATATTGTGAAGGAGCATAAATGATAGATTTAAGATTTAGAGCACATATAAATATTCCTCATTCATTTCTTCCACATTTATTTTTTATTCATATATGGAGGTCCTGCTGTGTCTGCTAGGTAGACAGTGGGGATATAGTAGTGAAAGGACACTAGTCTTGACTCTCATGAAGTTGCATTTGGTGAGGAGTGGAATGTGAGGAGAAAGACAGAAAACAGAAGGATAACTAAACATATGACTTGTCAAGTGGTGATAAGTCCTGTGTTTTATACCAAATTCGCTTCGGGTACAAGATAACGAAAAATATGTGATAGAGAAGGAGAGTGAGAGATCTTGAGTCCGTGGAGGAGAAATCGAGGGTGATTCAGTAATAAAGAGAACTGAAGGTTCTTCTAGAGGTAGATGTAATGAGAATATTACCTGGAGAGTTTGGGAAGTTAGTGCAAAATAAGCACCTGAAGGCGAAGATTCTTTGCTTTCACCACAGTAAGCTTGGAGTAGATGTGATAAATGCTGTTTAAAATCACTATAGATAGAAATGTGAATCTCAATAACATTTTTAAGTTCTGAGTAACAAATTGTGTTCTGAAACATAGTCAATGTCTTTTAAGAATTACTTCTCTTCCATTTACCTTCACTTTTAAAAACAAAACTCCCTTTCTAGATGTGTGCTCTGAGGAGTTGAAACTTTCATCCATTCAGTAATTATTATTTTAGCACATATCATGTGCTAGGCCTTGGAGAGCAGGGCATTCAAAGCTGTGAAAAGCCTGCCTCTGATAGAGAAGACAGACCCATAAGGCCTGGAACAGTGTGATGAAATCTTCAGTAAAATGTTTATGAAGGAATCTGAACCACAGTGTGTGTAGGTAGGGCGGTTCTCAAGAGTTGACAGTTGAGCTGGGTTGGTCTGGAAGAGAGTTTCCTGCTGGGAGAAAGGAGGAAAAGAAGAGGAGCCCCTCCCCATCCCCTAGCACACTCTAAGGTGGATCTCTGTAAACCCTTCAGGAGAGATCACGTATCAAAATATGCAAGGTCTCAGCTAGGCCATTTCACCACTACCTGTTTGTGTGGATGCCTTCCTCCAAAGGTTTTGACTCAACCAGTTTATTCCCCTAGGATGCTAGGGGTAAAGAAACAAATGAGATAAAATTTAGGAAACTGAGCAAAGGAAGTCCTGAAATTACACAAAAATCAAATAGAGACAAAATGGGAACTAGAATTTTCTACCTCCTCCTAGCACCCCCTGCCATATAAACTCTTGATTCATCCCTGAGGTTTGGTGATGCAGGAATCAGAAGGTTGCCATCATTGTTTTTAACTCCTAAAATAATGTGCTTATCTCACTCCTGCTTGCCTGCTTCATACTGCCCCTTCCCTTGTTAATGTGCTGTCACTGTCCCCATGGGGAGTCATAAGAGGCCTCTCGCCACATTCTTTCATAAAAGATGATGCGACATGCCACTAAAATGTGCCATTTAAAAAGTCATAGACAGGTACATTTGTGCCTTAAGCAAAGAATCTTTAATATCAGACTATCTTTTATCTAGGAACAAAACTGCCTCCTTCTCAGTTCAGCATCCCTCTGTGGGATAAAGTGGGTCTCTTCCAGAATCTTGTCAGCTCCCTATAATATTTGGAGTTGGCAGAAGTAATATAAAGGTGGAAATAACCCTTAAGGGAAAAAATGAGATTATTCAGCTTGACTAGAACACAGCCGTTTTACTAAATGGGAAGCATTTGGCCCCTTTCTGTGTTTTTTGCTTATGGTTTTAAATTAATATCTTTAAATGTCTTGTTCTTATATGGATTAGTATGGAACCAAATAAAGATCACTGCCATGTGTGGGGTTTGAGTGGGCTCACTTCATAATGAGGAAACAAACCCATATGAAAATGCACTTCCCTATTGAGCCTTCATAACAGAAGTCAGTGGGAAAAAGCAAAGAAAAGAAAAAAGCAAAACTCAATAATAAGGGTACAAAATTCCTAAAATAGGATAAACTGGGAATAATAATCCTACCCCCAGAATATTTGTTTGAATTCTTCTAGAAAGCTTGTAATGATTCAGTTGACTGGGTCTGTTCACTCTGATGGTTGCTATTCAAGACGTCAGAGCTAAACTTTAAAATTAAAAAAGTTTGGTACATAATAAGGGCTTTTTTTTTTTTTTTACCAAGTCTGATGATTTTATTTAATCCTTAAGGGTGGGGAGTACCTAAAACATTTTAGGGCACAATTTCTTAATTTCAAAGGCTGCTCAGTGCTTCTCTCTTCTCCCACATAATAGCTTGAAGAGAAAGTCCCACCATTGTTTTTCACTAATTAGTTACTCCATGTATATTTTTGTGTCATTTGAGTCACAATATAAAACTATAGGTGAGAGGTAAACAGTCATATTTGCAAAAGCTGGATTTTCAGTTGGCCCTTCTTGGGTCAAAATAAGTCCGCATACACCCTCCTCTAGCCTTGCATTTGCAGTACCCAGGACAATGCATATACATTTAAAAAGGCACCAGGCCAGTCTTGTAATGTTCTTATCCTCACAGAGTATGCTCTACAAGTATATGTTCTAGTTTATGATTCTATCTGGTGGGTTATTAATCTTATTAAGGTTGGTGGTAAATAATCTTCTGACAGGCTTTTCTGCAGGAGTCTTACTGAAAGCCTCATGTTTAGTGCATGCATTTTGCTCTTTTCACTTGAGTCCTTACTCTTTTTGCCTTTGTTTGCCTCCTCTCTCTGCCAGTCTCTTGATCCGAGGCATAGAACAATCTGGCTCAATGTGTTGGGTAATTGGAGTGTCATCTGGTCCTCTGAGACCCCTCTCTTCAGCATGATCACTGTTTTATTGAAGTGGTTTGAATGATGCGTTAAATGATGAAAGTAAACTTAGAAAAAATGTCTCTAGATAGGTGAAGAACATATGCAGAGAACCACACAAGGTCAGTGTCATCAAAGTAACACCATCTTCTGAAGATTTTTATAGGTGCTATTGTTTTAACAAAGAGAGTTTTTCTTGTGAGTTTTAGAATTACCTTTACCAAGTTAAAAATAAATACATAGAATAAATACTATGCTGTTTGCTCTACATGGAATATCATTTTTCTTCATCGCCCCAAGATTTAAATATCTGTCCTTCATGACTCTGATTCTAATTTCTCCAGCTGGAAAGTAATAACTTCTTCTGACCTGCATCTATATCTTGATTGTGGCATGTGGATTTTCCACTTTGTATTACAACGTCATAGGTTCCTTATGATAGGATTCAAGTTGATTCTCTCAAAATCTCCTACACTCTCTAGCACAATTCCACTGCCCTAGCGGGTATTCAAGAAATCTTTTTGCTCAATTTTTTTATACTTTTACAATGGATTTAAAGCAGATTCTGAAAATAAAGATCAAAGTTTAAAGTTTAAATGGAGCCCTTAACATAAGTGCTTGTAAATGTTTGCTGAATAGATCACAAATTTTTTGCATTTGAAGGACTTTCTGTTTGCCAAAGTATCAGAACTAGATTCAGATGTCGCCTCTACCAGTATAAACTATACATCCTTAGATAAGTCATTTAATCTCTTTGGGCCTATTTCCTTATCTTTAGATGGAAGCTCTGCTTCAGAGCTTCTGGACAAAGGTCACAATGAGAAAATTAAGCTGTTATCTCTTTTTAAAAGTTATTATCTTTTGAAATGTTTCTACTTGGTTCAAAAAGGCTAGTAATTTGGTGACAGCATGGAATACATACTTTAGCTTCCACTCTCACCTCAGACTCCACTAAGAATAACCATAAAAAGAGTTTGGTACATAATAAGGGCTTTTTTATGTTATGTGAAAGGGAAAGGAGACAAGAGCAACCAAATTTTGAAGGTGGGAAAGCAGATGGACGACAATGAACAGTCAGCTTAGAGCTGAGAATGCTGAAATCATAAGCCAGCAGTAAAGAAAGTAAGAAGCACCCTGATTTACTGCAAAACACCCAAAAGGCTAGGGAAATGGTGGTACCAGATATCTGGACCTAGGAGTGAAGGTGGGACCAAAGAGAAGAGAATTATTTTAAAATCTGTTTGAAAAGCAGTTAAGCTAATTGACTCACAGATTCTTTCCCTAACTCAGCACGGCAGACAGTTGCCCTCCCTAACCGTAACACAAGACTGGGTAGAGGGTTTTTGGAGAGAATAAAACAAGTGATACCTGGCACTGAAGAAGACTGTGTCTCATTACTGAGTCCAGATGCACTGAGTGAAAGTTTGGATTTTGAATGTTGAGACCTCCCAACCTTCCTACCACACCCTGCTCCTAGGACACTGACACCCAAGATTGCCTTTCAGGCAAGAGATTGCAAGAGACTTTCTCTAGGGAAATCTGACCAATAAGGCTTAAAGATCCAGGCATTGGGAGTTCCCCAAGGAAACAGCCCACTCAGATCATGTTATCTCAGTCTGCAGGCTCCACCAATGAGCACAATGTTTCCAGTCAGATTTTTAGTGCCTTACTCTTAAGATATTTGAGGAAGGCCTTTATGATGAGAACCAAGACCTAAAATAAATTAAAAAAAAAAAAAGTAACTTGGAGGGCCTTGGGGAGACAAATTCAAATGAACTACTCTCAGATAGGTAAGAGAAAATATTGCATCCAGGAAACAAGAACAGGCTGCTATAACAAAGGAATTTTCAGAGAGCAATAGCAAATAGAGAAATGAAAATTAGAGACCTAGGTCAGGAATTCTAACATATGAAAAACAAGAATAGAGAAAACAGAGGAGAAAGTTTTTGTTTTAATTTTATAACATGAGAAATATTTACATGTCATTTGAGATTGTTCTCTTAGTATTCCTTCAGCAAAAACAAAAAAAAACAAAACCTATTTTTTTCCTAAATGACCTATATTAATGGTTTGGCCCAGAAAAAGTGAGATTTTGTTGGAGAATAGTAATTTTTTTAAAAATTTTCTATAGATATTTATAATAGAATTTTTCCCAAGGAAAATTTAGCATAAAAAGTACATAGTTGAATATAACTACCTTGTCTTATGGAAATATTAAAAGTTGTGAATATATCTCTTCTTTTTCTATTTGCCTTTACATATATTGTTTAATAGGTGCTAGATAAGACTCATTAGATACCAAGAAAATGAAGTGTGATCTTCTACATTTACAAGCAAACAAAGAGGCGTGAAATGAAAATAAAGGTATTAAAAGTAGCAGGGATCACCCAGCCCAGTACCCTTGACAGAATCTTCTGAAGAATTTTGATGAAGAGTATATAAATCTTTCGATGATATCATTTCCATGTTCAAGGGCTGTCATTTTAATTCTTGAACTGTTAAAATGCTCAGACTTTGAATTAACCAGATATGTTGGCACCACCACTTAACAATCAGTGTGATCTTGGCCAAGTCATTTTGCCACTCCAACTCTCAGTTTCTTACCTGTAAAATGAAGATAACATTAGAATTCATTCATTTCTCCAGTACTTATTGGGTACCTTTTTTGTGCCAAACACTTTAAGTGCTGGGGATACGGTGGTAAATAAAATAGGCATGTTTCCTTTTCTTGTTGAACCTACAGTATAACAAAGGAGGTAGATGATAATAATAGTAAATACATATTTTTTGAAAGTAGGCACTTTCAATATTCTCAGCTTTTTTATAAACCCTTTCATTTAACATTAACAACCCCATAAAGTTACTTTGAGAAGTAAGCTTCTCTTTGAAATAACATCCTCATTTATGTATTGGGTGTTTACCAGATGACAAGAATTATGAAACATTACCTAGACTTGGTTCTTGCTTCTAAATATACAGGAGAACCCATTCCCCAACCCACACTCCCCCACACATACACCACATACACACACACAACACACCCAGAGACACAGCTGTCTCTAGTGGTCTACAGCTGCGGCTTTGTTTGCCTTTCTAGCCCTTGGTGATTGTGAACCTGGGCTGAGGGGTGACGGATGACTTTGGATGCCCTATGAGCAGCTGCTGTCAGACTGTCTAGACCATAAAAACTTGGCATTTGGTATGATCCACTTAAATACTGATACTTTTCTCCTCTTCCTTTTTACAATTATTGTCACAAATATGAGTGGAAGTTGAATGTTATTATTAGTCTGCTGCTCCATCTACTGAAACATCTTACCTGTTGATCAGAAGTTTATACTGAAAACAATCAGAAGCAAAAGGATCAGAGTTGAAAGCGCCCAAACACCAAGGAAATTTCAGTGGAAGAGTGTATAGGAAAGCAAGCAGGAGTGTGATTCTAGAGTCCTGGTCATGGGCCTCCTCGTTGTTGAAGAATGTTTAGGAAAGAACATGTAACAGTTTCTGCCATTCATTTCTCTGCTCTTACTCCCCTTTCTATAATTAACTTGATTTTTTCCATTGTCTTTTTTTTGGTCTAAAATTTTTTGTAACCTATTGCAAGAGGGAGCTGTTTAAATGACCTTTGGCATATGATGGATTGACTAGTTCAGCCCTTTGCAAGGTTTGTGAAGGGATCCAGCTGTCTCAGATTACCATGCTTAAATGTGCATTTTCCAAGGTTGTCAGTGATTGTAGTGAATGTGAAACTGGCAGACAAAGTGAAGAGTTTCCCACTGAATGAGGCATTGTTGAGCTTGCTTTGTGTTCAGAACTGTCGTGAACAACCATGAGATGGACAAAACAAGATGGAACAGGTGCTAGCAGTCCCAGCTAACCATTTTATTATTTTGATGGATTTCAGACATTTTTAAAGTTTTTCCAACAGCAGCACATGTCCAAATTGTGTATGCACACAAATACACACAATTTGGTCTTAAAAAAAAAACCATTAAATCGACAAAGTCTTGATATGAAGAATAAAGAAATAAAGAGAAGACAAAGCAAGCATTTGACAACCCATATTCAAATGTTTGAAGGATTGTCAGCAGAGAAGAGGGGTGACGGATGGCTGCTGCCTTATGACTGGCAGGCTGAACTTTGTGAAGCTAACACAAAAAAATCCCATGGTTTTCTATTCAGTATAAAGACGAACTTTCCAGCGGATAGACCCCTACACCCTTCCTCTTCAACAGTGGAATCATTGCCTTTAAGAGTAAAGTGCCCCAACTCTTGGGGATATTTAAGTAGTGACCGAATAACCACTTGTCTTGGAGCTTTTTGTTTTGTTTTCACGGAAAGAAAAAAATTGCTTTGTAGAAGAGACAGGTGTAAGGTTTGACAAGATACATTTATTTATCCATTAGTCCCTCAGAAAATTTTTGTCAAGTGCCTGTTATGTGGCAGCACTGCACTAGTCACTGGGGGACATTGCCGGTCACTTGGGGAATGAATCTGACAAAATCCCTGCTTTCCTGGAGCCTACATTTTGAAGAAGGGTACTTAACAATAATAACTTGTTAGAAATAGTGTTTTATCATCATGGTAACTGAGCAGTGTGAAGTTACTTTTGAGTCGAGATCTAAAAGATAAGAAGGGGCCAGTCTGCTAGTGATAACCTGTCAACTCTGAAGTTCTTTGAGTGTGATAATTCAGAGAAGCACTGCTCCTACCTTTGAGATATCTAGTGATAAAAACCACTGCTCCTAGAATTCCATCAATACTCAAATCTATCAACCTGTATTGGCTTTAAAAATCCTCTCGAAGATCCTACAGACCATATTACATACTTTGGTTCTGAACTGAATAATAATAACTTTAACATTTCTATAGCATTTTAAGAAACTTTTACACACCTTGTTTTGTATTTAGAGACCAAAATCTTTTTTAACTAGAAGAGAGACTTTAGAACTTGTTAATCAAATTCCTCCTCTTACCAATGAAGAAGCTCAGTCCAGAGGCAGGAGGGAATGTGCCCACAGTGGCAGCACACAGCTAGCACTGTGCAGAAGAGCCTGGAATCTGGGACTTCTGACATGAACTCTGGTGCTCTTTCCTCTTATTCGTAGCCATTAACATCTTCTTGCTCAGTACCATTCTGACAAGAAGGGTAACAACATAACACGTTATGTATACATAACACTTAAAGCCATTTGATATTCATTATCTCATGTAAGTTTCTCCCCACTATGATGGGACATGACTGAAAAGTCAGTAATTTAAGGCAGCCAAGATTGCTCCACTATATAACATCAGTGTTCCCATATGACAAATAAGGAAACTGAGATCCAGAGAAATTAAAGGACTTTTCCAGGAAAGTCTAAGTGACTAGACCAGATAGCAGCAGTCATGTATCCTCACTTTGGATTAAAGTCTGCTTCTTCCATTATGTTATAGAAAAGTAGATCAAGTAGTTTGGGGGGGAAAAAAATGATGAATGATAAATATGAATGAGCAGGAAGTTAGAGAAAGGAGAAGACTGGTTTATCGTGACTCTGCTCATTAGTCAAGAAGACTGCTTTTCACAGGATTACTACCTATACTATCTCTATAGCTGGTTCAGTTTACCATATTTTGAAATGTACAATTGCCATTGTTTTTTAGAAACTAAGGCCTAGTTTATTTTCTTAAAAAAATAAAAACCAACCTAATCTCTAGTACTTCTGCTGAAATAGGAAGTAGGTAGATAAAAACACATCTAATCATAAACATTATGTAGTGCTACCCTGTGCTGGCAGTAAAGATATAAATGTTGCCCTTGGGAGCTCCTTGACTAGGGAGAAAGGTAAGGAAACATGCAATGGAAGTGCATAGGACTGGGCCGGTGAGAGGGAGGGCTCACATCAGTGTTTTTCTTCTCTCTCTCTCTCTCTCTCTCTCTCTCTCACACACACACACACACACACACACACAGAGGCCAGAAGTATGAGAATATTACCTGATTATACTCCCTTGACTTTGAAATGTCTAGAAATAGAAGTATAGACTGGGTTAAGGTCAATAGACTATACCCTAGCACTGATGTTTTCTCAGGTACCCACAGCTACATGACTCCAGGGAGCAGTTTAGAAATGGAGACATCTTTCCTGTACCCCCTCAAGCTAGGTATCTAGGGACTGTTATGATTAAAGTTATCCACTGTCAAGACACAGGTCAGCATCACATAAACATTGAAAGGGTGTCAATTCTTATTATGAAGATCAAAATAATTATTAAGCATATGAGATGGATTTGGGATGGTTAACGCTAATCTTTTTCCTTCTTGCAACCCTTCAGTCTTTAATAAGAAATAAGCCTCCTAAATTAATCATAATGCCTAAATATGTGACAGTAATTATTCTAAGCAGTGATGTATAAGAGTGTCTTGCCAGTTAAGACATCTTATCAACCTCTTATACTGAAGAGTTTTGTATAGTGTGTTCATTAAATTATTGCAGCTTAGAAACAGTCAAACCATGCACCCCCATGCTCTAGGAGACATCACCATAAGGGGGTTATCATAATCAACAAATGCTTGGTGTCAGCCTACTGCAGAATACTATTTCCGCTGTCATGCAGAATATATAAAATTTTATGACTTAAGAGCTTGTCCTTCAACAAGTTATAATTTACCTGGCATTAGAGACACAAGAAGATGTAGAACATTAGGAATTGTCACCAGGTGTAGTATGTGATACACTGTTCAGTGAATGGTATAGACAGGGAGTGGTATGAATTGTCTTCAAAATCATCTTCTGGGACTAATTCCCAACAGAAGAGGAACAATTTGAACTAAGTCCTGAAAAGATAGGTAGCTTGGAGTTCCATTTATTCATCTGTTACACCATCTCAGATTCCAGATAGGAAAACTACCCTCAGTATTGCATTTTGAGTTGTGCAAAAATTTGAAGAATTTTAATTTTTTTTCCTGTTAGAAAAGTAGAATGTTTTTATCTGTCATGACTGAACTTTGTCTCATTTTAATTCAGTCTCTCACTCTGAATTTCTTCTCAATGCATAGAACACCATCAAAAAGGGACCTTTGTAGTTGTTTTTAAGTGACTTTTAGACTTTTAGTTTTATAACCAGATATTTTAATTAGCATTGCTCTGAATAGAGCCACTAATGGAAATCAACTTGGAATGATTAGAGTGTCTTCAAAACTTTTGACAAAGCAGGCCTCTTTAAATGGAGGATGTTTTGTTTTTCTTTTTTAAAAATTAATTAGCTACCTCATATTTACTCGCCTATTTGAAATTATATATGGCATTTAAACCATACTATTGAACCAAAAAATTATTCAGTCAGAGTTTTTGGTCTAATGTAGTATATAGATATACACACACATACATACAAACACACATATACATATATACACATATGCATATTTATACATATACATACATAGCTGCTTTTAAGGAAAGAGAGAAAACATTGCAAATGAAATAGGAGAGGAAGGAGAAGCAGGATTAGACCAAGCAGTGTTTAAAGATTCAAACAATAGCATTTAGCATGAAATCTACTTTTTATCATCCTTACCCAGCCATCAGAATGAAGAAAGACAGTGTCCAGCTGTAGCAGTAGTTTGGTAGCTGGAGAATTAGAAGTAAAGGTACTAGTGCCTGAGGGGTGGGTCATGAATTAATAATTGCTGTGTGGCGGATGAGCCCCGTCAGAAGAGCTGAAAATGAGGAAGTTGCCTTGCAGAGCGCTATCAATCACTCAGTGACCATAACTTCCAGTAATTAGTGTATTTTATGGGCCTTTGCTTCAGTGGCTCGAAAGCACATATGCTCCAGTCACAGCTAAACTTTGCCAGAGTAATATTCCAGGATGATTTATCCTCCTGCTGCACTGGGATATAACCCTATATTAGGTGAAGATTGTGAACTAAGCTGCAATAAAGTGTAAGTTTAGGTACAGTTTGCCCAGGTTGAGACCTCAATGTATCATGCTTTTCAGCATTCATGGTTAGGCTATAGCAAGCAATCATTTTTAACAGTGAAACAAATAAAGCAATTAAAGGAACAGCTTAGGATATTGTACTTGTGAATTACTGTTGCCCTCTCCCCATTTAAGTGTCCACTGTAATAAGCCCATTGCTGATTTAAAAAAAAAAAAAACTATAGAAACATTTATTTGTGATGCCATCTTTTCTCTGTTATTATTAGTAATCTCTGGGATAGAATGCAGGACCTTCTGAATGATGGAGAATTACTTGATTTATTTCATTGTGTTACTGTGTTTAGGGTCCTTAAGTTAAATAAATTTTCTTTTTATCAGTGGACTCTGATGAAGACAAGTAGTTCTTTTTTAAATATTAGCACATGCAAAGAAGCACTCCTTATTGGAACCTCACATTTAGGCTCCTTCTACACAAAGAAAATGTTATTTGCGAACTCTCAGGAGCACTTGGCGCTTTTTGCACAGGCATAATGAGTTATTTGCCGTGGTTCACCCACTCCACTAGAAGTCTCTGGGGCCTTTGTGGCCAGGGTCCTTTGCCATTGCCAAAACATCTGTAGAGCCCAGAGTTCCTAGTAATTTAACAAGCTTTGCCACCAACCTATAGTATGACCTTGGGCAAATTAATTAAGCTTCTGGTGCCTCCACTGGGCCATAATTCTGTTTGTGTTAAAGAAATCCTGAGAGTTTATAGGAAAGTGTTATGTGAAAAAAAGATAAAATTGAATAAGAGAGGGATATGCATGGTTTCACTGTGTTTTCAGAGTGAAATGTTTCTACACTGCTTTTTATGATGATGTCCTTGAATTTTTTTAAATAGAAACCAGTAATAAGCTAATTTCACCAAGCGTGGGTGGAAAGGTGTACACAGTTTGATGTTTTTGTTATATTTATTATCCCATCTTTAATTTGCAACATATTATAATATCATACAAGTTAAAACAATAATAGTAAAACAAACTAATTGTCTTTAATTAAAGCAAATTAGGTTTTGACTTTAATATATTTGATGTAGTGAGAACTGATAACGTGGAAGGTCCCAAAGGTTATTAGGGCATATTTCTGTTGGGTCTGATGGTGTTAGTAATAACCCTCTTCCTCATAGTTCTAGACATGAACAAATATGTCACTTCATCAGTCTCTGTTACTCGCACTTATGCCCCTCCACAGGGGTTGCAGATTCCACAAGTTATCAGCTAATGGCGTTATACATTAAAAATTGAAGCTTTCCTCACTCCGAGGCCTTTCAAGGCTTTGTTCTTAAGCCCTAGACACTTTGGAGTGCAGCTGCAAACTATAGGCAGAAGATTAAATTAATTTGTAACTCTTTTTTTTTTTTTTTTTTTTTGGGTCCTGCGTTACTAAATCCTCCACATTTAATTGAAACCCTACTTCAAGACGCTTTGTGTTTCTGTGTTCTTTGTTGTCAGTTTAACCTCCATAGCACTTTAACACTGGTAAATTGCTGTTATATCCTTTGGATTGTTTTTAAACCTTTCAGTAAGAGGACAGTGAAATTGATACATGGAAAGAAAAGTAAAATCTTAGGGTAGATTTTGAGGTATTTAATATTTATTATGGTTCTTCACCAGCATAGTTTCAGATGATTTAAACTCTCTCTCTAGGACTGTGTAAATTGGTCTTGGGATGAAGTCTCACCTAGGGAATTTTATGTAATCCAGTAGTTAAGTCTGATTTTTTAAAGTTTCCCTGTGTCTGAATGTTCCAAAGTGGCTACTGCATTTCTAGAAAATGAAGGTTTAACTGCAGTGCACAATCTAAATGCAAAATCCTTAGATGGCAGTTTAATTGTGTAAAATGTATACAAGGTAATTAAGAACAAATTTTAGAACATTTCAGACTATAAAGTCCTCCTTCGGCTAGATGACTGGCTATATTGAAAATGCTTATTTTCAATTTGCAGTTATGCTGAGAAACATACAATATGCCTAAATTAAGAGTAAAAAATCCTGTGCTCTTCAGAGTAACTGTAAATTTGAAACTACTCCCACATTGTTGATATTCTAAGTGGGAGACTTGATCACCAAAAACATATCCTGAATTTGTGTCCTGAATTTACTTTCTGGCTAGAGTGTATGTTTTCTCTTTATGATTTTTGACTTCATGGTGATAATTATTCTTATCACCAACAGAAGCCATTTTTATTGCTTTGTAAATAAATATCTTCTGACTTTTTGTTAATATACTAAGGTTTCTATCATGCGCTTGTTATATATTTGGCAAATATTATGATCATACCCACATACACTTACATTTGTTATTTAAATTAGAAAACCCAACATATTCAAATGCTACTAATTCAAGAGTATTTCATAGATGATGGTTGGACAAATCAAAGATCAATAAAATGACACTTAGGAACAGTCCTAGTTTACAGTGAAATGTTAGTGGTTTACTGTTATTTAAATGTATTCCCAACTGGTAAATGTTTTCAGAGCGTGCTTTTCTTCCTTTTACATAGTAAATCTCCCACAACAGAGTATTTAGCAGTTTGCTGAATCTTAAATATTTGGAATTAAAATGTACTTTTTTATTTAACATTAAACAGAATCCTTTCCCGCCCTTAGCCCTACCTCTAACCTAACCACCCCCCAAAAAAATAATAATAAAACTTTTCCAAATCTTTTAGAAGTGAGCCAATCTCCTCCTGGGAATGAAAAGGATATGAGAGTCATTTGATGAATTGCTGGCGCTTATGTGAGTCCAATTTTTCAATATACTTTTTTCTTTTAACTGGACTTAAGCTGCCTATATTTAAATGCTTCTTTTGTAAAGACGATAAAGAGAGCAAAGATTTCTATTGGCTTAGCCCTAATCTGTTTGCTTTGTTGTGATTCTTTTTTTTTTTTTCTTTAACTGTTAACCTATTTATAAATCTAAATCTACATACAGAGGTCATTGGTTGGCTGAACTTAAACCATTTTACTCAGTAAATTTAATTAAGGAAATACAGTGCAACTCATAAGCAAATGAGTTTTTTCCTAGTTTTAAACTAAACCACCCTCTTGAGTGCTGATTGCCTTGCCCGACCCCTGGTGATACAGAAACAGGCAAAATTAAAAAGGACATTAAAGCTTCATTAAATCTGAAACACATTTAGTACAGTGACATATCTGCAGGCCATTTCAGAGAAGATTACATACTCTCTTTTGTAAGTTTCCTAATTTATAATACCTTGACAATAAAAACTGAGGAAATACAAGTAGATTAATAGACCAGTAGGGGTAAAAGACGGAATGGCCCCCAGTTTGCCTGTCTCTGAAATATTCACTCATAGCATATGTGCTCCCTCTTCCCCATGAGGGTTCCATGTTTATTTTAACTTCTGGCAGCCTCATAAAGAATTTGTTCTTCATGCAGCCATATCTGGTAAGAGCCTTTTCCTTTTTCACCTTCTAATTGAATTTGGTAAAAGGATTCTAGGACCTAGCTATATATTTCTTTCTATTTTGCCACAAGACAAATGGTGTGGAACATAAACACTGCAGCTGCTGAAACCTGGAAGGACAGGGACATACATGGAAGGGAGCTCCCTCTCCTGGGGCCTTAAAATGACCGCTTTTGGTGCCAACCTAAAAGTGACACTGCCAATTTTCACTGGTGCAGAATTGGAATCCTTGTTCTGCTGCTGGAGCAGCCCAGTGGTGACACTCTGTGAGAGAGGAAGTGATTGTTGTGCTGCTCTGGTCAAGGACGAGGAACCAGTCTCTCTCTTCTGACTCAAAAGAGGTCAGACCTGCAAGATGTTTAGAAGCAGTTCTCTCCGGAATGTAGCTCACAAGTAGTACTGAGATTCCACAGGATGTCAGGAAAGTACACACAAAGCAAAGCCAGTCCCAAGAATCATGAGTTCACTAGTTCAAGGACTGCCACCTGTTCCCAAGAAGACTGGCACAGAGGCTCCCAGCTGGCCAGCCTGTACTGAATTTTTTCTGTGTTCTTCTGCATGGCAGTATCTCACAGAGTAAATGAATGATACCAGCTATGCTCATTACCTTGTACCAGTCATGACAGGAGAATCCAAGTAGATGAGAGCATGTTCCCAAGTCAGCTGTAGCCTGGCCTCTCCATGGAACAGTGATGACTTAAGAATTTGAGGCTTTATATTGAAGTGGGAAGAATTTACATATCTCACCTTATCCCACTTTTTTTAAGCCTTTCAGTTATTATTGCTTATTTAGTTCTTTAAACTGTAGGAACCAATGGTCTGCCAACTAGTTTAGATTTTAACTGCATGTATGGTGGGCAAGTTTGTTCTGCTGGTAAGCCATGTGGGCAGAATTCTTCCATAGACCCTACGGACATGTTCAACATGTACCCATGTAAATGGCACAGTACCCATAGAAGGGCTTGAGATAGAATGTTCTAAATGTTTTCTAGTAGTTATGAAGCTGTTAACCTTTTTAGATGAGGGACCCTCTTTTTGGTAGTTTTCTAAGTCTAAATGGAAGAATATGCAAAACTCTTAATCCACAGATCAGTGTGATAATAGCTGACAGCTTTTAGTGAGCTGTCACTGCATGTCAGTTCAATACAGAATAGTGCCAACACCCAGTTCACCTTTTACCACCACAGTAGAGCATGGTGACTCCTCCTGAAACCATGTGCACACTCTCACTAGCCAGAGATACACTGTATTTACAAAATGTAAGGCAAATCAAAGGCCTATATTGGGTGGGGGTGGAGTGAGGGCCGTGGAGAGCTGAGTCCCTCTCCTTCCTAAGTAATAGCAGTTATATAGACAACGAACACAATCACACAAAACTGAAAGAGAGTTTGATTAGCATTCACATTCTTTCCTTCACTACATCGCGTGATGTTTTTGTTATTTATACTCAAAGGATTTAACAATATCCACCAAAAGAAATAGTGATAATATAACTTTATATCTTGAAAATCAATGAACTCTGAATATACAAGAAGTGAGTACAAGGTAATGAAACTTAATCAGGTATTCCAAACATATATATATATATAATTATATATATACATCCAAATGAGTGTTGGCCCTTTCAGAGCAGTCACCTTACATGGTTATATGGTTTATTTCTATTATATGCTTTTGCTCAAAACTAGTTTTAGAACTTAGAAAATTAACCTCAGCATTTTTGTGTCTATCCTTAGTAAGGAACAATATATTTATTTTTTGAAAGTGGCGGTGGGTTTTGGTAACCCATAGGCTATTTAAACCTTAATCAACAAATAATTTACACAATCAAAAAGCCACGGAATATAATTGTGAGTCCAAGATAAGATGCGATTCTAATAAAATAAAGTAGGTGTTCTCCCGTTAAAGTGTTTTTAAACATAATTCCAAAAAGAAGAGTTCACAGATGTTTAGTAGTATCATTGTCCTTGAAGTAAATGCACAATTTCTCAAGATCTAGAAAGCAGTGTAACTCTTTGGAAAGAACACTGGGCTGAGTTACAAGCCTTGGGGTTAGTCCCTAGGCTTCAAGGAACTGTGTGGGAACTTCTTCAGTGGGACTCTGGGGTTCTAATCTGTAAATTGGATTGATCATCTCTAGGATCCATTCTAGCTTCAGAGTTCCCTGATATAGCAACTTTACTTCAAAAATAGTTACAAATACATTAAAGAATTTTATGCCTAAGGATGGGCCGCATTATGCAGTTGCAAAATTTTGCCACTATTTTCTTTTAATGAGTTACATTATGTTTGGTAAATTTGGTCTTATTACTTTATATCAGTACTATTCCTGATCAGATCATTTTGTTTTTACAGGTGAGGATCCAAAGACCAAAATTAAGTGACTAATCTGGAAAACACATAGCAGTTTACAAATCAAGCAAAATTGGAAGCTCTAAGGATTTACTTTCAGTTTCAGACTTAGACCTACAATTCTAACTTCACAGTCATGAAATAGCCATTTTCTCAGTTGTAGCTCTTTTCTTCTAGCTATGGATAGAAAATGTATGAAAAAAAAAACTAACAAATACTTGGAAATAATGGCAAA
Source organism: Pteropus medius (assembly GCF_902729225.1). Lineage (NCBI taxonomy): Eukaryota > Metazoa > Chordata > Mammalia > Chiroptera > Pteropodidae > Pteropus > Pteropus medius. The sequence continues at coordinate 11,099,509 of NW_024342473.1, read as the reverse complement.
ATTTTTTATTTCCTGTTTCATTCCCCATTTCTTACAGCCCTTCCTATATACTTGTAATTAAAACTCTACAGAGCTGTGGGCTAGAAACAATTAGGTGTTCCCATTTGACAAGAGGAAAAGCCAGCGGTTTCCATCTATAGTTTACATCTCTGTCTGGAAGAAACTCACGCACGTAAATGTGAATAATGCCCATACAGCTGAGAATATTCTTAAGAGAAATCACATTAGGATAATGTTTAGTTGTTAAAGTTAGAATATTTTATTGGGGATGTAACATTGTCCAGTGAAAATGTCCGTTCTAAATACAACTCTTAATGTAATTACAGTAATCATTTAGTTTGTGCATTTGAGGTTGTGAGCCTTTTATATTTGCTGGATGCAGTTCTGAAATTTAGTACTTGTCTGTCTTAAGGAGATCTGCCCTGCATGCAAATCTATAACTAGACAAATATTATTTCCTTTCCCAGCTTGCTCTTGGGAGGTTTCCATATCCTCAGGTAAGATTGTTCATTACTGCCGTTTGCCACTGTGACATTCATTCCTATGTATGAAGGTGCAGGGAGCAATTGTGAACATTTGAGCCACATACAAATAAATCTGTCCTATTAAATTGAAAAGTGATATCTTAAAGGAGTCATTTAGAAGTCTCTATTGATTTTTGATTTTTTTAAACTCCAGATTTTTTTCCTCTTTGTTAAAGCTTGAAAGCCCATCATCGTGCTCTTTCTTTGTGTGACATTGGTGATGTTTTCCCTTATCCTAGCCCGGTACCATGTGCTCATATTGAGACTGAGGGAGAGGCACAGCCTTTCCTTGGTACTTTGAGCTTTGGATTCATTAAAATTATTCAAACCAAAGATGAAGGGTAAAAATATCTAAATAAGTCATTATTTTTGCTAAGCAAATAGGCCCCAATTTTATGTGAATGCGATTTTGAATATATTCTTTTTTAAAAATTTGTCCCTTCTTATTCACATTTCTAAGAAAACAAACTATCCATTATATTACATTATTGAAGATAATCTTTATAATTTCTTTAAGGTTTTTGTTATAGATGAGTGCTAGCACTTAAAATATAAAACTGTTTTGTAGTTTGAAAATGATTCCCCAGTGTGTGGGGGGAAATAAGTAAAATGTCTAGAGGGATAAAAAATGAATGGTTTGACTGTTTTCCTCTGGTTTGATGCTCACTGTTTTTCTGGCATCTTGGTCTGTACAGGCCAAAGTGCCTGGAGGCATGTCTGATTTAAAGGTGGTGTTGGTCTCTGCTCTTTAAGCATCTATTAACTTGCTATTATTATGCAAATAAGTGTTGTATTACACATACTAATTTATGCATGGTTAGATTATGCAGATGCATCACAAACATGGTTATTGAATAATAGGACGGGGCTCATTCTCTCTACCATATTTATAAGCAGTTTTAAGCAAATCCTCCTGGTACCCATGTGGACATTTAAAGATACTTCATTCACTGAAATGTCTCTTTTGTATCCTTTTTCTTTTACAGTTAAAGCCATCAGATAAGTGGAAGAGAAACTGTCCAAGTTGTTAGGTTCAAGAGTGTTAGTCTTTTTAAATTTGTAGCTTTCTTTGTTTAAACATAATCTTTTTTTTAAAGAGAAAATCTAAAATGTAGTATATTGCTTGGCATACATGCTAACATTTAGTGAGATTTTAGTGTATATAGCCTGGCTGCTTAGCTCTAGGTAGCCTATCAAATTAAAATCACATTTTCAGGATTTATAGCTCATTAGAATATTTATCTCAGTAAGAGCTTATTCTGTCAGTAATTTTTAAACAATTCATTGTTTGACCAATTTATGCAGTCTCCTAGAATTTTCTAAATGAAGAGAAGAGGCCCTATATACTCTATCTCTCAAACAAGTTGTGAGTAAAAAAAAAAAAAAAAAAAAAAAAAAAAAAAAAAAAAAAAAAAAAAAAACTTGTAAATCATCTAATAAAAATGCGAAAGATTGAGAATGTAGCTATATTCTTGAGATTCCTAATGTCTGGGGTAGTTAATCAGTGAGATTGGATAAGTGATTAAGTCTAAGAAATGGATTGCCATTGCATTTGACAGATGAAGCATTTGAAGGCTCTATTCAGATTTGGGAAGAGACTTTATACCTTTTCAGTGTTGTTTTCTTGACTGAATATGCATTTACTTGGTCAGTCAAGTGGAAGTTGTAGAATTCTAATGTGCCAAACTTCCTCCTTAATGATAGAATTGGGGGAAAACTGTACTCCTTGCATTATGATAGAATACTCTTACCAAATTAGGACTTTTCCTTCAAGTAGAAGCAGCTTTGATGCCATCAAGTCTATTTCCTAGATTTTTCAACAGAAATTTGTGTGCTTTGTTGCAAGAATCAGTAATGACTTTTGGTAGAGTTGACTTTTATTTTACAGGCTTTGTACTATAGGCTGACGATCGGAAAAGAATACTTTATAAATTCCTTTCTTGCCCCTTCCCTTTTGCCCTCAAATAAAGCACATGAAGAAAAATGTTTATAGTATCACAGAGAGTGGATTATGAAATAATACCTTCTCTTTGGCCCGTATTGCCTCTGTGAGATAGCCTCCCCTCATAAATTAGGCAAACAGAATGGCTGATTTGCTCACTATTGAACTACAGCTAGTTTGGTGCCATTCATTGAACCCCAAGTGGAGTAGTCAGGAATGAATCATGAACTCTCAGGATTAGACGGGATCTTAGACGTCATTGAATCAAGCCTCTACAGTATCTAGAAAGCAGACATCCACATTCTGCTTGAACACCCCTGGTGATAGGAAACTCACCACCTTACAAAGCAGCCATAGAGTCGAAGCAGTGTCCTATTACCAAGATGAGGACTGCCTCATCCCAATTGTCACAGTCACTGGTTTGGTCCTTGAACACATGAAAACCTTTCATCTATCCTTAAGATTACAGCTTTGAATCCCTTCTATACCCATGGCTGGGGACAGTGCCAGGGCATTGCTGCTCTAAACTGAGAGTCGGTTAGGGCACCAGATCTGAACCCTATTCACTAGTGGCAAGTTGTAAAGATGAGTGGCCTATTGGAAAGAGATCTGGATCAGGAGCTAAGAGATGAGAATTAGAACAAATTCTGCCACAAACTGTGGTCACCACAGGCCTTAATTCTTGCTCTGGACCCCTTGGAGACCTGTTTTCTTATCTCTAAAGTGAAGATCCTGATACTTACCTCTCCTACCTGATTCGAGGAAGTATGCAGGTGAAATGAGATGGATATTAAACCACTCAGGAAAGTACAAGGGGCCACCCCACTGGCCTTGATGTTGGGGTGTAGCACAAAACAGAATTTCTAATTGTCAATCAAAGGTTGCAAAAGGATGTGCTCAGCAACTTGCCAGCTGGAACTGGAACAGAATAAAATGAGCAGAGGGGAAAGTGAGAGGAAAGCCTAGCTTCAAGACTCGTCCTTCCCCCAACCTAGCATCAGTGCTGCTGACAGCATCGTTAGCAGCACCTCTTCCTGCCCATGACACAGTATGTACCCCATGGGGATGCAGATGAGGGAGGGATGTTGGGAAAATATCAGAGTCAGTGGCCTGGGACCAATATAAATTTTTATTGAAATAATTTTATATGAATTTCATTGTTTTGTGGGTTGGGCTTTTATTTGGTATTTGAAAGTATTACCTATTTTAGTTGCCTTTAGGCCTTAAAAATTGCAGAGCCTCATTGGCATGCAGTTCAGGTGGGGAGCCACTAAAAATGCAGAGCCTTATTACTGTAACTTATAATAGGAAGAACAACGATGTCTTGGATTCATCTAGCACCTTTCCGTCTTTGAGCTCCAGAGCACTTTCTGTGATCTGACTCAGGCTGTACATCCCCCAGGGATTATTATTCCCAGCCTCCAGATGAGCAGACCGAGGCGCAGAGAGGCGAGGCACCTTGCCTTAGGGAAGAATGGGTACAGTTAGATCTAGGACTTGGAGACAACTAAACCCAATGACTAGCTCTGTGTACTTCGAATTTGGTTGGCTGTTCATACCACTGCTCTTCCTACTTAGCCCCACCAAGCACTTGTCTTGGTTTGCCTTGTTTGCCCCAGGGAGGCCTCTTGTGTAAATGAAAAATGCTCAACATAGGAGGGTTGTGCCATTGTAGACGATGACAGGACCATTCCCTAGAGCCCTTTTGCTTTTCTTACTGTGTGTTTAGCAGAGTGACAGGGGGATCTGCAGGGCCCCAGAGCTCTCACTGACACCAGTGCCATTAAATTCTGGGTGCCTGTGAAGCATATTCTGTGATAGGATCATGAAAATTTGTGTTTTTAAATATTTTACAAACAGATAGTATCTCAATTTCTTGAACAATTTAGCTTTAATAGTAATCTGAAAAGATGTGCAGTTCTGGACAAGGACTGGAGCTGTGTATAGTTAATCATGTAGATCCAAATTTAGTTGACTTAAAAACATGATGGTGGGCAATGGTTTGTTTAATGACACCACAATTTAAGAGAAATGAAAAAGATTGCCTGCTAAAAATTGTCATCCTTCATTCAAACTTTACAGTAGTGCCCTGCATTAGGATGATAGCAAATCCATTAGGACGACTTCTCGGGATGCGCCAGCTCTGGCATTTGGAAATTTGGTAAAAGCAAAATGCCACAGGAAAGTGAAGATAATACAGACACAAATGTATTTAAAATACTTTGCATGTATAAAAATGTTCTTCTTTTGGCTACGTTTCCTGATCTTGGTTAATAAATTACATCAAAATGACCTGAAGTTAAAAAAAAAAAAGGAAAAAAATCTGAGCAAATAGTGCCCCTGGTATTGTAAAGCTTTGAATGTTTTCACACTCCATTAATTTATTACTTCTCTTTCTTCATCTTTAAATTTCATTTTTTTTTTTCAAAATTCGCTCCTGCAGATTTTCATCTGTTGTTAATTTTCCTGTTCATGGTGGAGCTCCAGACATTTCGCAATCGGAGGCTGTACCAGATTTTGCTGTAGTGACTTGATTCGAGGCCAAAATTGCCGCTTAGGTTCAGCAGTATCTGTTCGGCGCCAGGCTTAATTGGCATGGGAGAGTGGCAGAATAACAAATTGGACGCAACTGAGATCTGGGACATTTATGTGTTTTGTGAATTCCCACGACTTGTGCTATGATAGCTCGGTCTAGTGGGGAGGGATTGATGGGAGGCCACCAGGACTGTGGGTGAATCTGTACTCACACCTTACATTTGGGGCTTTGCAAGGGAAGTGCAAACATCCTAGGCAGTCTGAGTGCAGAGAGAGTAACAAATATTTCATCCTGCCTTGTCATTGATTAGAAAAGAGCCTTTAATTTCATTTCACCCCATGTTGTGATTAATTTGCATTCTTTGTCAGAAGTTAATGGAGTTTTTTATGGTTCACTCTGAAATCCTTGAAGACATCAGACTTGATCTGATGTTTATACAACCGCCAGCGGAATTTTTTCGTTTGATTGATGGCAAGCTTGATGTTATTCCAAACGGCTTTTTAAGCTGTTTTTAAGAATTATTTGAATAAAATGCAAGCAAGATATTGTTGTAAGATCAAGATTATCTGTTAAAAATCTGTTTCAAATAAAGAAGATGATAAGTAGTAAGAAGGATCAAAAACAAGACATATAGTGAATAGTGATGTTATTTATTAAAAATACATAAGAATGACATTGAAATAAATTATTACAATACATAGAGATCACTTCTTTTATTGAAAAAAATATACTATCATCTGGGAAAATAGAATAATTAAGGCTAAGGTAAAAGGAAAGTCTGGATCTTTAGGATTAAAAACCTTTTCTACCAATTGGCTAATTCTCATTTATTCAGCCAGCTTTTGCCACCAATGTACGAAATAGAGATCTACTGTTCTTAACTCAAGGAGACAGGGTCTGTCAGGCCTGTTAGCTGAACAAAATGATGACATATTACTTGTCTCAAAGAGGCATTCTTAAATCCCAATACAAGTTAAACATAAGTGGATAATAGAGGATTTTAAGTGAAAGACAAGCATTCTTAATAGTATAACGACTGGCCTTTTTCACAAGATAGTACTGAAATAAAAATATCCTGTTAAAAGCAAAATACCCCAGTTGTTCATAAGAGAAATATGTTTACCCCCTTCACACTATACATCACAATCTAAGGGGAAGCTGTAGGTGGCATTTGGTCAGAATCCTCTGCCACTAACCAAGGAAGTATGTCTTGCAGATGCTTTTTGATTACTAATATCATTTGTTTGATTTGAGGGCTTTGCCTTGCTTCAGCAGATTCTCACTTTGCTGTGATTGCTACTAGTGAGACTCATAGGTCAACAAGCTACTTATCTGAGCACTTTCATTTAAAACAGATTAATTTATTTGCTGTATCTGAAAGTTTGCTAAATAATTGGATGGTTTTAATTGAAGTTACTGCTTTCTGATCCTTGTATTAACATGATCTAAGGTCCTTTTATTATATGCAATCCATATTATTGACCAAATTTGCCCTGTTTTCATTTAAATGTAAGCAGCTTGTCAAGGAGAAAATATTTTGTTTAACTTGGCTTAGAAACCTGCTATTTTAATGTGTGGGTTTTTTTTCAATTGACAGACTGTCTTTTAAACATTCATTTATTTTGTAGTAATAAATTGTGCTCTGGATAGAGTATTTGTCCCATAATAGAGTAGAAAACATATGTTCTGAGAACTGTTTTAAAATATTAAGCACTTTGTAAAAGCTGATGTCAAATTCTAGAATTTTTTTAATTATAGAATTTTTACACCTAATTTTATTCATGTTGTAAAAACCTTTGACTACATTGTTACTAATTCTAATTTTGGTAATCTAACAATTTTCTATTTAATTAAATTTAGACGATAGATATCACTATCTTATTATGTATTAATGAATGTACTGATCATGCCTAGACCGACTTAGAATTGCACAGTAATTCCTAAAAATTTTGCCTTCTTTGAAAAGAGGTGTTTGGAATCTATTCTTTGTTGCATGAACTTTTTGAAATTCGGAACATCAAGGATTTTAGTAAATTCTAAGTATCCAGTTTTTTGTGTAATTTCTCTAATCAAAGAAAAAAAACAGCAGTGGGTAATTGCCCCAAACTTTAGATGCTCATCTTTACTTGGTAAAAGTCCAAAAAAAGCAATATGCAGGCAGTATTTTCCCTAAACAGATTTCTAGCCTACATGTTTTAATTCATTGTTTATTTTTGTCCTCATTATATAGGATATAAATGTTTAAAATATACTGATATTTCAAGCCATAAAATCAGATTTTATGTTATATAATGTGCAAAGATGAAATTTAAGTGATATGAAGATGTTTACTTACACACACTTACACGCATCTTATTAGGGATTTTTTAACTGCCTGTGCCAAATTCTTCTCCCAGTATCTATGTCATACTTGTCAAAAGGTCTCATAAATGTATTTGCTTAGCCTATGCCAAAGATAGGATGTAGGATCCTATTATAGCTTTTTTTTAATTATGGTGACATTGGTTAACAAAATCCAGTAATTTTCAGGTGTACAATTCAATAGTAAGGCATATATATTGCATTGTGTGTTCACCGCCCATAGTTAAATTTATTTCTGTCACCACATATTTGACCCCTTTTACCCCCATCCCTCCTCCCCACACCACCACCCTCTGGTAACCACTAGTCTCTTGTCCATGTCCATGAGTATCTGTTTGTTTGTACCTAGTATATCTTTAAAATAGAGCAGAAATGGAAGAGAAATCATCCCGAAAGTGTGGGTAGCTTAGAAATGTGGAATTTTCTATTAAAGGTTAGTTACTTGTTAATACCCCAATTGAGGTATATTTAGTTAGCTAGGTGTTAGCGATTCCTATCTTTTGTTTTTTGTTTTGTTTTGTTTTGTTTTTTTCAAAGAATAACCCCATGGGTTTGATTTTATATCACCTTCTAAACTATTGCATGACATACATTTGAGTTTAATTTAACATATATTTTTCATTAAGCATGAAATCCAAAGGAGAATTATCAGGTAAGAGATGAAACTCTGAGAGGTTCCCTGTTACGCTCTGTGAATTTGACTTGGCACTTTACAGGACATTTTCTAGACTACTTGGGGGTGAGGGAAAGGGCGGAATTGTCATGATCAAATAAGCTAATGCCTAAGAAAGCACTTTGAAAAATATAAGGTGGTAAACAAGAGCAAGGTAATATTAGTATTATTTATATTTCCAGAAAGTACTTTAGGGATTTACCTATGTAACTCTGAAAATATATGACCATGTCTCACACTGGATAGGACTGAAATAAATTACTTTTCTAATCCCATAAGAGCCTTCCTTTACAGCCTTTCTTTTTTGAATTATAATTTATCATTCACAATCACAATCATAGTATATAGAATTATATACAGAATCTAGTCATTTTTAGTTCAGTAACTGGGGATCATGATTCTTTTACAATTCTGAAGTAGTCAGTTTCCCCCAGAAATAGAATCGAAGTTTGCGGTAATGAATTTGGTACCCAGTTTGGCTTTCAGGTGGTGACTTTGCCATCTTCTCTTTCTCTTGGGTTCTGTGGTCTGGGAGGCCTTGCATTTCTCCCCCTTTGGTTTTACTGGTTGCTGTCTGCTACTTCATGGAATCATAGAATTTCAGGATATAAAAAGATCTTACAATGATCTAGTCCAACTCCTATATTTTATAGAGGAGAAAGTAGGGATCCATGGCTATTAAATTACTCATGATAACCATGTATTCAGCAATAAGGTTAGACTGTCCCCCACTCTAGAGGGATGGGGGGCGGGGAGAAAGTGAGATAGGGCACCCAGAGGCTTTGAGCCCATATGGCCGTTCCTATTTTACACACCTATCCACTGAAGTACTGCCTTCAACTGGTGTGTCTGCAGAGATGGAAATTGCTATCCCAGGATGTTCCATGCCTGGCAGGTAATTGCTGATGGGTGTGGATCCCTGGGTTTGGAGTGGGGGCTCTGGGGAGTGGCCTTCAACGGTGGTAGTAGCAGCAGCAATAGACTTTTACTGTATTCTAGTGTTTCACTTATCACCATTCAGTATAGAAAACTTGGGTAGATTTAGGGCTAGGAGCTCTTTGGCATCTAAGTTAAAAAGGGGGCAGACCTGGCCAAGCTTTGTTTGAACACAGATTGCTTTTTAGATGTTTAACTAGGAGCTAGGAAAAGAGGCAGTTGTCTGTTTATGCACAGAGCCAAGGTATCATATCCAAGGAATTGTGGGAAACTAAAGCAACCAATTAGAAGAACCAAGTGTGGGCTCTTGTTATGCTGTATACTGTCAGATCTACAGATGGTGGCCACCATGGAGAGAAGGAAAGAAAAGCTGAGGGATAGAATAATCTCTTGTTTTCTATTTAGAAACAGGTCGCAGAGAGCGCCATTCTGGGCATGAAAAGACCTTCGCTGTGGTCTTACTTCTAGTTTGGTAAAATACAGTAAACAAAAGAAGACTTCCAGCTAAAGGCCTCAGTCCAACCCCTGCTCTTTGGACAACCCTATGCCTCCTTTATATCCAGGCAGCCGGAAACAGTCAATGACTCGGGGAAGAGGGGACCAGGAGGCAGCAAATGGCACACCCAACAAGTCACAAGTTAAAATATTGTCAATACATGGCTTGTGCTCCAAATAGACACATTAGAGCTAACCCGAGTTCTGGCTCTGGCTTTTCTAGTTAGTTGTTTGACCTTATGTTTTTTTCAGATCTCAGTTTCCTCATCTGGAAAATGATGGAGGTGTTCTAGGTCAGTAACTTGCAGAATCATGGAAAGATAGGACTTAGAGTGGGTGGGAATCCACTCTTCAACACATGCACACGTGCATACACACACAAACATAGGAGTAGTTCTGCTTTTATCTGTTAATTTAAAAAATATATCTAAGTAATATCTTCTAGGAACTAAGAGTTTTTGGTAAATGGAGTCTAAAAATGGTGGACTAGATATTTCTGTGGTCTCCTTTCATCTTGTTTGAGCAATTTCTTCCTCTTTTTCATACCTTCACCCACCTTTCTTATCACCAAATGAGGTGTACTGAAACCTAATTTTAGCTATATCAAAATATTAGAGGTATGAACTAAAACTCTGAAACAGAAGTCAAACTTTATTCAGTTTATTCTAGATCCATGACTTCTTTAAATCTGTTTTGAATTTCATTTACAGTCAAGCTAGTAAGACATGTTAATTAACATGGATATGTGTGATGTATTTCAAGATTCTTTCCCTCCTAATCCCATATGAACCACATATTTGCTGCAATTGCAGTTTATCTCAAAATCTCAGGCCAAATAATGTTGTCAAAAACAACATGGTAAAAAATAATAATAATAATAAGTGCAATGATATGTGGAGTCTTAGCCCTGAAAGAAAATCTTCCTAGCAATGCCCAGAAACGTCGCCTGTTAGGGGAAACTGTCTTAGAAATACAGTGTCCTGAATCCAGGGAATTGTATTTGATCCATATATCCAGTGGCATTTAGAGGAGAGTGCAGCCCTGTGCTTAAGTCTTAGCTCTGACACTAAGTTTCAGTGACCTTAAATAAGTTACATAATTTTTGCAGAACAACTATTGTATCTTATCCATCTTCTAGGTCCTAGAGTCTAGTGCAGTGCCTGGCATAGAGTAAGTACTTGATAGACGTATGTGTATCAATTAATTAATGGTTTGATCTAACTTTACTTTTTTTGCATGTTGGCACAGTAGATTTTAGAATCAGGAGAAACTAAGAATCAATATACATCCTTAGATTTTCATAATTTAGTCCCCTTTCTTTTCTTCCATGTTTATATTCTCACTCTACCCTGCCAGTATTAATACCTGAAAGATAAAAGCTTCCAAGGAGATATAATAGTTGTCTTCAGATATTTGAGGGTTCTCGTTTTAAGAAAAGACATGGATTCATACTGTCAGGAAGGTAGAACTGGAACAAGAGGTAGAATGGACATTCATAAGACTTAAGCTCCTCATCACTGATGCATTCAAGCAGAAGCCTGGTCATCAGGGTTGTAATGAAGAGGGGGCTCAAGGATCAGACCAGGGCAGAGAGCTAGGTTAAATTTTAAACCTTAAGATCCTTTCAGGCCCTAAGAGTATGATTCTGATTCAGTGTTGGGCAGACCTCTCCTCAGCTAGACAAATAAAAGGCTGATGCAGTTTCTGTTGCAAGGGAGAGGCAACAGGTGGAAATTTCATTAGACTTGTCTAGATTCTGTAATTGGTTTAATCATTCACTTACTTTGACTCCCACATACTGTCAGTATGAAACCCATAAGAAATAGAAGAGTACAGGAAAGGAAAGAAGTGATTCTTTTTCAGTCTAAGACTTGTATACGTCTCTGTTTCTCTCAGCTGAGCCAACTATGTGATATGGCTGTCAAAAATGTGAATGTACTAGCAGCCTCCACAACTTTCTGCTAAATAGTGTATAGTGTCCAGAACAAGGTGATCTAAACCAGTCAGTCCACGGTGTGTTCAGGTGTGGGTGTCATCATTTATGAGGAACATGCACATATGACACCACATTTAGAGAAAGATGACCACAGTGGTAGAGAAAGTGAAATCATGCCTGAGACCTTCCAGGCAGCTTTCTGGTTCAGGGAGCAGAAAACCCAACAAAAGGAGGAATTTATTGAATTGTGTGACTGAAAAGCCAAGTATTGCTGGTTTTACGTAGAGCTTGATCCAACAAGTCACTTTTGACTGTATTCTTAGTAGGCTGCTCCCTTCACAGAGCAAGAATGGCTGTTGGGGTTTCAGTGCTACCTGCTTCCCAGTTTAGTGGAAAAGAGCAGATCTCTTTCCCACAGGTAATCAGAGACCCTAGACTGAAGTTTGATTGGACCCGTTTAACTCCCTGAGCCCAGGGGACTTAAATAATGCTGAATAGTTAACCCTGAACCACATGCCCCACCCCTAAAGCTGGGGGTGAAGCCATCTTCCCATGAAGCACATGGGCTACTTGGGGGCAGAGGAATGTTGTTAGGGTGTCATTACTAATGGGAGGGCGTAGGATAGAAGGCAATCAAACACAGCAAATGATCATAGGAAGAAAATAGGATGTTCGTTCAGGAAAGAAAACATTGTGGAGACATGATAACTATCTTCAAATATGTGAAGAGCTGTCATTAGACTTAATCACTACAGCTCTATCTTACAGGGAGACATGTTTAGACTCAGAATAAGAAAGAATTTAAAAAAAAAAAAATTTAAGCTACCCAACATAGAATCATTGAAATCTCATCATTGGATGTCTTCTAGTATCTTCTAGGAAAAGACAGGATGCCTGTCTGTCGGGAATATTATAAAGCAAATTTCCTTATGGGGCAAGGAATTAGACTAGGTGATCGCTAGCATCGTTCTAGATTCTGTGGCCTGTGGAGGATTTAAGCTAATAGAGATACAAACTGAATAACTCCAGAAAAACCCTTTCAAACATTTTGACACATTTAAAAAAAAAAAAAACAACAAAAAACTTTTGCTATTGTAGACTTATTTGACCATGAAGAGTGGAATGGTCAACAGAAGAAACAGCACCACCCCCAACCCTCACCCTCTTAAACTAGATTCTGAAATTAGACCACCATTTTGGAGAACAGAGAAAAGAGAAGAATTTGATAAAGCAAATGTGTAAAATCTTCTTCCAAAGGAAAGTGCTTAATAGACTCCTTGGCCAGACCTTATACCATTAGAGGAAATGTTAATTTTGTAAATTCATATTGATCATTTCGAATTGTGGTTCTAAGCTCCTGCTTTTCTCACAAAATTTAGGTTCTAAGTACTAAAACTTATATTTGCTCAGAGGATGATTTACCATGGCTCCTGTACACCTATGTGGAGTAGGACGTGAGCTGCATCAGTTTTAAATACACAAAGGAAAAAAGAGTTTAGTCTGATAGTCGCTGATGAACGAGAGGTAGGATGGCACAAGTGAATTATGCTTGTTCATTTTATATTATTAGAAATAATATATAGTATTTATTTATTTTGTTTTATAATCATATCTAAAATTGTCAGTTTGTGAAAATTTGTAGTTAACTAGTGTAAATTTTGTTCTATTTTTTTTTTTTTAAAACAGTCGTTTTTTTGAGAGCTCTTACCTTAAATTAGTGGTACTACACAATGTATATTCAGCTTGTGGACATGTGGAAGTGTTTTGTTTTGTTTTGTTTTTTTCCTCTCATTGAAATCTTTTGAGAATCGGGAACTTTTTTTCCAAGTTATAATGAATTGGAATTTGTGCGTCCCTAAATTTTAGCACCCGGCACATAGCCAGATAAAATTAGATTGAATGCCAGTACCAGTTCTCCCTCAGTAGGAAAAAGATCATGTATACCTGAATGGGAATAGCTGCCTTTGAGGAATCTTTGGGCCCCCTCTAATTTACCCTTCACTTCATAGACAAGAACTCTGAGCCTAGTGAAGGGACGGAGCTTCCGAGGCCATGGGGACCTGACTGGAATCCCAGGAGGTCTTTCTGACTCCAAAGCTTATACATTTTCCCCATACTAGGCCACCTCCTAAGTCAGTAGTTCTAGGCCAGGTTCTGTCTGCGACCTTGGGCAGTGTTCCGCTCTGAGCCTCAGTTTCACTAACCAAAATGAGTAGATTGAACTAGATCATCTCTGGGGTCCCTTCCATTTCAAAAATTCTTTAGGTCATTCTTCTTCATGTAGAGTATGAAATTCTTGTTTTACTGTAATCCCTGTTTATATTTAGCTTAATGCATCTGATTTGAAAGGAGAGTCTTTGTAAAATTGCTGCACTTCCCGAAATTTGAAGTTTAACAAAAGAATAAAGAGTTCAACACTAAAAGCTAGAATGTGATGCCAGTAGCACAACAAATAAAAATGATATTCTTTAAAAATTCCAACCATCTGATTTAATTTTATATTGCTTTTTTCTGTTTAAGAGGAAAATAACACAAGCTTGAAAAGCAGTAAATATGTAGAGAGAAAATTTGTCAACTGATATTGGAAGATCTGACCTAGGTCACACATAAATTTCTCAGACAAGAGCTGTAGGGCAAGCCATAATTTTAGAGAGTAAAAGAAAAAAGGAAAGCTGTAGCTGGTGTCTTCTCTAAGTTACATAGGTGGGTTCATTTTAGTTTCTGATTGTGCTTCTGCATAAAAGGGCACTGGTAGTGAAGTCAGTTTTACCACTGTGTGTAAAAAGTACCTCTACAGAGATAGAAGCATAATGTGAGACTTTCAATGTTGCTGTTTATTACCAGAGTCATTAACTGAATAGTTGAAGCCCTACAAGTAAATTTTTGCATTGGCAATTTCCTTTCCAGGATCATTTTCCAAAGTCTTAAGTCATGTTATAGGAGCTTTTTGAGTTGCCAACTATATGATCCTTGCAAGGAAATATATGATAAATGTTATTGCTATAATACACTAAGACCTGATACTTATGCTTGCCTGTTACGAAGTCATTCTTTCTCATTTAAACACATAAGGATCTGTCTGATATCAGAATGAGACATATCTATTCCTTGTTAGTATAGCTTAAAGTCTTGGATCTAAGGGCCGGAAAAAGACAAAAGCTTTGTTCAGAAGAGAGAAGAGGTTCATCTAATGAGTGTATCAAAACGCTACTAGTTCTAGAGACTGATTAGCAAAGTGTATGACTGGAGCAATTATTGTTCTGTTCATTGTCCCAAAGTACTAGTTAGACATAGAAAACTCAACACAAGCAAAATGTACAAGCAGGAATGTGGACTTGGACAACTTAGTTATAAACAGCATTTCATATGTGGCGAGGTACAGGCAATACATCAGCTCTAACAATATTATTGTGTTCCTCTAAACTCTGCTCTCACAGCTAAGCATTTGGAAAGCAGACCCAGAATAAAGAGAGGCATTCACAAAGCTAACATTTTATATTGAGTACCCTTAGTACCACTTTTAATGTGCTATAAAACTAGCGGTTTCACTTTTTCATGAACTGTGTGCAAAAGCAGAGGCAGTGACTAGAGGTTGACTTTGTTCGGATCTGTTTTATGGTTGCTGCTCCTGTACAGTAGTGTGGTCTTGAAAAGGTAAGCAACAAAGAGTTTAGCAGTGAAAAATATGCCTAATATAAATACAGTTGAGTACATGGCAGTTCAGAATTTGAAAAATATGACTGTGGCATTAAATTTTCTGGTGGAATTAACAGAGGAACAGAATATAGCCTTTAAGGCCATATATCTGACACAGAGAAAGGAGATAATACATCTAACTCTATGGCCTTTGTGGCATTCATATAAAGAAAAGCACAGTAGCTTTATTTAATTGAGAAAATGAATCAATTACAATGATGTTGCATCATCAAATTCATGTGAAAATAGAAGATATAAGTCACCACATTGTGTAACAGTGTTAAAAAGTAATTGAGTATCTTAAGCATTTTGAATCAATTTCAGGTACTGGCACTGCTACCTTAATACAAAATTTATGAAGATAATTTCATATAATATGTTGCTATCAACAATGACTCTCTTTAAAAACCTGGGCAAAACAGTATAGTTATAAGATCATAAAAAAGAGACTTGAATGTTTCTGTTTCTCTCTTTCTTGTGGTAAAGAGCTGGCGTTAAAATAGTATAATTTTAACTTATCTTAAACCATGCTTTTAGCCCGCAAAATAAGGCAAAGTGTAGATATTCTCTAAGATCTCAGTTCCTAAAGAAATGTCCTCCCATCACTTCATTTGGTTCACATTACTCATGTTACTAGGTATAGTGTTATAATCCATTCCTTTATTCATTTAAAACGTCTCACTTAGAATTTTGCTGCATGTTTTCCTCTGAATGTTGTAATCTCTGTGGACTGTTGGAAATTTGTGAAAAATACTCTCTTTGATGTCAAAAATGGATTTCTGATTCTTTGTTCATTACAAGTAACTCTCCTGTTGAAGTAGATATATCTTACTAAGAGTGGAAGAGGGTATAGGGTATCCATGTGCACCAACAAAGGTATCTCATAGGAAAAGTTACCTGGACTTTTCAAGATTTTTTAAAGGTGGTATGGCTTGTCAATAAAATCCTTAACCCCTCCAGAGTGGTAGTTAGCAGCTCTTCTTTTTTAATGTAAATCTTTACCTGGAAAGCCTTATCCAGATGACCCCGATACTGGAGGAACAAGGAGCAGTCACTTAGGAAAACGTTAACTGGGAGCTATCAAAGTAGCCTCAGAGCCAGTCAGCCTGGGACAGAGGTTTTAGGGAGTGTTGTTTGGGGAAGCGGCGATGAGGAGTCAAGAGCAGTGATGCGTGGGCACCATATTCAGTTGAGATAATATATGGCAAAGCTCAAGCACTAGGTACTAGGGTCTGCTGATCAGCCATATGGATGCAAAAGAAATACAAAAACATACTTCTGCCCTTGAGAAGCTTACAGTCTATTCCAGAAGTACCCTCATATCAAAAGTGATAATTTATCAACTTTCCCAGTATATATGCAAATCTGATTGTTTTTAAGTAATGTTATGGCTGTAGGCAGATAGAGTACAGAGATGCTGGAGAGAAAGGAGAGTTGAAGAAGCCCCAGCTCAACCACAGTCTGTTCCTGTGGCCTTCTGCCTGCCGCATCCTCTGGGAGGCCCATTTTCCCATCATACAACAGAGATGATCATCCCTGCCAAACTCAGGGTGGTTATGCAGATCAAATGAGAACATGTATGTGGAAGAACTTTAAAAAATACCATTAAAAATATACTGGAGACTATTACTATTTTCCCTACATTTTACCAGCTGGTTGGAGCTCAGTTTTCCCAGCAACGAACTGACCCTTCAAATCATCGTATTTGGTTCCTGAAAATTTCCTTCTTGGGAAATTTAGTCTGAGACTCCATTGAGTTTATAATAACTGCAGGCATTGGGTGGGGAATTGAAGTGTTTAATACTTTAATTACTAAGTGGATGTTTTATTAATTTGGTGTCACATTTTAGTAACTTTCTAAGAGAGATGGTTTATTGGTATTAGACATGTGAGCAGCCTGCCTATAGAATGTTATCAGGAACAGGCATTTCTTACTTCACTCTGCTTTTATCCCCTGAAAAACAGTATAAAACTTGCATGAATTTGATTTTCCCAGAGAGCATTGCTGCCCTGGAAACGGGCTGAAAGAACTTTGGAGAAGGTGAAAAGTCTTTACCCCACTCTTGAGTTAAAGGCAAATTCTTCAACCGCATAATTAAAGTTTTCTTCACAAAATAGGGGATTGTGAGCAGACACTGGCAGGAATCCAAAATTCTAATTTCTGACTATGATTTAATTTCAATTTTAAATAAATCGGTTTTTAATTTAAAAAGAGTGAGCTTCATAACATTAGCAATGATTGCAACATTAAGCCCAGTGTTCACAATCTAGCAATATAAAACATTATTTATATCTGAATCGTAAACAGCCTTTTGAAATGGATTATGGTTTTTCTCCCTATTCTAATACAACCTGGAGGGTACTAAAAAGTGTTGTGTGAAATTAACATTCTGCTGACTTTCGCCTATAAATGAGAAGCGAGCTATTAACATTTGTGTATTTTCATTATGTAAATTGTGTTAACACATGCCCACAAATTGCCACCAGCAATGCAATAATTTTCTCTCAGTGATCATAATGTGTCCAAGTGAGTCATTTTGATTATGACATGCTAATTACATATTGCCTTTTTTCAGATTCAGAAAAACCAGGGATCTTTAATGGTAAGCTTTATGAGTTCAGAAAAAAATTCACTTTTCTTTTTCCTGATGGCTGCTTCCTTTGCATGCTTGAATGCCTTGTTTTAAACTTAGCAAATTGCATTTTGAAGAAAATGCAAACCTTTAACTGCCTGTATTAGATTAGGTACCATTAGAAATAATAGAACATCCTGAGCATCAGTGTTTTTATAAGAATTTGCTGTTGTTGATTAATCTTGCTATATTTTATTGCATTAATGATTTTTTCTTTCCACTCCACTGTAAAGATATTGCATAGAGGCTAATACTTTTTTCCTCTCTTCTTTCCCGTTGCAGCCTCTCCAGCTTCTGCAGTGCATTGTTGATGAGGTGAGGCATCGTCTTATGTGCTTTCACTCCTAAAGTCATTCCTAATGGTGTGGAAAGCTTATATTTTGTTTCCTAATGAAGCACAATGCCCAACATCCTCAGAGCAAGTTGTGTTGTATGGCTCTGAGCTGTGTTACGTGAACTGGCCTGGTCCTGATTCCTGCTCTTCTGATTCTGGCTGAGAATCCCTGCCAAAACAGACTGTCCCACAGGCTGGTCCTCGGGGGTATCAGAAGCCCTGAAGACAAAACACGATAATATTAATTTATCCTCTCCCTGGCCAGATGGGGATGGAGCTGGAAATTAAAGTGATATCATTTTTTCCCATAGCAGATATTTAAAGTTATTCAGTAAGGCAGGGATCAGAGTTGAACAGCAAACATAAGCTGGATAAAATTGATCTTCCTTGCTATATTTACCTAAAGCATATCAGAGTGATAAAAGTGTTCAAAAGCTCCAGGTTAACAGTTCAGCTTCAATTTCCTAATTAGGCATGTTCTCAGAATTTACTCCTAACTTCATGTGCTTTTAACTAGTATTCTCAAAGTTTACGTCATCTTACTTCTGATCATCCTTAGCCATTGAGTTCCACTGTCCCTTTGCCTTAGCAGAGTTAATCCTCCTGCATTTTTTTCCTCAGTCAACTTTTTCTACTTCTTATTCTAACTTTAAATTTCTTTTTTCTGTATATTAGCAGTCTTATAATACACAAAGCTCTCAATTTAAGAAACATTAACATTTCTTTTTAAGTGAGTTTTTTTGGACTTGGGCTTGCTTGCCTACTAGCAATGTTTACTTTTTTAACTTTAATTTTACAATATTTAAAACACTTATAATAAAGGCTACAAATGAGTCAGATAGGAAAGTTTGAAAGAAAAAAAATTAATTCATAGTTATTCCTCTCAATTAAACATCTGTATAACCAGTTATGAGATTTGGGAGGAAAAAATAAAGATCCTCCTAGGAAAAAAATAAACGCGTGTACACATATCTCAATAATAGTAAGAATGGGGCTCTAACATCCTTAATGGTTGCATCAGTCAGTCCATATATCCCCTGCAAGCCATAAACCATGTTGGTACAAAACTGAAGGCATTGTCCTGAAACAAATGGAGGCCCCATTACCTCAAATAACAAAGAGGCCTCCTGGATCTAATAGCTCAACAATATCTTCTGTCATCTTAGGTTCCAAAAGCATCCTATTCCCATCAGAATCCTCCCAAATAAGCTGATTTTCCTGAAGTTCCCCTCCAGGATTGCCCAGGGACGTGCCTAGGGAAACTTGGGCTACCCAGATACACAGCCTGCCATGCTTGCTGGGCTCCCGGGCCTCAGAATGGTCAGGTACAGATATTTTTCACCAATAATGTATGTATTGCTGGAGAGCTAATTTGAAGGTTTTCTAGATCAAAGGGATATTTTCATTCCTTATTTGAAGTGTCAGTGATTGATATTAAATTTAAAATATTTTACTTTTTTGATTTGGGCAAAATCCTGAGCCTCTTGAAATGATCAAAGGGAGATGTTCTGTCTAAGGAGGAAGGTCTGTGTGATGAAGGACAATAGCATGTAACTTAAATCACATGTGTTTCTTTATAGCATTTCTTCCTTAGTTGAGAGAAAAATATAACTTAGACATCTATTCTTATTTACTCTAAAAACATACTAAAGTATCTTCTTTATAAAAACTTGGGAGATTCACATCGTCATTACCAAAACAAATATAAGTTGATCTTGGAACTGATCTGATGTGCAGTGATAAGACTATTAGGAAAGAATTGGCCAGGTGACCTGCCTTAGGCAAGATGCCAATTCATAGCTTCTAAGAAAGAAAAGATTGGTGGGGTCCTTTAATTACTATGCTTGTCCCATTTTTATCAGATTTCTCCTTGCTGTGTGATACGGTTTTTCTCAGAGAGTAGTCCAAGGACTAACTGCATCAGATTTACTTAAGATTCTTATTAAAAATGCAAATTCTTGCACCCAGATCATCGAATTAGGCTTTCTAGGGGTGGAACCCAGCAATGTACATTTTTACTAGCTTCCCAAGTAATTCTTTGCTCTTTAAGGTGTGGGAACCTCTTTTATAATAGCTTTTTAGGACTGCCCTTTTAGATCCCAGAGAGTGATTTACTATCTATCTTCATTTACACCTGACTTCTAGGGTTCTTATTCCTGAATGAATATAACCAGCCAGGATTTGAGCCATTTTACTCCTTGGGTGTTGGATATACTCCATTGTGAAATGGCTTTCAATGATACTATGTACTGTTTCTGTTAGAGAAAAGTCAGATTTAAAAGTACCACCTCTAAGGGAGCCTAATTCAAACAAGATGGATATATTTGGAGTCATGTACAAGATAGTCAAGCAAAGCCCAGTGTAACATACTTTATTATTATGTGGATGCAGCTTGACCTCCTGGCATGGCCTGGCAAAGTATGAAGACAAAGTATAACAAGAATAAGGGGCAGGACTCAGCCCTGGAGTGGCCAACGGTGAATGTGGGAGCCTGTCTAGGAGACAGGAGGTGGAATTGTGGAACAAAGCCAGAGTCAGACACCAGAGGTCTAACTAGACGACACCAAAAGTTAAGCAGAGGAGTCAGAATCATGAATATGAAACTTGGACCACAGGGCAAGAACTGGAAGGGTAGCCAAGGCAACAGGAGAAGCAAACTCCAATCAGAAATCTGAGCAATCTGGTTTAATTTTGGATGAAATTCAGTCTAGCTTGGACCTGGCTAACTCAGGATATGAGTGTTGTCTTAAAGACACCATCTGATGCCTCAGAATTGCTTCTCTTAAAAGAACTTCTTACTTTAAAACCCTCAGGTTTTAATCAGGTCCTCTCCAAGTCCACGAATACCTATGTTGTAAAGTACTTTGGTTCACTGTAAGTGATGTTTGTGTGTGCCGTGATGACTTAGCAATCTGAAATCTTTGGGGAATAAGGTAGCCCTACTTGTCTAGATAACTGAGATTTACTGCTTTAAGCTCTAACATCAATGAGAAAATTTGCATTTTTAGAAAGAAATTTTTCTAAAATGTATTTGCTCTTGGCAGCCTGTTGATAGAGTGTAGAGAGTATCATTTAACCTTTTCTTGATGACTCAGGTCCTTGTTTTGAACATTGTGCCAAACTAAACTTTGATATATTGATGCCCTCTAGGGCTATAGAATTGTATGGGGCTTCCCTTGTTCTTTCATTGAATTTTATCAACCATTTTGCCTGTGTGTTTGGCCTTGGCACTCAATGATGCGCTTGGACCTCTTGAGGTGTATAGAGCCATTTGCTCCCAGGCTAAATGGCCCTACATGGCTGTGCTGTTCTGCTTGGTGTTTTTCCTGTGTTCTTTTGTGTGATTGCCTCTATTTTCTATGGTCACTCCTCATTCTTGTCAGTGATTCCCTGCTGCCCCAGCGATCTGACCATCTGTCTTCAGTCTTTGCACTAATAGTGATCCTAGCAAAACTAAAAGTGACAAATGAAATCGGATATCCAAGAGGTATGTATAAGGTCAAACACACCCATCTGAGAAGAGAGATAGTGCTTGAACCCTCTCTTTAATGAAGTAAAATGGGTGGACTTGTGTTCGTTGATTCAGCAGATGGTTATCAAAACCGCTCACTATATGCTAGCCCAAGTTGAACAGGCCACAGTCAGGACAGCCTCCAAGCCTCGAGAGAACTGGGCTTCTAGGCAAGGTACCCAGGCCAACTGCAGACTAGGTCTGTGAGTCAAGGTAGGAAGGCAGAAGTGCAAATCCTGGGCCAACACAATGTGTTAGGACTCAGGAAGCTATGTAGCTATCTAACACTCTCCCCAGTGTCTGGGCTCCCAGTTTGGCTGGCAACAAAGGGCTGGCCACACCGGTGATAAGGCAGATGGAAATACAGCAGTGATATCTAAGTCACCAAATCCCAGGCTGACTGGAGCCAGCTAGTGGGGGCCATCAGTGGATCGAGGTGCTGGGAATTGGAATGACTGAGTGGGGACTTCCTCCTTGACCTACCCTCAAGTAATCCATAGCCTTGGAAAAGATATGGACACAAAAATGAGTAATTATTTCATTGTAGGGTGTATACTATACAACGCTGAGGCAGGAGGGTTTGTTCTGCCAGGAGAGGGTTAGTTCTGGTGGTGGATTAGGAGATGCCCCTCAGAGGAGGTGACATTTAAGCTAGGTCTTAAAGGATGAGTCGAGTTTATCAGGTCAAGAAAGGAAAAAAGTAAGTGTCAGAAAGAAGGAGTTGAAACTTTCTTGTGAATTATTTTTGAGTTCACAGATGTGTTTCAGAATGTTCAGATTATCTAAAATATGACAACCAGAAAAATAGATTATTACTCTAAATATATATATTTCAAGCGTATTACAGCTAAAAATAAATTTGTCTAACATCTGTAGGTGCTTAGCAAGGCAATTAGCAAATCCCTGATTTATACTTCTGTTTATTCATTTCACTAGTAAAAATTGATTTCATATGTCATGTTTTATACCTGATTAGAAGTATCTTCTACATGAAAGTGTTGATTTCTTAGTAAGAACTAATTATAATATTTGTAAAATACCAAAATGGTTCTGAAATATAAGCACAAACTTTGAGTGATCAGTAACGGCCTACAGTTGAGCCAGGTGTATAAACAAACATGGGCTTGATTGTTTAAGATGCTA
This sequence comes from Pteropus medius, assembly GCF_902729225.1. Lineage (NCBI taxonomy): Eukaryota > Metazoa > Chordata > Mammalia > Chiroptera > Pteropodidae > Pteropus > Pteropus medius. The sequence continues at coordinate 11,076,789 of NW_024342473.1, read as the reverse complement.
GCTGAATAATTCCAAGTTATACTGATTGTTCTTACCTGATGAGGATGGAAAGGAAGAAGGGTATGGTCTTAGGAAAGGCATGGCGTGGCACTCTGTAGAACATCTGGGTGGATCTGATGAAGAGTTAACTCCTCTGCTTACTCTAAGAAAACCTCCTGTGGAAGATGAACATAGAGCAGGGCTTTGATAGAGGATAGTATCATACACATAGTATGTAGACTGAATGGACAACTGGCCAAGGAGTCAAAGGGTCCAGGAGGTAGAAAACAGAAGTAATAACAGAAGGAAATTTGAGAAATTCACAAATATGTGGAAACAATACATTGCCATAGAGCCAATGAAACAAAGAAGAAATCACAAGGGAAATTAGGAAATACTTTTGAGATGAGCAAAAATGAAAACACAGCATAACAAAACTTACGGGATTCAGAAAAATAGTGCTCAGAGGGAAATTTTCAGCTATAAATGCCTGCATTAAAAAGGAAGAACGATTTCAAAACCCCAAAAAACTATACTCAAAGTAAGCAGAAGGAAGGAAATAATAAAATTAAAGCGGAAATAAATGAAATAGAGACTAGAGAAACAACAGAAAATCAATAAAACCAAAAGTTGGTTCTTTGAAAAAGTCAACAAAATTAGCAGACTTTTAGCTGGACTGACAAAAAATAGAGAAGACTTAAATGGCTAAAGTCAGGATTGAAAGCAGGCACCTTACTACCAATCATATAGAAATAAAAAGAATTATAAGGGAATACTATGAACAGTTGTATACCAACAAATTAGATAACCTAAATGAAATGGAAAAATTTCTAGAAAAACACAAACTAGCAATACTGACTCAAGAAGAAATATAAAATCTTAGTAGACTTCCAACAAGTAAATAATTATTTTTTAATTCCCACAAAGGAAAGTTCAGGACCATATGGCTTCACAAGTAAATTCTATCAAATGTTCAAAGAAAATTTAACACCAATCCTTCTCAAACTCTTCCAAAAAATAGAGGAAACACTTTCTAAATTCTTCTATGGGGCTAGCATTACCAAAGCCAGACAGAGACTTCAAAAGAAAATAAAGCTACAGACCAATTACCCTTATCAATATAGATGCAAAAATCCTCAAGAAAATACCAGCAAATCTGAATCCAGCAGTATATAAAAGAAGTGTACGTCATGACCAAGTAGTATGTATCCCACAAATATTAGGTTGATCCAACATATGAAAATCAGTGTAATACACCATAAGAATAGAATAAAGGGCAAAAATCCCGTGGTCACCTTAGTAGACACAGAAAACACATTTGACAGAATCCAACACCCTTTCATGATCAAAACACTCAATGAACCTAGAAGAGAAGGGGACTTCCACAACCTGATAAAGGACATCTACTAAAAATCCACAGCTAACGCCATAGTTAATGATGAAAGACTGACAACTTTCCCTCTAAGATCAGGAGCAAGAGAAAGACATTTGCTCTCACTACTTCTTCTCACCATAGTACCTACCTGGTTCTACCTAGGGCAGTTAGTCAAGAAAAAGAAGAAGATGTAAAACTATATTTGCAGGTGACATATAATATGTACAAAACCACAGAAAATCCACATCAGAAAATTATTGATGCATTAAGATTGTAGGATAAAAGATCAACACACAAAAATCAGTTTTATTTCTATATACTAGTAATCTAAAGTGAACAATCTTTGAATTGAAATTAAGAAAATTCAAGTTACAGCAACATTAAAAAAATAAAATACTTAATTTAACAAAAGTGGAAAACTTGCACACTGAAAATTATAAAACATCATTGAAAGAAATTTAAGACTTAAATGAAAAGACATCTCACGTTCATGGAATGGAAGACTTTGTTGTTAAGCTGACAGTACTACCCAAACTGATCTACAGATTTGGTACAATCCCTGTCAAAATCCCAGTAGGCTTTTTTGCAGAAACAGATGTGCTGATCCCAAAATTCATATGGAAATGCAAGTGACTTAGAGTAGACAAAACAGTCTTGGGGGAAAAAAAAAAAGGACAGTGTTGGAAGATTCAGATTTCTTGATTACAAAACTCACTACAAAATTACAGTTATCAAGATAGTGTGGTACTGGCATAGAGTTAGATTTATGGAATAGAATTGAGAGTTCAGAAACTAACCCATGGTCAGTTGTTTTTCAACAAGGATGCCAAGACCATTCAAAGGTGAAAGAAAAATCTTTTCAACAAATGATGCTGGGACAATTGGACATCCACATGCAAAAGAATGAATTTGGACCCCCTACCTCACATATACAAAAAATAGCTCAAAATTTGTCAAAGACCTAAATGTAAGAACTAAAACTATGAAACTCTTAAAAGGAAACATAGGTATAAATCTTTATAGCCTTAGATTAGGTAACAGTTTATTAGATATGACACCATCAAAATAGTGGAATCACTGTAATAATGCCGGTGTTCCAGGCCAATGGATAGAGCCATGCAAACCACAACTCTGAAAAGACCTTTGTGACCCAGTGTGGGAGGCGAGGGAGGTGCTGACTTGCCCTGTCATGTCTGTAGCTTGGAAAAGGGGATTGACAGGAATGCCACAGCAGGGATGGGGGAAAGACGATGGAAAGGATGATGGGCAAGATGAGGGAGTAGGGTGGAGGTGTTACTGTGAGGCCTGGCCTTGGGTCCTCAAAGATGAGTAAAGCAGGTTTACTTAAGATGTGAACACACTCTCTTGGCCAAAAACATATTTAATAGACCATTTATTACAAAAGTTAATTTATAAAAGCGTGTATGCCTTCTGTGAGTTCTTATGACTATTTAATCATAAAGTTTAATGAAGACAAAAGAGAGTTTTCACTATTTACTTATCTGCCTGGCTGGCATCTGCACATCATTACAGTGGTACTAAAAAGAGTCATTATGAATGGGGACAATCATCTACCCCACCAAACACCTGAACTCACAAGACACCTCCAATGGACTCTTAACTTAGACATGGTTCCTCTGATGTTTTCTAGAAATGCCAGCAAACATACCCAGTGCTGGAAGGAAGCAGCATTTGGTGCCAGCCCCACCTAGCAGCTCAGTGAAGAAGAGGGTGGAGGTTAATCACACAGCTAGACACTTCCACATGAGCTGGAGGAGGCTAACATCTCTATTCTAGAAGATGATGACACATGAAGAAGGGAATGAGAAAATAGAGGTTTGGGAAAAGGAAAAGAAAAAGGAGGGAAGAGTCTGTGTTATGGCTACATTATTAAAAAGCTTCTAAGCTTTTCTGTCTCTGCTTTGTGTCTCCCCACCTCTATGGAATTATCTTTTTAAAAATATAGATCTCAGGCTATTAAACCTTCCAGGGATCCCCCTGCATATAGGGTGACATCTAAACTTCTTAGCATGGCATTTGAGACTCTCACCCCTATTTTTTTCAGCCTCACTTTGGGTCAGTCATTAATCTTCAAAGCTGCCCCACTCTTTAACACCTATAGTTATGTTCCTCCCTCTACTTGGAACGACCTTCTCCCCTTTTTCCCTTTGTGAATGCCTGAGCATCCTCTAAGGCCCAGCTCTCCTCTTTGAAGCTGTCTCTGTTACCTTCCCACCTCCCCCATCGGACCACACTCCCACCCACTGCTAGGCGGAATTCAGTATAGCATCATTCACAAAGCTTTATTATAGTTTCTTAACGTACTAAATCAAATTTAGTTTGTGAGTTTGTCTTCTAGTAGATCATGAAGTCATCCAGCACAGGGATTTATCCCAGCACCTGGTAGCGATTATGGCCCAAGCAGGATCTCAGTAATTGCTCTTTCAAGGAAATTAAAATATGGATTTTTCTAGCAGGGCTAGTCCTCCACAAATGGCATGTGGCCTAAGTTTGTCTTTTCTTCTATGGCGGCCTATCCTATTCAGCTGAAATGGACCTCTGTCCTATAACACAGCGGCTAAGAATAGAGGCCATCATAGGGAAACTCATTTCTGTTTCCTTTTTTTCCCTTTGAAATTATTCTATTGAAATATAATTCACAAAACTTTGACATTCACTCTTTTAAAGTACACAGCTCAGTTCCAGAACATTTCCAGGACTTGTTAACAATCCTGATTCTTCTCTTCCAGTCCTTGATAACCATTAACTAACCTACTTTTTGTTTGTTAAGGACTTCCCTGTTGTGGACATTTCATATAAATTGGAGCATACAACATCTGGCTTTTCGTGCTTGGTGCCTTTAATTTAGCATAATGTTTTAAAAATTTCTCCATGTCATAGCATTTATTAGAATTTAATTCCTATTTATGGCTGAATAATATTCCATCATATAGATATACCACATTTTGTTTACCTGCTCATCAGTTGATGAACATTTGGGTTGTTTCCAGTTTGTGGCTATTATGAATAATGCTGCCATGAACATTTGTGTACAAGTTTTTACATGAATGTACAGTTTTAGTTCTCTTGGATGTATACCTGGGAGTGGAATTGCTGGGTCATATGAAAATTCTGTTTAATTTTTTTATGAACTTCCAAACTATTGCACAGTAACTGTACCATATTACATTCCCACCAGCAATTTATGAGGATTCGGATCTCTTCACATTCTTGTCAACACTTGTTATTTTCTGTTTATTTAATTATAGCCATCCTAATAGATGTGAAGTAGTCTCTCATTGTGATTTTGATTTACATTTCCCTTATGATTAGTGGTGTTGAGCATATTTTCATGTTTTTATTGGCCATTTGGATATCTTCTTTGGAGAAATATCTATTCGAATCTATTGTCCATTTTTAAATTGGATTGTCTTTTTATTTTATCAGTTGTAAGAGTTCTTTACATATTCCGGGTACTGGACTAAATTTTTTCTCTCATTCTATGGATTTTTTTTATTCATTTTCTTAATGGTGTCCTTTGACACAGAAGTTATTTAGTTTGTCTCTTTGTTTTATTTTTTACTTTAAAGCCATTCTAGTTTGATCAGAGGGTAGGAGGCTTAGATCTCCACCTTATCTCCACCCTAACCCCACCCCACCCCTGGTACCCACATAAAAGTCCTTAGAGTTCTATAGATTATAGTTTAAAAACCATTGACTATGGCCCAGATAATCATTTGTAAACATGTATTAATCCCAGAAACAGGTACTGGAGACAGAGAATGAATAAGATGCAGTTGCCACCATTAAAGAGTTTCTACTCTAGACTGGGAGGCAGACCAGTAAATGATCATATGTAAATAGATCACTTTAAACTAAACTGCAGGTTGTATAAGTGGTATGAGACTTAATGGCCTGAGTTCTCAGAGGAGCACATGACTATCATTTTAACCACTCACATAAATGAGTATTTACGATAAGATATTTAACAGTTTGCAGCTATGTAAATTTTATAATAAAAGTATAGACAAGGTGTTCGAGAAACAGAGAAGAGAGCTGATAATGGAGGAGATGATAATGTACCAGAGGGCTGCACAGTGAAAGGTAGCCAAAAAGGCCCGTAAGACTTAGCCTCAGATATACTTGAAGCCCCTTTAGAAGTTCACTATAGCTGCAGTGCTTGGCCAAGTATCTGGAGATGAGGCAAGGGCCATAGTTCAAAGGATCTTTACACACTGTGCCTGAAGGCATTTGCACTTTGGGGAGGGGGAGGTACCTGAAAGTATTAAGCAAGGGATCAACAAAATCAGATTTATCTTGTAGAACAATAACTCTGAAAGACTTGTGGAAGATGGGTTATTAGGAAGGACAGTTAGGAAGCTATAGTTCTGATCAGAATTATGAGGGCTTTATTAAGAACAGCCTAGGCATATTTGAAAGGTATTTGGGAGACAGAATAAACTGGGTTTGGTGAGTAATTGGGTATAGGGAAAGGCGGAGTTGGGGTCAGGGATGAAGCATAAGCTTGGCAGGCAGGCCCTCACTGAGATGGGGCACACACACATCGTGGGAAGAAGATGATTAGCATTCTCTTCGCAGAAGAAAAGTGCCTCATTTAAAACTATTAATTCCTGTTTCAGACCTAATTATAAAAAGTTTATCAACTAGACTCTAAGTCCCTGGGCTTTTCATTTCTATCTTCCTAGTGCTGAACCCAATTGTACAGTAGTCACTCAGATATTTGTTGAATGAAATTTATGTGTAATTATAAGAACTTATTACTTGTTTTTTCAAGACCTCAGGAAAAAAATCCAAAAAGTAATAGAATATAATGAGGAGGTACTTAGCTAATGCATATGATCCTTTATCGAAATTCAGAAGTCTATCCTTAACCTTAATGTTTAGGAAAAAAAATGTTACCTTGATATTTTCCCATGTCATGTTGCTTTCCCACACACCCCATTTTACAGATGAGGAAACTGTGACAGTAGGGCTCTGTCTACTGTACTGTAATTGACCTTGATGGAGGCAAAAAGTTACAGCTGAACATTTTGGCATGAAAGGGAGAGATCATTTTAAAAGCTATAAAAGAAGACAACTTAGAAAGCATTGCAGACGTGGCCCAAAGGTATAGGTATATTGCAATACAGTTCAGTTTTGTAGTCTATAAGAATGAGTCCATGTCTTTGAGAAAGAATTAAATTCTCTTCTGCATATTCTGTTTAAGTTGTCAGGGAGGAGCTTGACTCCCTTTAGAAAAATTTACATATACAAAAGATGTGGCTCTTGGACCACCATTATCTTAAAAAAATGAATTCATACAGAATCACTCATTCTTGGCCAGGTTAACTGAGAACTGGTTAACTAAGAAGCTGCTGGGCTGTGAACATAGCAGGTGCTCTCCGGGGTCACTGGTGAGGGCATGAGAATGATTGCCTAATAATACCTTTCCTGGAATTCAGTAAGTGGTACTAACCAACTCCAGAGGAAATAATAGTCACTCATATTTTGCCTGAAGGATTTGGCCATAATTCTGGCTTCTGAAGTTAGCATGAAGTAACAGGAAGAGTCCCCATCGCTCCAGCTCCCGGCAGCCTAAGCACACAGCCTGTTCCTCTCACAACACATAACTTCAGGTTTTAAAGAGAGACCAGACTTGCCAGCCTGAGGTCTCCAACACCCCGTGCAGGCCCAGAGCTTCTGACCACAGTGACTAATACTAACCACTTGCACAAACAGGTATTAATGATGTGGGCTTTCACGATGTTTGTAACTTGTATGAGTTAATGACTGAGGCATTAGAAACTTGGTAAATTAATCCAAGTGGATCACAATAGTCTTCTCCAGTGATATTGTTAACTGGACCCGTGTCTCATAGTGTTGGGAATATATAACTGGGAGCTGGAAAACTGATATTCCTCTTTTGTGTAAGGCAACCTTTAGAAATCTAATACCTCCTTTGAAAAGTTCAGTATGTTTAAATTAATGCACTTTGGCTGGTTTGAAGACTGAAAATAGGTTAGCATTAAGGCCATGATTCCTTTTGTAATTACTTGTTCTATTGGTAATAACTTTCCTTAGAAATGACATTAACATTCTACCAAAACACAGCAGTAATCCAAAAGTTAATGTTCTGTTCATTTATAATTATATTTAATTCATATTTATGAGTTGTTGAGAGGGAGGAGAAAGAAGTAAGTTTTAAAAATGCAACAGAAGAAACAAGTTAAAAGCAAAATTTTTCCTGATGGTCTGAAGGATACACAAAGTGACTTAAAAGTGAGGAAAACTAATTTTTAAATACAATTACATAAAATCAGAATTTTTTTAGCTATTGATGAAAAAAATCTGTATTTCTATTATTTCCTAGTGGCACTGAGTTAATTTGGTGGATAGGTTTTCTCCATTTCTTCTTTTTTGTTTAAGAAAAGAAGTAAAATATTAACATAAACATCCCTATGATTTTGATTTCAGTAAGTCAGTTAGATTTTGGTTAAATTTTTTTAACCAGGAATAATTCTGTATCTTTAGGCAATCATTAAGCAAGTAGCCTTGTGTTATTTTCTTTGAATTGTCCACAAAGCCTGATGTATTATTAATGAATTAATTTCTTGGTGGCGCAGGCCTGTGAATAGCATTCTGTGAATGGGCAGTTGCCTAGTGGAGCCACTTTTGGCTGCTGTCATTTAACATGTGTTGCTCTATTGTGAAGTCTTATCCAGCCGTAGGACAATGCTCATTTAATCCACCATGATGGGACCTCCACACCCTGAGCCCAAGCTGGATGCCAGGGTCAGTTACCCAGCAGCTCAGGCTGGGGCACTGCTCTGCCTCACTGCCTGGTTGCTGTAATCATTTTGCCTGCCGTTAATTTTCCCTAAACCAGAGAAAACGCATCTGTGAGCAGTGTGAATGTTCTCAAAAGAGATTCCAAACTGGTCGGCTGGGGTGTTGCCTGCATTCCAGAATGGAGGCAGCATTCCAGGGAGTGTAAGTTCCTTCCTTCCTCCTGGAAATGGAAGCGTCTGGGCCCACGAGATCCCTGATGTTCTGAGGTCCAGAGTAGCAGATGGCATTATGATTTTCCAAATCCTGATGAACATTCTAACTGAACTTGTTCATTTCACAGTATGTAGTTCTGTTTTTTCCACTTCCTCTCCCTCCCTCCCTCCCTCCCACCCTGTCTCCCTCTCTTTGTTCCTCTCACATTGACTAATTTTAACCTGATTCGATATCTTCTTTAGCCCCTTTAAATTCCCTTCTCTCTGCACTTATTGTACAGGGCCAGGTAAGGGCATAATTTCACATATAATTTTCAGTCTTTGAGTTGCAGCCAACATAGCCTTTGAATTTGTTTATAAAAATGTGTAAGCAAATACCACCAACACTTCGACACCATGCAGCCACGAGAAGTTGTTTCTCCCCTTATCCATAGCTCGCAGCGCAGGTGGTGAATGGCAGTAATTATTTTAACTAACAGTCGAGTGAACATTCAGGAGGACGTACCGTGTGGCGACATGGACTTGGGCTTTCAGGGAGTTTTCAGAGTCAGGCTCGATAGTGTTATGGCTTGTTGATTTTTGAGGACACGGACCTGCCAGGTTCTTGCCTTTGAACAGTAGTATGTGGATGTAGTTCAGATGTTTCAGTGTTAATCCCTTACCTATGAAAAGAGGAATAATTCCTTTCGTTTAGGACCCTGTTAGGGGTTATTTTTCTCTCCCAGGTTTTCCTCTTCATTTTTCTTTAATATAGTTTATGATCTGCCTTTAATCCTAGATTGCTTTTAATCAGCACTCCTGCACATGGAACCTGGTGAAACACTCGTGTGTATATTAACTTTATAATTTAGGTCCTGGATCAGACATGTGTAGCTGGACTTTTCCTGAGGAAAAAAATTGACCTTACCAGTGTATGAAATTCAAACACTATATAGGGACAAGGTAAAACCACAGGTAGGAATTGCTGAATAATTACCTTTAGACCAGCCTGAGCAGGAGGCTTCCCACGAGGGTGAGCTCATTTAATGGTTCCTAAAACTCAATCTCGTGGATGTCAATGGTCATGCTTGATTATTTGCAGTAGTGTTTTATGAAAAAGCAATAGAAATGCATTGGGAGGCTACAGAGAGAGGGGACAATAACGGGTTTTACTTTTGTAAATGAAATCCCTTTGGTATGAGACAAGCATGTTTTTTGCTGCTCTGCCTACACCATTGAAAAGGGAGATGTGTGTGGATGTCAGCGTGCAAGGTTGTGTGTGAGTGTGTATGTGCAGTATTCATATAGGCACCTCCAAATAACACTGTGCACTATAGCTTATGACCAACAGGAGACCCAAAATAAAAAGAGAAAAATAGATGTTCATTGGCCGTAGAAAGGAAGCAATTTTACCAATACTGTTTAAAAGATTAATGCATTTTCCAGTTCCCTACCTATCTGTTTTCAAGGAATTTTATAAAACACCAAGATCTTTTGCCATATGTTTAGAAAATCTCTAAGTAAATGTTTATCTTTTAAGTAACAAAAAATTAGTAGAATAAATGAAGGCTTAGTTTTGACATTGATGACAAAGTTTGTCCCTCTTGCCTCTTATCCCAATACTGAGGAACCTCTGAAACATATTCAGGGAAAAATGAAAATGAGAAAAATCTTTATAATCTCGAATTTCAATTACCTAGAGACAGATTCCTTTAGACCTGTTCATTTATACTTTCTTTTTCATAAGCCATCTGGTTGTGATGTTCACTTGGCTAACAGCTGGTTCTCCCTTGATTTAAGAGTTTATAAGTAAGGTGGGTGTTTCAGAGGGGAAAATTTCAGGCCTTTGCCCCTGGTTCCAGGTCCATCTGAGACAAGTTAAATGAGCTGCTACTGTCAGCCCAGACCCAGTGGACAGAACTTCACACCAAAATGCCCACATATGTAATTTGTCACATCTGGCAACCAGAGCATGGGGTGACCCAGTACGGAAATTGAATCATCTTTCACTTTCTCTGCGCAGGGCTTGATGTGGAGTGGGATGAGGAAAAGGAGGGCTTTCTGGTCTCCAGCTGAGGAGGGTCAGAGGCTTTCTTTTCTGATGATGTCCATCTGCAAGCCGTCCTAAATTTAAAGCCTCATGCCCACCCCAGCACTGTCCCTTATAACACCCCACAGCTTAGGTCAGTTCTGTCTGCACTGTAAAATCAAATACACACATATGTCAAAACACTGATTGTTCCCTCACAGAGTGGCCACGTTTTTAAGTGTTTTTAATAAGCACTGCCTAAATTTTTACAAATCTGATGTGTAATCATGGTTTTACTCACATCTTAAACTGAGCTATCTCATTCTCTGACTGACCTGACCATCTGTTGCCCACCTTCCTCTCTTGATGTGTCTGCCTTTTTTCCTGACTGTAGTCTCTTATAGCAGAAATATACAGATATGAACATTGAGGACCTTCAGAATATTAAAGCCAAGCTAATTTTCCAGAATCTACTATTGGATCATACATTTGTTCACAGATTAATTTCTGTGGATATCTTTAAAGGTGAGGGTCCAGTTTTCGGGGTGGGGAAGTCATTTATCTTTTTTTTTTTTTCCCAAACAAACTAGGTTTCCTCCCCAGCGGAGAGCAGGTTTGTCCTATGGATTCTGCCAGTTGTCTCACAAAGACATTACTTTAAGGCAGTGAACAGTGAGGATCAAAAACCGATTTGGAGTCCGACAAGTCAAAATGCTGTTCTGCCTGACATGAAGCCACTGGAATCACAAATAACCTTTGATCCCAGCTTTGTGGATAGAAGTAGAGCAATCTAAGAGAGCTGTGCCAGTTAGTATGAACCCCAGTGTGTAAGATCAGAAATGGTTAGGCCAGGCTAAAGAAACATGAGGCTTGAGTCAAAAGATTTATTTTTAAAATGTTAAGAGCATAACTCTCAGTACTGGTCAGACTTCAGGTGACTCTGTGATGATAACCACCTTTTGACACCATGAAGTCTAGAAGTAGACTTAGAAATCTACGTTGGAAGGCTTGCCGTATTTTATTTAACTTGCCAGACTGGTTTAATCTAACCACAGCACAACTGACCTTGGAATTCACCAGTACAACCAGCACCTTGAGAATTTTGAGAAGTTGCCCTTCTAGATTCCTTATGTTTTACTGCCAATAAGTATGAAATCTTAATTTGAAGGAATGTCTGTTTTGCACGAAGAGAAGGGGACAGGCCAAGATTAAGGTAGTCAGTGACCCTACACCCCAGGTGCCGTCTGGAGTGAGGAAGGAAGAAAGTAGGAGAGCAAGGACGGTGTCTGACAGCCCTCCAGATGTTTAGACTTTGTCTCCTCTCTGAACTCAGGTACCGACCAAATTGTATCGAACCCTTGGTGCTCCCCAGCACAGCCTGAGTGCCAGGCTTGGCACTCTTACTTGACCATTTCCTCCATCTTGCAGGACTGTTTATTAAAGGTACATGTCATATCCTCCTGAGCAATACACATTCTTTCAGGATATGAGTTAAGTTTATCAGTCACCCCACAATGCCAGGCTCAGTGCCTTTGACATGGTAGGTGGTCGAGAAAATTGTTGAATGAATGAACCAATAAATAAATAATGGATGATTGTATCATTTTTTACAGTATTTTCTGTCTGTGTCCTATCAGTGTCTGAATTGACTACCACATTATTGTCAAGTTCCATAGTCATCTTTGATTATGCATTAAAGGCAAAAATTAAATCTCAGGTATATTTTTTAAAGTAAAGGTCTCTTAACTTTTTCCAGCTGCGTAGTTATGTCAGCTTTCTTCTTAATACAAAGCCAAGCCTCTCTAAGAATCTGGACCTCATTAGAGTTTTTAAAACCAACTCCTTACCTTTTTAAACTTTCTTTTTTGACATCATTTTAGATTCATGCCGTTGTAAGAAATAATACTAAGAGATCCTGTATATTCTTTACCCAGTTTCTCCCAGTGGCAGCAGCTAATGAGTATAGCACAATATCACAACCAGGAAATTGACACAGCCCACTGCACTTATACAGATTCCATGTGTGCGTGTGTGTATATGTAAACGTTAATGACATAGATCCTTTCAAAGCCAAGAAACATCATAGTTTAAAATATATATATATATGCCTTTAAAAAAATTATCTCCCTTTTAAGTCATTCATTTCAAAAGCATTTTTCTCATTTATGCTTTCTGTATTTAGAGTATCCAGTGTGCTGGCCTGCTCTCAAGGTCACAATTATACTTATCAGCACACTGACCCTTCAAGTGAAATAGCAGCACCTGCGATTGGAATTGGACCTCCTTCTCCCTCACCCCTTTCCCCACTCTTTGAGTGTGCAGGTACACACACGCACACACACAGATTTTCTGCCACTTGCCTTTTTTTATGCCTGAGTACCTTGCTGACAAGTGCTAATAATAAAATACCCAGAGAGAGTCCAGTTGAAGTTAGCATACATTAAACATTCCGAACTTGTCCTTTTGCTCATAGATTGTGCATAGTTAATAATTAAACAGTTTCAGTTGTAATGGGTTGACCTTCCTGAACTGTTCATTATTCACAAGGCAAAGGCATCACTCAAACTTTTTTCCCATTGTCCTTCGCTGTTCTGTAGCGTGCCACCTGCTTGTGTTCCAGTTTAGCAAAAGAGGCTGACCAGGTAGTTACTGAAACCTCTGAGACTTGGAGACCGTCCTCATTGATGGCCAGAATTGCTTACGGAAATGGTTTATGGCAGCTGTTTTTATGTAACAGTTGCCTGCTCCATAACAAGATCTAGCTCATGTCCCTTTAGCAGGACTCTAAAGCTGATTTGGGACTAGAGTCTCAGGTTAAGGCTTTTGGTTAAGGTTGTGTCCACTCTTCATTCCATACCTCCATGCTTAGAAGCTCAACCGAAAAGCATCCCCAAAAAAGCCTTTAAGGTGAACAATGGTACCAAAGGTCTTAAAAAAGAGAGTGACTTTTATTAACAATTTAGAGTCGTTTTCAGCCAGTCCTGAGTGTTACTAGTGTAAACGCTTCTCCAGTTCGTGGTGATGGTGTTCGTTTTTTTTTTTGAAATGTATTTCTTCATTTGACCTGAACCCATATTTCATTTCACAGAGAACAGTTTTGATACGTAGCAGCAACTTTTGTACTTGGTCTTCTGAACCACATGGCAATGTTCTCAGTCTCTGCCTCACCCAGCGGTGACTGGGTGCTGTCTGTACCTGGGAGCCTCGTTGAAACATTGGAGCAGCTTTCCAATGAGCCTCCCTCCCTCCTTCAAACGCATTTGAATCACATCACAAAATAGGCAGGTTCTGGGAGGTGTTTTACATCCCGATCTAAGCTAACTTCTAATTATACTTAAAAATGAGGAAAGTACACTTTAAAATCCTATAGTGTGATATACACTGTCAGGTCTGTTGATTTGATTTCCTCTGGAGTGTTAACAGCCTTGTGCTTCTGTGGGGTTGGAGGCTCTCAGAGGACTCCTTTGCCCTGTGTTTGTGTGTGGCACTCTGATCACCACCACCCCCCAGCCTGCCAGTCAGTCTTCTATAGCTCAGAAAATTCTCCTTTGAGGTATGCAAGAGACATGGACTTTAAAATGAAAAGAAATATCTGGCATTATGCATGTGAGATTACAATTTCCCCCTGCATCTTTGATGAGTGATGCTTTCCAGGCACCACTGAGATGAGAATCAACTCTCTGTGGTTCTGCAAAGTCGACTTGGGCTGGCATTTTCACAAGTGAAATAAATTATTCATGGTACCACCCAGTGTTCCTTAGTTTTATATTATGAGGAACTTAACAGGCTACAATATCAGGTCTTAAATAAAATTAACTATCCATGCAAAGATGTCACATTTCCTCGTTTTCTTTCTCATCCATGTTAAAATGACATCTTCATCAAATTGCCTAGTCTATAATTCATTAATTTACTCTTGATATCATACTTTGAAATGAGGCCTACATTAGCATCATGTTTCATACCAGGATCTTTGTAGAAAACCAGCCCAGAATTTTAACCATCTTGGTAAATATTCAGCCACATAAAGACAGTAGGCTTTTGTTTTCCTAAACATTGCATTTTAAAACAACTGCTGCTCAGACACTTAGAGTACTACAACCTCCAAAAAAATTTTAGAGACGAATGACTTAGCGAACTAACTACCTGATCAGAGTCCATAATTTTTGTACCTCAGACTTTGAACTATCTTTTTACTAACAGTTTTTGAGACAGTAAAATGTCATTTCTTTAACTGGGCCTTATAGAACCTTGCAGGCTTGGTGATATATATGGCTTTCCTAAAACAGGCTGGGCTGAAATTGATATCATGTTTTATTTTTGCTCTTCAAACCGATGGGACTTCTGTGACCATTTTATAGTACCTTTGTTGAGGATTTGTCATGTTATTGCGTGCCTTGTTTCTTTTGAGCAGACGATTTCATCAGCCCCCCATTTTTCATGTCCCCTCTCTGTAATGCCTGCATGTAATCCTTCGAACTTGGCAAGATTTTATTTCACTCCCATTTTCCTTTGTTTTCCTTTCCTCTTGGAAGCCTTTCTCTACTGATGACAATTTTAAGTTTATGATTACTAGCCTTCCCCTCCTCTGGATAAATAGAGTAAATTCGAAGGGGACAGGTAGGCAAAAACTAAGAAACATTTTACTCCCATTCCTTTTCTCTTAACCTCTTAAAGATTTTGGGGGGCAGCTTTGACCCCCTCCGTTCCTTTTGATTCAGTTGTATTTTCCAGCAGTTTCCAATTGTTTGAATTGGAAACAAAGCCTTAATAAGAGTTCTAGTTAATTTTCTCTCTTGTAATTACCGATCTCATTTTTCTGATAATTGGCCACAGCAATTATATGTATATTTACTAATCACATAGGGGGCTGTGCGATTGTATCTATCTGCCACCATTGATAATGACACGCATATTGCAGAGGTGCTTTTATCATCTTCTTTTTTCCACTACATCAAAGCCATTTCCTCTCGTTCTCAATAATGAATACATGCATGCATTTGACACAGTTGTATGCTAGAGAAATTGTTTGGCTCCCACCAAATGCTGCATGCTCTGAGTTTCTTGCCTGCAGCGCTGGAAGGTTGTATGTAATGATATATTGCTCATCCAAATGGCCAAAGCACTCCAAAGCACAGTGAGATTAAAATAAGTCATTCCTTTGTTAATTTAAATAGGTGCATGTATCATACTTTGCAGGGCACTTTGTGTAGGGATGTCAGGGAGGAAAAAAGCCGCCGAAAGGTATTTTTAATAGCAAATGAGAATAGATGAGAATGGAGTCATTTGCAGCTGCCTACTTTATGTGGCTCTCTTGTTCCAACTGTAGGTCTAATGAGATGACTGTTAAAGTACTCTGCAGTGTAATTTCATTACATCCTGAGCCGTTACACTATAAACACAGTGGCGCTCTCTGTCATTCTTGGAAAAACTCCTAAATTCTTAAAGCCTGCCTTTGCAAATGGTAATGGGGTTTGCTCCCTGTGTTACGCAGTGGTTGTTGTGTTTGTTGCTGTGTAGTTTTCTGCTCTTCAGAGTGCCGCCCACCTCTAGCCCAGTTTCGTTTGGTGGTCAAGGTGGGAGTTTTTCATTGTGTCCTTAATTCACTGGCTTTCTCATATGACAAGGTCGCCTAGACTGACAAATAGGCTGAAATTCTTTTTCAGGAAACACTTTTCATTATATAAGCCCTTCTATTAAAGTAAAAAAAAAGAAAGAAAAAAAAAACTAGCCCAAATGCTTCCGTTAGGGGCAAATAGTTAAGAGCAGCTGAATATACAAATAAATGTAAATAAAAAGGAAAGTGTAAATAAATAACAAATCCAGTAAAAGAACAAAGGTCAACACAAGAATAATTTCACAGCTCTTTGTTAATTACAAGACCATTTGTGTGTTACTTAAATAATCATTAATTTCTCATTTACACTTCCGTACCTTCTTTCCTACCCTGTGGCTATCATTGTCCTTTTTTCACCTCCCCTCCCTATTTGCTCTCATGTTTCTCACCGTTGGAAAACGTGTGTGGCTTTAAATTTGGCATTTTATGTAAACATGTGGAAGAGGGTGTAGACAGTCTTTTTAATTGAATGAGACCTTATTTTCCTTTCCACATGGTGATGAATCCTTGTTATATATTCATCTTTGTACTGTTACTTTGGTCGGGGAGGAAGGGTATAAAGCAAGAAAAGGAATCATTGTGACTTTTGGTGACTTGTTTTTCCTCCATCCCAGGATTCGCCCGTCCTTCCGGTTGGAGAGTTCTCCGAGCCATTTGTACATTTCATCACTCAGTGGTGAGCCCGTTTGCAAACATGCCATGCCCTCAATGTAAATGATACATGCCATTAACTCGGAGGCTCCGTGAGACCTTATGGCTCTCGCTGCTTCCTTTTGGAGACAGGAGGGACTTCAGGGCCTTGGGCAGATGGGGCAGCAAAGCTGAAGAAATTGTTTAAATTATGTAAACGTTATTTACACAAAGGGTTGTAAATGTACTTTAGAGGCTTTTTCCTGTTTTAGTAAACTGCTAAGAATCAGGCTACTTCGAGCGCAGATACTGCTGCTGTCTAATTTTTTTAAAGAAATACAAATTTTATAGCCCCTCTTGAACAGACAAACGAAGCTTGTTTTTATTAACGTAACCTCAAGTTACCCATAAAACTGTCTGTCACTTAGCGGACGCAGCATAGTTGATTAATTCATCGGATTTTCAGTAAATAACTTTTACCTTTGGTTATATTTTAAACACAATACTGGTGTCCCATTTCAATGAATTTCGATGTTTGAAAGACCTATGGAAAAATAGTTCTGTTAGGCCCTCTTTAACCATTAAAGAACTGAGGGAAACCACAGGATTTAAATCATAAGGGCCCTCAGAGTCCCCAGGCAGCCCCTTGTCATTTTACACCTGAGGAAGCAGGCATTTTTCTGCCAAGGGTTCTTTTCCAGCCTTCTGCGTTTTTCCTCCCAGTCGAACGAGTTTTTCTTTTGTTAGCCCTTTCACATCATCCACCTCTCCCCCATTCGTTTGGCAGCACTCGTGTGGCCTTGGAAGGCCCAGTCGCTCTGCTGCCCTCCTTGTGTCCTCTCCCTCACCGCAGCACAGAGAGAGAGGGCAATTGGGAGCAGAGGAATGACCATGCAGAACGGGAGACAGAACCAGCTAGAAGCTGTTCTGCACATGCTGGGGCTCCTTCATAACTACCTTCACTTACCTTTCCCTCCTCCGTCGAATTCCCCATCTCCTCACCCCTTCAGAGTCGTATCCACTGGTGGAAAACAACCCCTTCGTTCCTGCGGTGCCACAAAATGGTGCGACCAGGAGTTCTCGCTAAAGCGAAATGGTTGTACACTCTCCCCTTCCCCTCCTCTCCCTTGATCCATCTGATGATTATGGTAAAATGAAGCCAAGAAATGTTCCTTAATATAAATGTCAGGCTTTAGCACCTTTTGACTAAGTGTGATGTGTTACCTCTTAGTAAAAATGTCTCATACAGTTTATATCCCATAGAAAAATATGTAGAGAAGTTTTTCCCTCGACTTTTAAAATTTTATTAACTCTATTTTTATTTAAAATACATAATATTTTGTAGCTTTTAAAAACTACACTCTGCGAACATTTAATACCCAAAGCATGCCATGTTAGGAAAAAAGCATACATATTGGTTAAACCTGGGAATCCTGAGCGCATTAATAATATTAGAGCCATTATTCAGAAATATGTATTAATCCTTCTTAATTTTTCCTTACATGGAATTCCTAGAAACACTCAAAAGCACATCATGGGAATGCCCCATTTCAAAACGCGGAAATTGAAAAACAGGCCGTGCGGTTCCTAAGCTTGCTGGAGCACCTGGTTTGGGCATCACTGGCTCCGGAGATGTTGGATTTGTGACTGGACCGCCACAATTATCTCACTGTGTGGTCTGAGACCAACCTGGGGGTGGGGCTACTTCTGGGCAGACATGGAGAAAAGCAGATAAAGGTTTTACCTTCCTCCCGTCCAAAAAATTAATCAGCTGTTATATAAAAGTTTTATGGTGACACGGGGAGGGATAACCTGCATCGAAATTTCCACAGATGTCAAGCCGAAACAGAAATGATAGTGGGTAATAGTCTTGTTTTCCCAAGAGATACAGCTACTTTGGAATGTCAGATTAGGACTGTTACCAACTCCACTGGCGAGACAGCTTGAATTACTTGCTAATGGATGCAGTATTTGAGAGGTGCATATGGTTATTTATAGCGAAGGCAAATGTCCTTGATTTCATTAATGGTTCATAACTATGGGTCTTGTTTACCAAATGATCATTAAAGCTCTCTTAAAAAAAAAAAAAGAAACTGTCAGCAAATGCAGAGATTGTATGAAGAGTTTTCTTCTTGCTGGTTAGAAGTCGCCTTATATAAAGAAAAAGCATCTGTGTGATTTTCCAAGTAATAGAAGCAGCAGTCTCACTTCATGACTTCGTCCCACACTGAGTTTCGTATAAATACAGTCACCTCAGTCCCGTGTGTGGGTGCTTTGTGATGTACCTGAGTACATGCCACAGCTATTAATTACACCTTTTGCATATAAGACACAAATTATTTTACGTGAGAAATGTGATTCTTTAAGCCGCTAGAACAGACTTTACCAGAGCTGTTTAATGAATTATCAGCTTGAAGCCAAAATAAATGAAAGTCAAGATAATGTAATAATAACCTGTTTGTAATTTTGTAGCATTATCTAAATTCCTGATCTCATATATTGTTATTCGGAGCAATAATGGAAAAATGAGTTGTTTTCTCATTTGATCTGATAGTCATGTTTCCTTTTATTGTCTTATACCAATCGCCGAAAAAGGAATATATCGTTCCCTAAGTTTAAGTTTGAAATACATTGACAACTGAATCAGGAAGAGAATATTGCTGCGTTTTTTTCACATTAGTTTCAAAAGTAGAATTAGGATAAATTGAAATTTATTCTTTATCTGTATTGCAAGACTAACTCCAAAAAAAAAAAAAAAAAGTCTTTGTTTTTCTGATTCGTGAGATCTCCCAAAATTTGATTAAAGGCCAAATGAAACGAGCGGGAATATACGCCAATACAAGCATACATCAAAGATATTGTGTGTTTGGTTCCAGACCTCTCTAATAAAGCAAACATAGCAATAAAGTGAGTCATAATCTTTCGGCTAGTGGGGGGTCTTGCCTTCAATTTGTGAAAAAAGCAACATCTGTGAAGCGCAATAAAGCGAAGTGCAATGAAACAAGCTGTGCCTGTACTTAGAGCAGAATTGAACAGGGTGAATTTTGAAAACATTCCAATTCCAGGGGAAATAGTCAGTGGTGGAAATTACCGCACAAAGTTACAGATGATGTAGATAATAGGCAGTTTCTTTTTTCTCTTGCAGCATGCGAAAACAGCCAAAAGAAAGGCCAGCACCTGAAGAATTGATGGTAAGTAACATTTTTTTAGTTACATGGGAATTCTCCAATTATATATTTATGCTTAACATTCAGATAAAAGGACCACAGTGGAATTTAAAACATCCACAGGCTCTGGAGAGGCACCAGTATTACTTAATTTGGGAGGGTGTTTTTGAAGCTCATATACTCAAATAGTAGTTTTTACCTTTTAAAAACCCACCACCATTTTTGAAATTTAATGCAGAACTCTTTTCCTTTGCCTTCCCCTCAAGAGACACAAATTAATCTAGGCTTCTCCTCATCATTATTTGTCATTACAGCTTCTCAGAACGCAGAGGATTGGTAACAAAAAAAAAGATAGTCCACATGTTAAGTTTTTAGTGCGATCCTACAGGAAATTCTGAATGTGGCATGGAGTCCTCTTAGATTCATGTAAAATGAAATTAGGTTGGCTGCAAAAGATCAAGTTAATGAGAATCTTTGGTCTTTCCTCAGAAAGAGACAACTCTAAGGCTGCTGGTGCTGTGTTCTCAGCTCCAAGCCTGCTTTCTTTGATTGCAAATGACAGTTTTTAGTCAAGCAGGGAGAGGAACAGAGACGCTCCCTAACAATTCCCAAATGGTCATTTATTTAGTGCAGATTGTTGATTTGACAATGCACAAGCTGTTAGAATAACATTAGAATCCAGCATTAGTAAATAATAATTATAGTCTACTCTTTCTAATGTTTTGCGTGCCATTCCCGATCTTTAGATTACTGCAGTCAGAGCAAATTCCAACCAATTTTCTTCTACCACTTTAAAACAATAAGCATTTTACAGATACTGGTTCATTCAGAGGTTTTCATCCTTTGTATTTCATCCTAATAAACACTCGAAGCACTCAAACTTCTGTATAATACAGATTTCATCAAAATAAAATAGTAGTCCCTCTCCCTTTGGCATCGTGAGTGCTTTCAAGAAGGTAGTTTTCTCCTTGATACATCTGGAGCAAAATCTCGATTTTGGGGGGTAGTTTCAAGTTAAAGAAAGTTTACCCCTAAAACCTCTGTGATTTGTAGCTGTGCAGGTTTCATGTCTAGAATAAACTGGCCTTTTATTGGGGGCGGGGGGCGGGGTGTCTCTTTGATAGTTGGGAAATTCTTGCTTAGTCACGTCTGAGAAAACTTGGAACAGGTTCTAGAAATGGAGACACATTTACCTTGTACATTATTATGCTATGGTTGGATAGCTCAGCTATTAAAACAAAGGAATAGGGTTTCATAAAGCAGATATGTTTGTAAATGCATGTTTTGACACTGCAATGACTTGGCTACTTATAAATAAAACATCTACAGATGGTACATACACCTATAAAAGTATACACACATATGTGTTGGTAAGGAACACCACTCCAGGGTGGCAAGTCATAAAAACAAAGTAAGGGTGAGTATTTTCAGTGCCTTGGAAGCAAGTTGTGTGTGTGTGTGTCTGTAAAGAGAGAGAGATAAGGAATACTATTTCGATATATCTGTTTATAACTATATACCCTGGTGAGTGTTGTCTCACATTTTTAATTAATAAATATCAATAAATCAGTAAAATACATGAAAAATTTAGTCACAGGAAGCACTATCCTATACTTAATTTAACATTCTTTCTAGTACTACTCACAGTTTGAGTTAAATGAATGGATTCCCTCCGATATAGCAATGGTGAGGTTCCCCCTGGCTTAGGAAGGGCTCAGTGAGGAGGCAGGAAACAATGAGTGCATGTAAGGCTCCTGTGGTCCAAGAGGTTGAGCCCTGCCTTCCTTTGGCTAAATATTGGGCCCAGTAGGGGATAGGAAAGAAAGTGGATTGTGTCTGGCTTGAGGAACCTGAGTCACATCCTAAGGACCCAGTCTTAAGGAAGCTGTCTCTTTATTCTTTCTAGCATATTAATTGCTTTAATTTTTTCTTTTTCCTTTCCGCCTACAACCTATTTGAAAGCATCCTCTGGAATGCACGAACAAACTGGAGAGTGTATTTGTGGGTGAAGGCCTGCCTTTCACAGCAAGAGCAGTTTATCTCCCAAGCAGCAGGGTATCAGCGTGGTCTGCCCGGCTTGCGCCGCATTGTCTGTGAGGCCTGCAGGATTGTCGAGGTTTCCCTACAGGCCTGCATTTTCCAAATCAAAGTTAAGAAAATCAGAGGTGGGTTGGGTGGAAATACTGAGAGTTACAGATTTACCACCAGGGAGCTCTTAAATGGATTCCGACGTGGCCCCGACCACCGGTGAACGCAGCAAGTCTCAGCTTAAGTAAACCAAACTGCAGGGAGGGGTGGGCCTTCGCAAAGTGGGCACCCAGGTGGTTTTTGTCTTTTTATTTGTTGGAGTCACCTTATATCCAGAACACGCAAGTCTTAAAATCATCATCTTTGCCATCTTTGACCATGTCAGGCTTAAAGATGAAATGTACAACTCAAGTTCAGACGCTTGAGGCCATTAAAATCCCAGTGTTGGAACTCATTTAGTTTTTTAGCTACTTAATTCTATGTACACTGTGTGGTTCCTAAGATGGTTATCAGCTTTTATGTTCGAAGTGGAAGTATTTTAAAGCTGGAGCAAGACATTCCCTCAGCGCTCACATTTTGGGGAAGCCAAGGTCCACATGAGCTGGTGCCCTTTTCTGGCAGTAGCCATTAAGCTACATAAAGAATTTGCTCAAAAGTTTCATCATCAGCATCCACATCATCTCAGGAGGTCTCAGAACCAGATAAACAATTGAATTCAGCAGGTGTTTATAGACCGTTGTGTGCAAAGTCCTGTGCCAGACTCAGCAGAAGATGCAAAGAGTAAGCTCGGTGCGTACAGTCTTGCAGGAGATACAACAAGTATACAAATAACTAGAATAAAATAACTGGTATAAAAGAACAGCAGAGTGCTGTGGGATTCCATCTGGAGAAATGGAGAAAAGCTACATGGAGAAAGTAGAATTTGAAAAGGGACTTTGGAGGAGGGATTGAATTTTAGGAGAGAGTTTTCAAGGGGACATCCCAGGCAAAAGAGACAGGCCGGGCAAAGCATGAGTGTGTCGAACCCCCAGACCTTTCAGAGCAATGTGAAACCTCTGGTACCTGCTGAAACAGGTCTCCCTTTGACATTGGCCTCATGGAGACCCATACCCACAAAGGTGCAGTTCAGATAGGCAACATATTCATCAGCTGAGCAGTCTGTTCAGAAACTCCATTACTTAGAGAAGGAACCGTAGTGTCCAGGCCTGAAAACTCTGACCTGACACAGAAGCAGCACACCCACCCACACCTTTTTTCTTGAGTGGACTCCCATTCAAGTATAGAGAAGTCCTTCCTCCTTGGGAAGAGCTGACCTTTCTTTACTTCTTTAAGAGCTTTTGCACAGATCAGGAGTCAGCTTTAAACCCAGCAAAGCAAAACCAGTCAAGCAGGCAGCTATGAACATTCAGCATGCAAATACAACCAGAGAGGAACGCATCCTCCCACCTCCTGCCAAACACACCCTCTCTCTGCTCCTATGATGAAGATTCCCTTATGAAACAACCCACTTTTAAATCACCGTGATGTATATTGCAGGAAAGACCTATGTCTGTGCTGCCCCAGCTATGTGACCTGGGTCAAACAAACTTAGAAAAAAATTTCCAGGCTGTAGATACTCTGTGGAAGTGACAGACAGAATGTTCAGTAGGCTTTAGACAAGCAAGCAGAGGTATCACAGCTCATATAAAGAAAAAAAAAACCAAAACAGCCAATCAGAAAGGATCGGTGAGACTATAACAAGGGAGGGGAGGATAATAATGCAAAGATGGTAGAGAAATTTTCCCCACATGTCAACAAGGTTGAAGTAAGCAAAATAATAAAAATCAGACCCCTAAACTCAGGGACAGAGACAACCTGAGATGGGAGCATGGAGGTGAAGTGTGAGTCTGGTTTTGCTATTCAAATTATACATTTAAATGCTTTTTTTAAAAAAGGGATATGATGAGAAGCATTATTATATAGACAGTTTGCTTGTGTAAACCACAAAGAATTCTTTCTCCAGAGTTAATCTTCCTTTAGGATTCTTTTGTAGCTAAGGTCAGGCTGTGACTTAGCAGGGAAAGCCTCCACACTTCCCTTCCCTTAGCAGCTCCCTGTTCCCTCCCCACTTCCGTGTCATCATCTGCAAACGGAAGGGGATGGACTAGATCAGCAATCCTTGACCTCAGGTCTGTGACTTCAAGAAGTCTGTTAGAGCCCCTGAAATTACATCCCAAATCGTGCAAGCATGTGGGGATTTGCATTTTTTTCTGAAAAGAGGGATTCCGGGCTGTCATCAGTTTTTCAAAGGAGACCATGACCCTGAATGATTGTTAAGCTCCCTTGCTACCTTCCCATTCGGTTAGTTAGAGCTGTGAGGCTAGGACCAGACCAGCAGCTTGGGAGGGAGGCATTCACTCCCTTCCCATTGCTTGGCGTGGGGGAGGGAAGGGAAAGGCCCACACTGCGGGACTCAGTAGGGCTTCCCACCAGCTGTTAAGTGGCCCTTTAACCTCCCAGCCTATTCTGACTGTGGGCCTTGACTCCAGCAGGGAGGGTGTGAGCCATGGATACCTCTGCAGTTACGATTTGGGTTCAGAGTGCTATAGATCCTCCTATGCATTTAGAGTATTTCCAGAAGCTCTCCATGTCTAAGCTCTATTTAATGGAATCTATGCATAGTAAGTAATCAGGTCAGAAGAAGCAGCACCCGGTTTGAGATCAATCGCTGGTTAATACTTTATCTAGGCCACTTTATTATCTCATGCTGATCCGATTCCCCTTCTCCTCCGCCTTTGTAGCATGCACGTTGGCTATGGTAGAAGTACGTATCACATACATATTAAAAACATATACCCATTCTATCTGTATGTAAATGCGTGAGGCACAGCTGGATATTGCAGAGGAGTTTGATTTACTAATAGTTATTATCTGTTCTAGCTGTTCAGTGGCAGAGAGAATTTCAGAGAAACAAGCTGGCGCAGAAATTGTCTTTATGCTATTATTATACTGCTTTAGTAATTGTTTAAAAACATGAGTTTTCTCCTTAGATTCTAATAATGCCTTATTATTTTGTGCATTTTCTTGTACATGCGAGAGCAGGGTGTCCTCATTTAGCATTTCTTCAAGTTTGGTTTTCGATTCAGGCCCCTAAGAAGAAACACGGTGCAGTTTGCAGTTGAAATTTGACATTTCACTTAGAAAGCAAGTAAATAGTGGTACTGGAAATACATGAGGCAGGTGTGGGTCTTGGGGGGAGGGGTGTCAGTTACAATCGAACTCATGTTTTGGGGTTTTTTTACTTTCTAAATCCCAGCAGCTGCAAACTTGAAGACATCTCATTTCTCAGAGAAGGCTTCACATATACAAGGTGGTGTTGTTTGGGGGCTAATAAACACCAAACTGCTCCAGAAAAATCTGTTTAAACATTTAATTAGTTGGAAAGAGATGTTAACTTGTTTAACTCCTCTAAATTAAATCGTCACTGGTAGCTTTTCTGCTTATCCAAAACTGATTATAATTACATTTTAAGATAATTTGGTTAATGGTAAATTGGGCATCTGCATGGTCCCTTTTAGAAATTGGAGAAATTGCCACATTAGATTTTTGTCTGTCCACCCAAATTCCAGGGTGACTTAGGTTTACATCAAACGGCTTTGTTCACCATTATTAGACCCAAACCCTTTGACCACTGTGAAAGACAAAATACACTGTACAATTAGGAAATGATTTTATTCAGGCTATTGCAATAGAGAGAACATTTATTAATGAGGAATGTCTCAGAGAAAAGGTGGGAGCCAAGGTTATGGAGGCAGGTAAATAAGGAAGTCATCAGCCAGTCATGAGGAAGGAAGGAAAAAGATCTTATCTCTGTAAGAGCAGGGTGGGCCTTCGTGGTTAACAAAAGAGTGGGGAGATTTCTCACCTGTCACCGCTTTCTGGGAGCACAGGGCTCAGATAAAGTTCAACATTATCACCACATTCTGCTAAAAAGAGCAAAGATGAGTTTCGGTTTATTTTAATTCAGGGTCTGTGTGTGTCCTAAGCACAAATATGAGGACAGGCATGTTTCTGCAGGTCTCTTGCTTGGTGCTCATGGACCACTGCGCTTGCAATCTAAGCTTTTTAAGGTAGTAATAATGGTTTAATAAGCAATTATTAATTTGGTTGTAGTTGACTACATTAGCTATTGCCTGTGTCATATAGAGTGTGTTTTAAAATAGACTGTTAGGGCCAGACTCGTGTGTGTGACTGGTCACCCACTCTTAAAGACATTTTTGCTTTTGGTTATTCATTTGGAGATGCAAATCAGCTCATCAGCTAAGGCACCCAGAAATTGCAGGGAGAAACCCTGGCTGAGATTGTAACTTCAACTAAATATTCCCTTCAGGCATAAAAGGCATCACAGAAGCTTAGGGGCTGCACATAGGGTCCAGTTGACAATCGCATAATGATTATTTTTTATTATTTTCAAGTTCTGAAGGCCATTAAAATCATCTGTTTATGTCTGCTGATAAATAGGAATCTACTAGTAAGAAGTTGATTTTAGCTTTTTAATTGCACGTAATTACAATGGCAGAATCATTGACTGGATGCTCGAGATCGCACTAAATCAGACAGCTTTAATTTGAATTTTTGATGACACGTTAGCACTTCAGCAAGAACAGAGAGATTATAACCCCAGAAAACAAGCTTTGTTTTTCCATAGACGTGACTGCTTAATCTTTTCATGAGACTTTAGCAGATAAATGTGTGCGTGTGTATTTATGTCCATGCACATAGCAAGAGATACACAGATAGATAAAATCTGTCATTCCTTGATCATGGTGATCTGACAGTTTTAATTTCCCAGTTAAGGATAACTTTTTTCCTCCATCAGTCAAGTCAAGTCTCTTAATATGGGGATGATTTGCCTGTTTAAGATTGCGGGTTTTTTGAACTCCTGCCTGCAATACTTCTTTCTTGTTTTTCTGGCCTGACTGTCATCATCCCAGCATCATGTTTCAAGGCACAATGAGGCTGTGTAGCCTTGACCACAGGAGCAGTTTGGTTATCTTGAATGCAGTAAAGTGGATTGATCGGATCGCTCTTCAGTTTTGTGCCACAGTCAAAGGAGGCTAAGCTGGGTCTTTGAGGTGTGTTGTTCATTAGTTCCTCGTTTGATGCTACTCAGTAGCTCACTGGCAGTTTCTGTTATTGAGGTGGTAGCCTCAGCCTAGAATGCCCTCCTCTCCCCCGTCCTTGAAGGTATCCATCCTCCTCCTTCAGCTTTTCCCCACCCCTCTCCTCCACAGTGCCTGCTCCCTTCTCTGAAGCCCTCCAGAACATATTGTATCTAACTTCGAACAGCACTTCATTACATAAATTACATATTCATCTTATATTCACTCACAAGTGGGTTCGTGTAATACAGTGGTTCCTAACCCTGGCAACTCATTGGAACCATCTGAGTGGCTTTAAAAAAAGAAGAAAGGAAAAAAGTCTAGATCCCAGCCCAGATTAAAGAATCGGGACCAGGTCCTTTTTTTCTTGAAAGCTCTCCAGGTAATTATAAGGCACCACTAGAGGTGAAAACTCACTGGTGTAACGCCTTTTTTGTCCAACTAAATTGTAAGTTCCATGAAGGTGGATCATGATTTTTTAACTCAGTGCCTAAGTTGGTCCTATACTACAGTCATCCAAGTGAGGTCTCTGATCTAAATAAGAGAAATTACTACTGATTACTCTTTCCATGTACCACTCACTAATCCATTTCAAAAAAAAAAAATCATACTAGACATTGAACAGATAAAGACAAACAAGAATGTCACTTGTCCTCCAGGAACTCACAGAGTAAAGTTGAGGAAACTGACCAAAGAAGAAGCAACCTCTGGAAATTGTGATATTCAGTCTAAGTTAGGATGACCATACCAGAGTGCATGATTAAATGTTTTTATTTGACTTCCTGCTAGGCGAGGCCATCTGGGTAAAATAATTTGGCTCCAAAATAAAGGAATTTCTAGGATGTCGCTGTGTCTACAGGGATAATATTTAAAGTATTTATCAATCAGTACAGCATGGGCCTGACCAATCAGAACATGGGGCGAGCAAGAAGGTGTTAGGCCGGTGTTGCTCGGCAGCACCTGTGGTCTTTGGTTCTCACCACTGGAGAATTCACCTCCAACAGTTAATTCCAAATCAGAAGGTCATTAGAGAGCCAAGATCTAGAAGGGACCACCTGGCCAGCACCATCTCTGCCTGGTTAGATTGATGGCAGGGGACCCCAAGGTCTTTATCTAGCAGCATATCAGATGCATGCCGCCGCCACCCCCACCCCCACCACCCCAGCTCTGGGGAATGAAGGATTAGGTTGAAGAAGACTAGAGACAGTTAGCCGTTTGTGGGGGAACTAGAAAAGGATCTTGAAGCCTGGGCTCTGATTTGGGAATTACTGTTGAAGGCAGCAAACTTGTTTTCCTGTGAGTACACGCCAATAAATAGATGCAATTCTTATCAATAATTAATGAGTCTAACCAGGAATTTCAAGGGCTGGAAAAATCTTAGAAGCCTCCTAGTTACAGTTGTAACCAGCTGGATTTGTTTAATGGGTTGTTTGCTTTTTAATTTGTAGCAGTTTTGAGAGAGACCTTTGGGGAATCTCAAGTCTTGTGGTTTCAGTGAGGCCTTTTGTAGATTCACAGTTATTTGGGGGGCCAGGTCTGCCTGCAGATAATTTGAGGTTCATTTGGCCATTTGGAGACTGCAGAAAGGCAGTAGAGACATTTGGGCCTTCTGTTCTCTATTTAATTTTCAAGATTAGAATTAAACATTAGGCCTTGGTCTACTGAGAGACATTTGCCAGAGCATGGACTAGTTCTTTCCAGTATCCTGGTTTACCGTTTCTCTGTTCTCTTAATATAAATGGTCACTGATTCTGAAGTAGGAGAATAGGTACCATTCATTTATTCGTGCAAAGGTTCCCTTGACACAAATAAAAATGGAATTTTCAAATGTAACCCGATTAACTCTTAATTGTATACCAATAGCCTGTGTGTGTGTGTTTCAGCTCCCTCAAAAGGCTTCTGAATGGCCTGCATCTCTTTTTAAACTTGGGGGGGAGGGGGATTCAATTAATAGCAGGACTTTCTAATTGTGGGATTGGTGTGGAGTTGACAAAAATTTGTATAAATAGGGTACATTTTTCCACTTAAGAGGGCTGTGCTGAAACGTTTTTAATTGGATTTTCATGGTGATTGACAGCATTTGATTATGACAGTAACTTTATTTGGCTGGACTGCTTTAGCCTCTTGTTCAGATTTTTCCATCAAAGCTCTTTTTTATCCTCTGAATCCCCAGTGGAGCAGCAGTCATTGTGGAAGAGCCTTTTAGCACCTTTGTTGTCGCCATCCCTGGTGATGATTGGGCCCAGCTGGTAGTAGATAAGAAAATGTTCCTTTCACAAAGAGCCTGTGTCTCCCGCCTCTGCGGTTTCAATAATTTTAAGAGCCCCCAAAACCTGTTGAGGATTAGAAGTAGCTTTAGATGTGAAATGAGTGTTAAGTATTAGTAATCGGGAGATTAGGGCCCCAGGGACAATGAGAGATAAACAACTGCAATTAAGGCAAATCTGCCGATGTAAACAAAATTTAGCAGAAACAGATGCCCTAACCATTTTGGGGGATTGATTTGAGGGCACCAAGGAATCGATTTTTGTCTTGTTTACACTTTCAAACCCCTGTGATATACTGGAAGGCTAAATATTTCATACAGCCTGATTTTAGTTAATTTTTTTTTCAGTGCCTCACAGTAGGCGCCTCTCTTCTCACAGTGACCAGGCCTGAGTTTATTCAGCATTCACAGGGAGCAGCTAATTGTCTATGAAGGGCCCCCATGTTTAAATGGGCTTGACAGGAATTTAAATTTTGTTTCAATCAACCCCTGTGCTCACAGCCTGCTCCAGTTTCTAATTTTTAAATTAAACATGATTTTTTTTTTTTTTTTTAAGCTACAGCCTTGCCTCTGGAATACTCTCTCTCTAACTCTCAGGAAGGCCAATCGGCCACCCTGGAATGCTGGTGTATGCAGGGCCTGAGGCTGGAAAGTACTTTCTTCAAGACAAGCTTTTCCTCCACCTGTCAGGGAGGTCAGCAGAGTTTTGGCTGAGCTCATTCTCCTTCCTGCCTGTGGATTTCCAGCTCTCCTGTGCAGACCGCAATGCCGCATCATCTGGAAAGTGGGTTAAGTACCAAAGTAAGGTGTAAGGGTAGCTTTTAGGGGGCTGGCTGAATTATATAACCTACTGCATGTCTGATGCAGGTTACTATTTCAGCCTTTCGTAATGTTGCGAGATAGGAGAGAGCATGCTTTGAGCATCATAATGTGCATTTCGGTATGCACTCACCATTTTTATTTGTTGAGCTCTGTGCATCCTGCCCGATGCCAAGGACGCCCTGAGTCCCAACCTCAACCAGTTTACAGTCTAGCAAGGAAGATGAGGATATAAACAGCCAAGCACAGGATAGAACGTGAGACTTGCGAAGACCATCCCTCACCTTCACCTGCCCCCTTCACTTCGTGGCACTCCTTTATGCGCACCCTGTGCTCTCCCATTCTAACAGTCCGCAAACGCGTGAGGCATTCTCTCATGGTCATGTCTTTGCTTGTGCTGTTTCCTCGGCCAAGAGTGCCCTTTCCTCACATCCATGGGGTGAACTCCTACTCAGCCTACAGGACCCACTGGCACAGCCTTGATGAAGCTTTCCCAGGTGCGCTTCAGTGGGGTTGATGTTTTCCTGTTGTATGTCATTTTTCCTCCTGGAAAATTGTGAGTACACGTTTCACACTTTGTGGCAGTGACTTGTTTGCATGACTGGTAACAGTCCATAAATAAGACCACGAGTTCCTAGAAGATGAGATCACATTTATCTTTGTCGCTTTAGCATCTAGCCTGGTCCCTAGCCCCAAATAGAATGTTCAATAAATAGTTATTAAATTGAAATATATGAATTTTTAACAGGTAAAATTAGTTCCGGAGAACTCATTTCTCCAGATTTCTTCCAGCCAGAGTTTTCTGTAGAGACTTTGTGAATGGGTTAACAAGTGAGCCAGGCCTCACAAAACATTTAGGTATATATGTGAGTGTATTACTTTCTGCACAACGTGAAACACAGCTTGGATCATAAGGAAAAGTACCAGACCCTCCAATATTCACACTAGCCAAAAATCCATGCTATAACTTATTTTCTCTGAACTTACTTGAAAGAAATTGGGAGTAATAACTGCATGCAACTTGGAGCTACAGATAAATTCAGAAAGGCTTCTATTCTTTAACCTTAAAAAAAAAAATAGATTTATTGTAGAGAAAGAAATTAAACACATGAGTTTATAGAGTTCATTCAAATAGTTATCTCATTTGACCTTCACACAATCACTACAAGGATTTTTCTTATTCCCATTTTACTGATGTGTTATCTGGGGCTCAGAGAGGTTTATTGACTTGCCTGGAGTCATACAGCCAAGAAGAACACAGGACCGTTCTGTACCAAATATGTACCAAAGCTGTACATATTGGTGCGTAGTGGCCAGGAGATTATTGTGGTTGCAAGAATTTCAGTTAAGTCAAACTATTTCCTGCAATCAAAAATAATATTAAATACAAATAGCATTTCAGTGGTTTGTGCTTGTAAAGCCAAGATGCCCCTCTGGGATGATTGCTCAACTCACTCCCTACGATCCTCGGTGCAGACAAACCAAACAAGAAGAAAGTAATAACTAGCAGTTTCTACCTGGTCTGTTAGTTGGTTATCTGAGAGGAAGCTGTGAGAATTGGTGTTATTATTGTTTTTTTGGTTTTGTCAACTTGCTGCAAAAACTGAGGATGCAGTATGTCATGCCATTTATCTATCCACAGATCTTTTCTACTTTCCCATTCTACCATCATGGTTATGGAAATGAGCAATTTCCAAGAGATATTGTTTCCTGAGTTTGAGAGAGATTTCTTTTAACCCAGCAAACTTTACTGAGCACATTCTGTGTGCAGAATATATTGCTAGGTGGTTTAGTTTAGTGCTACTCAAATATGGACCATAGACTAGTGGTAGTATCTGAACTGTTTCTTGAATACCAGGAGTTCGTGCCAGAATATAAATCAAATGTGTCTCAAAGCGTTCTTTTTAATGTAGATGACTTTTTTTGTAGCAAAACTTGCTCAATGAAGGAAGCTGTGTGCCGATGTACATGGCGGCATAGCTCCTTATCTCATTGCAAACCAGTAGCCAGCAGTTCCAGACCAACTACTTGAGTTGCACAGCTATAGGGAATACAGAGGCTGGTCAGACACTAATCTCGCCCTCCAGGAGGGCAAGTGTGGTGAGGAAGGAAAACCTTTATATAACCACTGACTCCCTGCAGCTGGCATGATACATGGCACCAAGTAGCTATGCAATAATCTCTTTTGAATGTATAAAAAGAACTAAATGAAGGACAACCTATGGAATGCGAAAAAATATTTTCAAGCTACATATCTGATAAGGAATGAATATCCAAAATATATAAAGAACTCATACAACTCAATAGCGAAATTAAATAAATAAATCTAATTAAAAGTGCGTAATGGACCTAAGTAAATATTTTCCCAAAGAAAACATACGAATGGCCAACAGGTATGAAAGGTGCTCAACATCAGTAATCATAAGGGAAATGCAAAGCAAAACCACAATGAGATATCGCCTTACACCTATCAAAATGCCTATCATCAAAAACTCGAATAACAAGTGTTGGTGAAGTTATGGAGAAAAGGAAACCCTCATGCACTGTCGGTGGTGTTGTAAACTGATATAGCCACTATGGAAAACAGTATGGAGTTTCCTCAAAAAAAATTAGAAAAAAAAAAATTAAAGAATTATTTTAATTTTGAATAGAACTCTACCATATGATCCAGCAATTCCACTTCTAGAAATACATCCGAAGGAAATGAAAACACTGTGTTGAAAAGATACCTGCACTCCCACATTCATAGCATCACTATTCATAATAGCCAAGATAGGGAAACAACGTAAGTGTCTATCAGTGGATGAATGGATAAAGAAGTTGTGAGATATACACAGTGAACTGTTATCCAGCCATACGAAAGAAGAAGGAAGTCCTGCCATTAGAGACAGCATGAATGGACTTTGAGGACATTATGCTAAGTTAAGTAAATCAGAGAAAGACAACAACTATGTGATCTCACTCATAGGTGGAATCTATCAAAAATAAATAAAACCACTCAGCAAAAGATTTGTAGTTACCAGAGGCAGAGGTGAGGGGAGAGGGAATTGGATGAAGGTGATCAAAACATCCCAACTTTGTTATAAATAAGTACTGGCGATATATCGTACCAGATGGCTATAGTTAACCCTGCTATGTGGTATATTTGAAAGTTGAAAGCAAATCCTGAGTTCTCATCACAAGGAAAAAAAGGATTTTTTTTCTTTTTCTTTTCTTTTCTATCTATATAAGATGATGGATGTACTAAACTTATGTGGTAATCACTTCACAGTATATCTGAGTCAAATCATTATGCTGTACACCTAAAACAGTACTATATGTCAATCGTATCTCAATAAAACTGGGGAAAATATAAGCAGAGTAGAAGCCAAATTGGCCAACGCCTTAAGAGACACGTGAACAGAGTAGTCGGGTCACACAGAATGGGAAGCCAAACAGAGATCAGGATCCATCAGGAAGACAGAAGGAAGACTGAGGCCAGGAGGACAGCCCGCAGGTGTCCACGCCAGCACAGGCATTCGGGGACTTGGAAGAGTAGGAGCACAGGCATGGAGCCATGACCTCGCTCATTTCTGCAACCATGATGGGAGAACTGGAGAGATGAAAGGCTTTTGTCCAGACAACTGGCTGGGCATATTCTCTCCTCTGTATGTGAAGTCTGGAGACTGACGATAGGCTCTATAACTTGAAAATGAATCTATTGTGAACATGAGACGAGAAACAACATTATAAACTGGAGAGAGCATTGATCAGAAGACATGATTTCAAATACATCCTCTGCCTTTAACTGGGTAATCAGCAGTTACTTATCTGAGCCTCAGCTTTTTCATCTGTAAAATGGGGGTAGGTGATACCAACCTTGAATGGTTGTGTTTCAAAAGATAGAATGTTTGAAAGTGTGTTTGTAACTGTAAAGTGCTGGATGTGTGGAGTACCAAATCATTCAGCATCCTTGGGTCATAATTTTCTCACTTGTCTAATGTTCTTAGCTGGGCATTTCTTACTAGTAGCTTCTTGGAAGCCAGATATGTTCAGTGGAGCTTAATGTGACTTTGAGTAAAGTATATGTTATATGTTGGATGTTTGCAGCTAGTGTCCAAGGAATTGGTAATTTTTTAGGGATGGATGGACCTCTGGGTTATTCCTCCCCAGAAAACCTTAACTTTTTGTATCTGTCCTCTGTTACTGGTAACGTAACAAGTGTCTTGTTGGAGGGAATTATTGTAGAACAGTCAATCAACAGCTATTTGTTGTCTGCATCTGTGAAGTGCTGTGATAATTTCAAAAGGAATACAAGAAACATCCAGGTCCTAAGGGGACAGACTAGACATATTTAGAGAAGGCAAGTCTGTGTGCTGCTGACTTGCACAGTGCAAGAGCTCAAGGGAAAGCTGGCTGGGGAGCTTAGTGGTCATGGAGGCAGCTCGGCCCCAGCTGGACCTGTAAGATTGTTAGAATTTGTCTGAATACGTGAATTACAAAGTGATAGCTCAGCAGAAACAGTTCCTCCCATCCCTCCACCCCCTCTTTTCTAGCTACTGATCTTCAAACATGTCATCGACCCTCTTCAGGCTCAGGTTCCTTACCTATAATAATGGAGTCTCACTAAGTAGGTAATTTAAATGAGATAAAGGTATGTTACATGCTTATTTAGCATGGTGTCTGGCATAAATAAGTGCTCAATAAATGGTAACCATTATTATCATCATCACTGTAACAAGAGGGAAGGTGTTCCAGAAAAGAGCACAAGCCAAGACCAGAGGAAATGGGACAGTGAGGAAAGAAGACCCCTGGACATGAAAGGGGTAAAGTTAGCTGGGTGGAGCGGATCCATGACCTGGAAGGGCTTTGCACACCACCGGAGAGGACTGCAGCTGCAATGCACTGTTGTTGGGCCTTGAGCAGGGCAGTGGGTACACGAGGGCAGAGGAGACGCAAGGGACTGATCTCTGCCTGCTCTACGTGAACCAGACTTTCTGGCCAAAACCGACCTATGAATAAAGATGTCCTAACCCTCTGGCTCTTTCTGAAATTCCACGAACGTCTCCAGCCAAAAGAATAGGAAACAGAATTCAGAGCCTGTAGCTTCTTGGCAGCATGTCATTTGTCTCTCTTTTGCATCTTCTTTTCAGTGTCCTTTCTGTCACTATCAGGGAAAATCATTAGTATGCTAATCTAGCTAGCCGTCATTTTAACACTGACCTTTCCTAACCTGCCTTTGCAATTTCAGGAACTATGTTTGACTTCTCTAAAAGTAACCTTAAATTGTAGTCTTGTAAGAATTCCAGAGCTGTATCCTTCACTCCTTCTTCTAATGAGGTTATGACCAAATGCTCATTATAATTGCTTTAGACTCCTTTTAATTTTCAAGCTTATTAATCATAAGAAGAGTTATTTAAAATTGCATAAATTAATCTTAGATTAAAAGCCCATCAAAGCCTCGAAACAATTAAGAATAAGTAGGATTTCCCTGGGGCAGCAAGTTTTATTTTAATATTGTAGTCAGGTGGATATCAGAACCTTGAAGTGTGGTAGTGATTAATGTATGCAAAATTTAAATGAGATTTTTTAAATGGCAAATCTAAATCACATATTGACCTAACTGTAGGCTTAAACTGCATTGTCTGTCATATATTTAAACTGTTTACTAATCAACATTTTAATTACAGTATGTGCTGGCAGACCCTAGGACAAATAAAATCTAGCATTTTCAAATGTCACTGTAAAGTCTGTTATCCAAAATTCACAAGACTCTTTTATTGGGAAGAATGGGGGGGAATGGGAAAACAGAGAGCAAACTTTCTGCAGCGACAAGAGATTTGGCACAGACAGTCCTTAGGCATGGGGCCGCCCGGATGCTTCCGGCCCCCACTCTCACCTTGCGATTCTGCTGGTGTGAAGCAGCTCCTCTCCATGGAACTCAACTGGGTCTCCTTTGAAGTTGATTTATTTTTAATTAGGGAAATACTTCCCTTCATGTGTTTGAGCCCTGGTTGCCAAGTTTGAACAGCGCGTAGCCATGGGTCCCTAGGCCCCCTCCCCGTTGGAGGTATGGACATATTTCCAGAAATTCGATTCGACCTCGTTCATAGTCAACCTTCAGCCTTTTGTCTTGCCTTCTCCCTCACATCCTCTATCACTGCAGGGTTAGGCAAGCTGTCCCCAGGAAGGTGTCCCTGGGCTGCCTCAGAGTTTGGAAAGAATGTCTGTATTTTACAAACACTCTGTTTCATTACTGAAGGTAGATAGGTAAGAAGGTCACCTTGAATAAATTATTTTGCCCCTTGAAACTTCAGTTCCCACTTTGTAGAAAGGGGATAATGATGTCCAACTTACTGTTTCTGTTTTTGTAAAACTCCAGACGATACACAAGAAGCATTTAACAAACACAGTAGTTGGAAAATAAGAGGTTCCCCAAAATGTTTGCTCCTGCCCTCATCATTTATTATCTAAAATTAGTTTTTAAATTATGGTTAAACATTCAAATAGCAGAGAAGGAGATACAATAAGTTAGTCTCCTTTCACCCTTCCGCCCATGGCCCCAGCCCCACACTCCACAGTTAAGCACTGCTAATAGTAGTTGTGTGTCCGTCTAGAATTTTAAATGTTATTTTCTACACCTTGCTTTTTCACTTAATATATTTTTGAGATCTTTCCATATCACATAAAAGTCTACCTCATTCTTTTTAATGGCTGTAGGGCATTGCATAATATGGATGTGATGTATTTATTAACCATGACTCTATCATAGAACATTGTGACCATTTGCAGATCTTTGCTATTAAGATGGTCAGTGACCATCTCTATCTGTATCCATCTTTGTATTCGGAATATGAGAATGCCATATCCACTCGCCTCTTCTGATGCTAAATTATCAGACTTTAATTTTTGCCAATCTGATCAGTGGTAAATGATATCTAGTTGTTTTAATTTGCATTCTTTTATAAAGGATAAAGTCAAACACTTTTTTTTATGTTTATTGGCCCTTTGTAATTTTTTCACATACTTTGCCCATTTTTCTGTTGGACAGGTTGTCTCCTCTTCCATCATTTTGAACCTTGATTGCCCTACCTAGAAAGCGAGGGAGGTAGACACACAATCTCCAAGGCCCTTTCTGCCTCTCTAGTCTGTGGCAGATTTTACACTACCAAGGGTGCCCATCTGCTCGTGACCTTGCTGCGACAGCATTGAGGTTGCATAGCCAATAGCAGAGGGTAAACTACAAGAGGACCATTTTCTTCTTTTGTTTAGTTGTGCCTCTCTCTCTTAAAAAAGCAGGCTTAGAAATTACAACGCGGAGCTGGGATTGAACTTCCTTTAAAGCTGCCTGTAGACATCAGGAATATTTATTTTCTCTATTTGTTTTAAGCCTGGGAAGACTGTGTGGTTTTCTCACTACTGTCCTGATGGAGCCCTGACCAGCAAGCGTGCAATGCCCCTAGCCCTAATGTGCCATTAATGATAGGTTAATGTACAGTATAATGTTTTTGGGACTATGGGTTCATTACACTTCTGAGTGTGAGGTCTTTCCACAGAGCGCCCAAGGTCCCATTGCATTATATCATGCAATAAAAATACCCTTTTCATATCACACACTAATAAACTGTATTTGAAATGCTGTCTGAGGGCACTGCCGTCTCGTCTATAGGCTGTGCACGAATGCAACAGTTGGGATGCCTTTTTTCTATTTTGTGTTTTAGTTACACGGAATTCTGAACCCAGAGAAGACTGCCTATTCTTATTTTAAATGAGGGAGCAAGCTGGATCTTAAGCCTGAGGCTTATGGGAGGGGCTGCTCAATGAGTGGTGAGGGTCCTTAATACATTGGAGAGCAAAGCCCCTGATTCCCTACTGCCCAGCCACCCACACAGTGTGCAGCTGTCAGGAGAGCTGGTCCAGTGTCTTCCACACTTGGCACTAAACATGCGTTAGGTTTTATAAAAATGCCCTTAGAAAAGGAGCGTAAGTACTGCCAAGTTTAGGCCATTGATAGTTATGACTACAGGACTGTTTCCATGATAATCTTTGTGCCAGGAATTTCTCACACAGCCTTTTTGTGAGGTTTGTGCTGCTCTCCTGATTTTACAGAAGACAGAGTTCACAGAACTAGCGGGTAAGGCTGCACTGTGGAGCATGAAATCCACAGGCTCACAGGAGCCCCTCACACCAGGAACTCTGAGCACATAAGAGATCAGAGATGCAGCTGGGAAGAGATCAGAGAAGTACTCCTCTTCAAATGCACACAGCCCCAGTGCTCTCATTAGTCACTCCTACCTTCCTGTTCGTCGTTTAATCAGATTTTCTTCTCAACAATTTGCTGGCAAGAGAGCTGATTTTGAAGGTTGGGACGCTTTGGAAAAGGAGACTCCTCTACACCAAGAAGGAGAAAAGGGCATCAGAATTTAGGGATGTGGCAGAGAATGGTATCGGAGGGCTTTAAATCACCTCTTCCATGCTTTTATCCAGGGCAGACCATGGCACCTGTGCTTTGTCAGGCAGGGGGTTGCTTCTCCCAGTTGAAAAGAGGGAGGAAAGAGTGACAACATGAGGTCCAAGAACCTGGGCTGTAGCCAGCCCTGAGACTTCAGCCTGTAGCACAGCCCTGACCAACTTGGAGCTCAATGTCCTTTTTTGTGAAATAGGCTAAAGTCTACCTCTGACAGGGCCGGAGATTGTATGAAATAATAAAAATGAAAACACCTAATCAGTACCCAGCACAGGGTAGGTGGTCTCAGTTGGCCGTTTCATCGCTGTTATTACCATAACAAAAGACACAGGCTTTGGAGCTGATGTCCAGTTTAAATCCCAACTCTACCTTAGCCAAATCAATTCTCCTAACCTAGTTTTCAAATCCACAAATTGGAGGTAATAACAGTAAAGCTATCCAGCTACTTCTGGGGGTGGTCGTGACACTTGAATTAGATATCAACCTTGAAATCACTTTGTAGAATGAAAAACCCTACTCAGATGCTGATATCTGTAAATATATCTGTTTCTCTCTAAATCAACATATTCAAACTGGGTTATCTTTGAATAAATATCCTTATAGCAAAGCCAATTAGGGCAGCTATTCCAAAAGATTGATCTGTTATCCTCACCACCACGGAGCATGACTTGGCCGAAATAAAGACTTAAAATAATACAAAGCATATGAAATTCAGGGCAGTTACATCCCACGCCTTCATAACCACAGAGTCTGTGCTCACCTGAGTTGATATGAGGAGAACCAGTACCTGCTCGAGGCGGGCAATATTGATTAGAACAGTGGTTGAAAGATAAAGGACCATGTTGAAGGGTCGAGTTTGTGTGAGGAGCCAAAAAGATGATGGAAAGAAAAAAATCGGAAGTTGCTGTGACTGTCCTGCAAAAAGATGGACATTTTGGCGCTAGGCAAAGTCCACTTAATTATTAGGAAAAGAGTATTTAAGTTTCAAAGACAGTTATTCTTTTAAGGGTTACAGTGTTGGACTAAATCTTTTGTTTTCAGATGTAGGACTTAGAACACTAAGGCAAACCTCTCAGGGGTTAAATCTGTCTTTCGGGCTTCGAGGACTTGAAAAATGTTACCCTGTGTCAAGAAAACCAGAAGTGACAAGTTCATTTAAAAAGCCAGGTTTGTCATTGTTTATCTAATTTTCAGAGTTGACACAGAAAATTAAACCAGCTGACACTCACTCTCTGACCATCTCCCCGGCTCATTTCCCTGGTCCTTTCCTGCCTGACCTTTGCAAGTACAAAATGTTCCAAACCCCAAAATATAAAACTTCCCACTGAGTTCCCAAGTCACTCTGCAGTCATTCCAAGATTCTGCCATGGGATGTCATCCCTAATGTTATTAGAAAAGAAAAAAAAAAAACAGGATGAGGTTGTAAATCTGCTCTGTGAGGCATTTCTTTTTTCCTTCTACTTTGACCATAAATCTCAGAAGTAATCAAACTCTCTGCAAAGGAAGCCAAGGTAAACTTGGGCCCTAAGTGGCCCCATATGTCTTTCCTGAATTCAGAGGGTCTGAAGGTTTGTCTCCCCCGTGACATCACACTTTCTGCAGAAAGGCAGCTGGGCGGAGTGAGACCCTCCACCCTGTTTAATACGGACATTCTTAAACTCACAGGACAGCACACTTTTTATTCAGCATCAATGGTGAACGAGCTGTTCCATACGAGGAAATTGTTCAGATAACTGAAATTTATTCTTTTTAAAACCAAAACTTTTTAAGAAAGATTACAGATAAGAGGTCTACTGATATACACTTCCCTGTCCTCTGAAACAGATTATGTGTATCAGGATTTAGCTTTCTTAAATTCTTTTCTTTAGCTCATCATTATAAACACTGTCCATTTGCTGTATTCTACTCTACCAGTGTCTCCTAATATGTGTAGGGCTATTTGTCCCTACACTGCTTGACCCCAAGCTAGCTTTTTGGTTTTGTTTTTGTTGTGTACTCTTGCTAATAAGTGTCACTTCTTACTCCTGTCCTTATTCCTCCAACAGCCCTCCTTCTTTCTCTTCCATTTGACCATATCTCTTACGCTTTATATTGGGAAACCAGATACTAAGCTTGTTAGCATTAAGTCTAAAATACCGGAAAATTGACTGGAATAGAGGCCTGAGGGACTAGCTGAGGGTAAAGTGTTCGAGTGTTAGTTTAACTTCCAGATTTTTAGTCTTAAATAAGGGTATCAAATTATAGTGACCTGTTGATATGTAAAGTGCCTCTAGTTTTAAAAACAGGCTGTTTCCCTAAATAAGTACACTGATTGATAATGTGGCATATAAATGTCCAAGTTTGAAACAGTATGACCACTTTGCTCTTGGATCAATAATTAGGGTAGACTTTAAATAGTCGAAGTTTTGTTATTTTCCGAGAGGAACTGATAAGCCATGAATGTGCCGAGGGAAGTCCTCAGGCTCTAAAACCAGTTATAGAACTGGGCACGTCGAAGCCTCTCAGTGTATGGATATTGAATTTGATTGACTCCAAACCTCCTTGTAAACCCGAGCATGACCACCAGAAGAGGCAAGCTTGTTAACTGAATAACTGTCCTGAACAGGGAAAATGGGCTTTAGTTTCGTAAGGCGGCCGGCTTATTGGTAACCAGATGAAATGTGCCCCCTTAGTTATTCATTGTGTGCGTAACCAGCAACACTGCCTCGGAAAACACAGGCCACACCGTTCACCACCATAGAAAATGTATTTCAGGCTTCCCTACATTTATTGTTATTCAACATTACCTTGCAAACCACAGCGAATCAATAACAGAATAGTTAAGTACTCCAGGTTTTTTGTGTTTTGTTTTAGAAAATATCGCTCAAGGCTGTAAGTGAGTTCTCTTGATGATTTTTATTTGCTGCTAGGACACAAAATGATCAGAATTTCTAAATGGTTTACTTACTTTTTGAGGATTTTCTTAAAAAAAAAAA